>NW_026067934.1:6313952-6481041 GCF_014885135.2 Alexandromys fortis | reverse complement strand
ATTTTTATTTTTTTAAATATTTATTATTTATTATATTCTTTCTGCGTGTATGCCTGAAGGCCAGAAGAGGGCACCAGACCTCATTACAGATGGTTGTGAGCCACCATGTGGTTGCTGGGAATTGAACTCAGGACCTTTGGAAGAGCAGGCAATGCTCTTAACCACTGAGCCATCTCTCCAGCCCCCTGTAACTAAAATTCTTAAAGCTTTTACTAACTAGCATCTATGACTCAATATCATTAAGATTCTCTTATACTTCCTGTTAAGATTTCCTTACCATCTTCATCTGCATTAGCAGTCTTTCCTGGTTCTGACTTCTGATAGATTAGTTTACTTTTATTTGTTTGTTTATATAAATGATTTATAGGGCTATATTTTTATATCTTTCTTCCCCTATTTTGATTTTAGAGATAGGGTTTCTACTTCTATGTATATTAAAAATACTACAATAAATAATGGTGTGGTTTATAAATGAGTGCAAAATAGCAAGGAGCAGTATTTCAGAAGTGTAGAAAGGCAGCCGGTGGCGGTGGTGGCGCATCCTTTAGGTCCACTTTAGGCTCCGGGGTGGGGGTGGGGGTATAGGTAGGCTGTCTCTTGAGTTGGAAGCTAGCCTGAGCTACAGATTGAGTCCTAGGACAGCAGGGGCTATGCAGAGAAACACTGTCTTGGAAAAAGAACAAAGCAGCAGCAAAAAGGCAACATTAACAGGACTGAATACATACCTTTATTTCTTCCAGACCAGAGAATTGGTGTTAAATTATATAAAGATTAAATAATTCATGTTTTGCAACCTGAAAATATTTACTTAATAAAACTATTAATTCAGTAAACTATACAAAGAAGGTAAGGGGACACACTTGTATATTTATAGAATTGCATGCTAGCCAGTTCAGCTCCTCCAGCGGGAATTCCCAGCATGACCTCATCATCTGTGAAGAAGGACGCAGCAGTCCTTGTTTAGATAGACACCTTCATCTTCTCCAGCTTGAGCTGTTCTCCACTTCTCGCTAGTGCATGTCTACTTGTCCATGTCACAGACATACATTACCTTCCTCGCTCACCAGCTGTTGGAGGTGGGCAGGGCCATGACGATGCCTGGTGCAGCTTATTCTATGTGGTTCTTGGTGGCCCTCTTCCATCAGACCTGGAGTCAGATGGGCTCCCGTAGCCTTTTCTTTTTTACATCTTGCTGAAGCAGAGTTTTGCGGGGGAAATAAAGGAAAAAAGAAACAGAACAGCAAATTTTGCTATTCCCTAGAAGATCTGTTATGAAACAGTCTCTCTGGGGACGGATTCCTAACACTTGTCCATTGAAGATGTAAACCATCTTCCCTCTGGTTCCCCATTCCAAGAGACTGGGTTTTTCTACCTTTCTGAGACAGAGTATCACTGTGTATCCTTGCCTGGCCTGGAACTCACAATGTGGTCTAGGCAGGCTTCGAACTCAACAGATCCCCCTGCCATTGCCTTTCAACTGCTGGAAATAAAGGCTGTACCATATTACCTGGCAAGTTTCACTTTAAACGTGCACATACATGTATATATTAATTATTGGGTATGAATATGAGTGTATGGTCATTAGGGTGCCCAGCCTGTATGTGAAGCTCAGAGGACAACCTCACGAGTTCTCTTTCTGCTGTGGGTTTAGGGATCAAGCTGTGACCATGAGACCCATGGAGCCGTCTCACCAGCATGAGAGACAAAGTTTGTCTTTGTAGTCTAGATTTGCCCCAAATTTTCTATGTATTCCAGACTGGCCTCAAACTCTTGGTTTTCCTCTTTTGGTCTTTCGAGTACTAGAATTCCAGACTCGTGCCTCCATGCCCAGTTAGTCTTACTTTGCTTTTGTTTTGCCTTTCTTGTCTCTAGTCTTTGTGATGGAAGAATCTTTTATTTAATATTTTTTTTTAGGTTGCAGTTTCATCATTATCTGCAGTTATCAAGTTTTTAGAACTCTTGTCAGATGATTCAAATTTTGGACAGTTTGAACTGACTACTTTTGACTTCAACCAATACATGAAATTGGACATGGCAGCAGTTAGAGCCCTCAACCTTTTCCAGGTAAAAAAGACAACATGGGTTAAAAATATTGAAGAATTTAGCTGGGTGGTGGTGGCACTTGGGAGGCAGAGGCAGGTTGTGAATTCTGTGAATTTGAGGCCAGCCTGGTCTACATAGCAAGTTCCAGCACAGCCAGAGATACACAGAAAAATCTTGACTTAGGGAAGAAAAAAAAACCAACAAACTGAGTAATTTTTTTAAAAAAGTTCCCTTTTACATCCCACAGGGCAGGGAACCCTGATTGCTCTTTGGGCTGACGAGGGAGGGGGACTTGATTGGGGAAGGGGGAGGGAAATGGGAGGTGGTGGCTGGGAAGAGACAGAAATCTTTAATAAATAAATAAATAAATTTAAAAAAAGTTCCCTTTTACAAATAATGATCTATGTAAGGAATTTGTATTCTGTAGCATTATTATAGTTAAACTAGATAGTTTTTTAAAAAAACATTTATTTATTATATATAGTGTTCTGCAGGTATGCCTGCCTGCAGGCCAGAAGAGGGCACCAGATCTCATTACAGATGGTTGTGAGCACCATGTGGTTGCTGGGAATTGAACTCAGGACCTCTGGAAGAGCGGCCAGTGCTTTTGACCTCTGAGCCATCTCTCCAGCCCCCATAAGTTGTTTATAATTATTGTATTTTATTTTGCTAGTCTCAGACAGTATGTGTAGACTGTCCTGGTCGTTTGGGTGACTCTGTGTTAACACAGGGCTTTACAGTCCTGTTCTGAGTTCGTTTAGACACTGCAGTCACTGTGAGCCAGCTGAAGGTGAAGTGTGTGTCTGTCAATGCGGATGCACAGGTTTTGCCTTAGAGGAAGGATTGTGGGCAGTTCCCAGTGTATATTTGGAGAGCAGTGCTCACTATTCCAGTTCTGTTTCATGGCAGGATTAAACTCTTTGCTGATGGTTTTTTCATTTCGTGTGTTACTAGGGTTCTGTTGAAGATACCACTGGCTCTCAGTCTCTGGCTGCATTACTGAATAAGTGCAAAACTGCTCAAGGACAAAGATTGGTCAACCAGTGGATTAAACAGCCTCTCATGGACAAGAACAGAATAGAAGAGAGGTACAGCATTTAGTGTGCGCTTCTCCTGCCTTTGTGCAATTCACTGTTGACCCTGTATTCTGATAGACTGTATTCACTGTTGCCACGTATTCTCACGTATTCTGTTTTCTTTTCTTTTTTCTTTTTTTTTTTTCCTTTTTTTTGGTTTTTCAAGACAGTTTCTCTGTGGTTTTGGAGCCTGTCCTGGAACTAGCTCTTGTAGACCACATTGGTCTAGAACTCACAGAGATCCGCCTGCCTCTGCCTCCCGAGTGCTGGGATTAAAGGCGTGCGCCACCACCGCCCAGCTGCCACATATTCTGATAGACAGTTTACAGTCAGTTTATTTCTTGTTTTATTGTGTTGTGGGTCCTGAACTGACCTTGAACTCATATTTAGTTGAGGGTGAATTTTAACCTTTAAAAACATTTTAATTATATGGTGTGTGTGTGTGTGTGTTTGAGGGGTGCTTACAGGGTGTAGAGCATACATCTGTAGAGTCCATTCTCCTTCCACCTTAATGTAGATGCCAGGGTTCTAACTCAGATACAGTCAGGTTTCTCAGTGAGGGTCGTCATCCCAGCCATCCTGGCCCCCGTCTCCCAGGCACTGGTGTCGGTGGCGCCACCCCTAACTACGCGGTGCTGGAGGTGGAAGCTGAACTGGAAACTCAATCCAGGGTGTTGTACTGAGCTCTTTCCCTAGCCCAGCTAACCTTTCTTCGTGTTTTAAAAGTTATTTTTACTTATTATTTGTGGGAGGAGCACAAGTGGAGGGCAGAGGACAACTTTTCTGGGGTTCTTGTTATGCCTAGGCGGTGTGCGCCGCGAGGAAGGTGAGATACCACTCAAGGCTCCAGAGACCCTAATAATTCACTCCAGGAGCGGTCCCTGATGGGGCAGGGCAGCAGGACAAGGACTCTGGAGCCCCAAGCAGGTGCAGAGGTGGGGTTTATGCGCACAGAAGTCACAAACAGTGGTCAGAAGTTAACGACGGGGACTTTCCTTGTGTTTCCATTGTTGTCAGCTGACACACAGTGCAAGCCTTTCAGTCTGACCAGCCTTCTGTTGTTAGGAACAGCCATGATGTTTCTGAAAAACTAAGGACTGTTTCTGTGGTTTGGGGAGGAGGTTGACCAGCCTTTGGAAAGTTTTAGCTCTCCTTCCTACAGCTTGGGAACTTGAATAGAATAGAATCTGAAGTCAAAACGATAGTACTTAGGCCGAGGTACTTTTGCCTGCTCTCTTCATCCTGAGAATTGACTTCAGGTCCTTTTTTTCTGGATGAGCCTTCCACTGCCACGGCAGCTTTTTTTTTTAAAAGATCAGACTTGCTCTGTTTAGATTTATCTAGTTTATGGGTATGGATGTTTTGTCTGTGTACCACATGTGTGCTTGGTGCCTGTGGAGGTCAGAAGAGGGCATCAGGTCCTCTGGGACTGGAGTTACAGATGGTTTTGAGCTGCCATGTGGGTACTGGGAATCCACCTGGATTTTCTTTAAGAGCAGCCAAGTGCTTTTAACTGTTGATCTGACTCTCTAGCCTTTACTGGTTTAAAAGAAATGATAGAATACTGTTGATTTTTGAGACACTATGTAGGCCTAGCTGGACTGGAACTGGATATGTAGACCAGGCTGGCCTTGAACTCCTTAGAGATTGTCTTACCTCTGCCTCCAGAGACCTGACGTCAAAGGTGTGCCCTATCACAACCAGCCCTGTTTTTTTTTATTTTTTTTTTCTTTTCTGTTTTTTATTTTTATTTATTTATTTTTTTAGACAGGTAGGGTTTCTCTGTGTAGCCCTGACTGTCCTGGAACTATGTAGACCAGGCTGATCTCAAACTTACAGAGATCTGCCTGCCTCTTGCCTCCCTAGTGCTGTGTTTAAAGCATGGGTCACCTACTGCCTGGTGATGGCTCTACTTCTTCTTTTTTCTATTTATTCATTCATTCATTTATTTATTTAAGATTTCTGTCTCTTCCCCGCCACCGCCTCCCATTTCCCTCCCTCTCCCCCAATCAAGTCCCCCTCCCTCGTCAGCCCAAAGAGCTATCAGGGTTCCCTGCCCTGTGGGAAGTCCAAGGACCACCCACCTCCTTCCAGGTCTAGTTAGGTGAGCATCCAAACTGCCTAGGCTCCCACAAAGCCAGTACGTGCAGTAGGATCAAAAACCCATTGCCATTGCTCTTGAGGTCTCAGTAGTCCTCATTGTCCACTATGTTCAGAGAGTCCGGTTTTATCCCAGGCTTTTTCAGACCCAGGTCAGCTGGCCTTGGTGAGTTCCCGATAGAACATCCCCATTGTCTCAGTGTGTAAGTGCACCCCTCGCGGTCCTGAGTTCCTTGCTCGTGCTCTCTCTCCTTCTGTTCCTGATTTGGACCATGGCTCTACTTCTTAATAAGCTTATTTGACATAAACCATCAGCTTATGCAAGACCTCCTGGTCCCTACTTTCCTAATTCTTTCCTATTTTTTCATCACTGATATTCCTCCCTGGGACCCTGTCACTGAGGAGTAACCCGCTGATCCAGGTTCTATCTGAGTGTATGCACATCATGTGTGTGAGCTCCTGAGGCCATCAGAAGAGGGGTGTCGGATTCTGAAACAGGTTATACGCAGTTGGACTCCTGAAATAACCACACAGAAACTGTATTAATTAAATCACTGCCTGGCCCATTAGCTCTGGTTTCTTATTGGCTAACTCTTACATGTTACATTTCTATTAATCTGTGTATCACCATTGGCTGTGGCTTACCGGCAAGGTTCTATACATTGTCTGTCTGTCTGGGCTACATGGCTTCTCTTTGACTCCACCTCCTTTCTCCCAACATTCAGTTTAGTTTTCCCCACCTAGTTCTGCTCTATCTTATCACAGGCCCAAAGCAGCTTCTTTATTAACCAGTGGTATTCATAGCATACAGAGGGGAATTCTGTATTAGTGAGCTGGTACATGGGTACTAGGAATCAAAACTGCTTTCTCTGGAAGAGTAGCCAGTTCTGTCATTTCTCCAGATTCCAGGAAACCATATGTTGAGTTGGTGAAAGGCTCAGGTGGTTGCTCCCAAGCCTGGTGACCTAGTTCATCAGAGGGAGAAAGCTGACTCTTGAACTTTGTCCTTTGATCTCCATGTGTGTGCTGTACGTGTATAAGTACACACACAGAGATAAGTGTAATAATTTAAAAAAAAAACCATGTTTTTATGATTAAATTCCAAAGAGTTCTGTTGGAATTTTAGGGATTAACTGACCCTAAAAATTTATCGTGCATTCCAGTTAAATTGTGATTTAATATAATATTAATTTTGTGCAGCTGAGAGATTGAATTCAATATGACTGATGGGTATACTCTGTTAATGCCAGTGGTAGCTTTGATATGTCTAAATTTGTGATTTTTAAAGTGACATTGTCAAGGAGACAGAAGTCTCTCCCTTTTCACTGTTATCTAGAAATGTAAACTGACACTGTAATTACTTCTGAAGTGGTTTACTGAACAGCTTCTGAAACTAGCAATTCATCCTGGGCCAGACAGACGGAGCTTTGCAATTGCTGTGTGCTAGTGCATTGGTTTTGCTTTGAGGAAGGGTGTCATGTAACTCTGTCCGTTCCCACCCCCACAGGGTTTTTTGTTGTTGTTGTTATTGTTTTTTTTTTTTTTTTTTCTGTGTAGCCCTGTCTGTCCTGGAACTCAGCCACTGTCCAGGATGGCCTTGAACTCACAGAGATCTACCCGCCTTTACCTCCACAGTGCTGGGATTAAAGCACACCACCCAGCTTTCTTCATCTTTCAAAGCTGCTTCTTTTCTTCCTTTTTTAAGTTAGCACCATATGTGGTGCTGGTTGTGTTGGCTTTTGCCTTGAGCGAGCCTCCCTCCCTCCTCCCTCCCTCCCTCCTTTTCTCTCGCTCTCTTTTTAAAATTATTTTAACTTTATTTTATGTGCATCAGTGTGAGGGTATCAGATCCCCTGGAACTGGATTTACAGACAGTTGTGAGCTGCCATTTGGGTGCTGGGAATTGAACCCAAGTCCTCTGGAAAAATAGCCAGTGCTCTTAACTTCTGATAGCTACTGAACTATCTCTCCAACCCCATGGCTGGCTGGCTGGCTGGCGCTCTCTCTCTCTCTCTCTCTCTCTCTCTCTCTCTCTCTCTCTCTCTCTCTCTCTAGATATTATATATCTTTATATATATTTAAAAAACACACACATATATTTTTTTTTCTTTTTGGTTTTTTCGAGACAGGGTTTCTCTGTGGCATATATATTTTTTTAAATGAATGTGTGCGTGTGTATGTTTGGCATACTCCTAGAAGTCAGATGACAACTTGGGCCATGTGGATCCCCTGGTGTTTGAACTCAGGAACTCAAGCTTGGTGGCAAGTGCCTACCTATTGAGCCAACTTACCTTTTATTCTAATATTTTTTTCCAGATTAAATTTAGTGGAAGCTTTTGTAGAAGATTCAGAACTGAGGCAGACCTTACAGGAGGATTTACTGCGTCGATTTCCAGATCTTAACCGACTTGCCAAGAAATTTCAGAGACAAGCGGCGAACTTACAAGACTGTTACCGAATATATCAGGGTGTGAACCAGCTCCCCAGTGTCCTGCAGGCTCTGAAGAAATACCAAGGTAATGACAACTTTGCTTTTCTTAACTCTTGCTTTTTTTTAAAAAAATTATTTTACTTTATGTGCATTGGTGTTTCACCTGCATGTGTGTGTCTGTGTGACGGTGTCAGATTCTCTGGAACTGGAGCTACAGACAGGTGTGAGCTGCCATGTGGGTGCTGGGAATTGAACCCAGGTCCTCTGGAAGAGCAGACAGTGCTCTTAACTGCTGAGCTATCTCTCTAGCCACAACTCTTGTTTTATTTATTTATTTATTTTTTAGATTTTTTTCTTTTCCTCAACCCTGTTTTACTTCACTCTCGCATGCTGGGCAGATGTACAGTTCTTTATGAAAGGCAGGTCTAGTGCCCCCTCTGATGATTAGCTTCTCATAGGTTTGTGTTGAGCTGTACGCTATGGCAGAAGCCAGAAGTCTTGAGATAATTTGGAATGCCCACTACTTAGCATTCTGTGTGTGTATATTGCAATACTGGGGGGTTAGATGTGACTTTGGCGCTTTCGAAATAAATATTCACCAAGACTGGTGGCTCAGTCCTATATCACAGCTCAGGCAGGAGAATAAATAGCAACTACAGACCTACCTAGGGTATAGAGTAAGTTCAAAATCAGCCAGGGCATTTCAGTGAGATTCCTGCAGCTAAACAAACAATAGTCCAGGAAGAAGAGGCAGGCACATCCCTGTAAGTTTGAGACAAACCTGTTCTACATAGCAAGTTCCAGCCAGCCAGGGCTGTCCAGCGAGACCCTGTCTCGTAAAAAACAACCACTAAATAAGCAGAAAGTAGGCCAGACATGGTGTGCAAGCCTTTAGATCCAGCACTCAAGATCAAGAGGTAGAGGCAGGTGGATTTCTGAGTTTGAGACCAGCCTGGACTAGCCGCAGAAGAAGACCCTATCTCTAAGAAAAGGAGGTAAACAATAGCCTGGGATGTGGTTCAGTGGTCAAGCACTGGCCTAGCACACACAGTTTCTAGTACTCTGACCCAGTTACAGAGCAGTGTTATGTTACTGGGTTTATTATTACTAATGGATTAGTCACATGGTAGCAGGAGGTTGAACAGTGCCGTTGCTGGACTCCCAGGACAGTGTGTACAGCTGTAGCTGGCTATAGGAGAAGGGAACAGCCCAGCAGGAACGGGAGATAGCAGGGTGTACATCTTGCTCTTTGGAGCCACAGAGCACAAGGTGGAATCCTATGCGGACTGTGAAGATGTTTTCCGGGGGCAAAGGGATATGGCTCAATTGGTAGAGTGCTTGCCTGGCTTGCACAAAACCTTAGGCTCAGTCCTCAGTAGTGCGGAAGGAGAGGTGTGGAGGCACACTCCCTGAAGTAAGCAAAGGCCACCTTCAGCTGCTGAGAGTTTGAGGCTAGTCTGGGTTAGAGTTCTTGTCTCAAAGCCAAATAAACATTTATTTATTGTCCAGGGAGCATTTTCCTGTTTGATAACTAAGCCCCACAGCAGGGCTACTCTGAAATTCTACCACTTTGTATGTTTATGTTTGTGTGTTTATTATAGTTAGGCTTTAACAAGCACACTTGAACCTTAACAAAAGAAACAGGCAAATTGGGCTCTGCCAGAACCTGTGTTCCTAATTCCTCCAAATGCTAGGTTGGAGGACTAACTTGGGTTTGAGACCAGCCTGGCCATTCAGCAAAACCCTATCTCAACAGCAAGCCAACAGGCTGACTTAAGACCTGGTAGAATTAACTCCCAGAGCATATCCCATGACAGGACAGAGGGTCTCGGTATTCTCACAGTTGAGGTCAGAGTGAAGTTCTTAGCTAGGTGTGGTGGCGGAAGCTTATTAGCCAGTCCCTGAGAAGTAGAAGAATCAGGAAGACCAGGAATTTTGTGTGATCCTTGACTATATAGTGAGTGAAGGGACCCGCGTACTTTGGGGTGCTCCTCATTGGACCCTGGGTTAGGCCCGGACTACATCCAAATACAAAGAGATCCTTTTTAAGCAAGGCAGAGAGACAAGGTGACTGAGTCAGAATCCAGCAAATAGCTTTGCAAGTGTTAATTTTAAGAGGGAAAGAGTGGAATGCGCTGAGATGGGCTGATAAGTCCTGATGGGGCATTTAAACTAGGGTAGTCAAATGGGGATCTTTGTTTTTTTTTTAACAGCAATTTCAATGTTTATTCAGACTTCAGATTTTTACTGATTGTGGCATAATCTGTATGATAGACACCAGTGCATAGTAACTGGAAGAAAAGCATAAGTATGGAAATTGAAATCCTTGCAAAAAAAAAAAATGGGAATCTTTGATTGGTGAACTTTGGTGATCCATCTTAGGAATGAGTCAGGCATAAGAAAGGGGCCAAATAAGGGAATAGACCTTGCCGACTAGCTTTAAAGGGATGTAATCTAGGGTTTAGCAAGGGAAAGGGGAGGGGGAAGGATAAGGCCTGTCCACAGGCCAGGACCTGCTGGAGCCCTTAATGTGAGCTCAAGGTCAGCGTAGACCACACAGTACCCTGTCTCAAAAAAAGTTACCAACGTAAACAAATAGAATATTAGTGAGTAAAGTCAACTGACTTGACCAATGTGTGTGTGTGCGCGTTGTGTGGTTTATGGATGTAAACGCAGTGTATGCACCCATGCATACATGTGGCCAGAGCAACATGTCAGGTGTTTTCTGTGCTCTCTGTCTTCCTGCCTGGGAACAGGGTTTCTCTCTGAGTCAGATACTTGCCTTTCTAATGGGGTTGACTGGCCTGTGAGGTGAGCTCTGGGGACCTGTGCTACTGCTCAGAGTGAGGTCATAGGCAGGCGCAGTCATGCCTTACTCTTTATTTGGGTGCTAGCATTTGAGCTTAACCCCCACGAGTTAAATAGAACAAGAGCCCTTACCTGTAGCTTTTACCTTGAAATGAATGTAAGTCTCTTCAGCATCAATTTCAGTTTCTAGAGTGTTATTAAGTCTCTAATATGTAAAGCATTTTAAGTTTCAACCAAACATCAACAGCTCTGAGAACTACTAAAACAAACCCCTTGGGGCTCAGTAGTGGAGGGTTTGTGTGCCTGACTGGGTTTGAGTCCCAGTATTATGAAGAAGATCTTTTAGTATTATGGAAAGATTTGGTTCTTTTCCAGGTAGATTTAAATTCAGGTTCATGATGACAAAATACACATTAAATTTTGAAAGTTAAAATAGTTCTTGGGACCAGGCAGTAATGGCGCAAGCCTTTAATCCCAGCACTCTGGAGGCAGAGGCAGAGGCAGGTGGATCTCTGAGTTCGAGGCTAGCCTGGTCTACAGAGCGAGTTCCGGGACAAGCTCCAAGCCACAGAGAAATTCTGTCTCAAAAAATCAAAAAAGAAAAAAAAAAAGTTCTTGGAATGTCCCGGTTCCATACTCTGACTAATTTCTGCTCTTTGTACCTCATTTTTCCCATTGTATAAATGAGTAGCATTTGGATTTCCATATTATATCAATTTGTCTGGTTTCAACTAGATCATCAAACAATATAAGGTGATTGCATTAGGGATGCAATATGACTATGGAGATAGGCTCTCTAAACAATAAAGTCAGCTGTTTTGGACTCTGTTTTTTTATGTGTTTCTCACCTTATAAAGTAAACAAATATCCTTTTGTTTTCTGACAACTCCAGCCCATACTTTTTAAACCATTCAGTTACCTAATTTATTTGTTTTGGTCTTTTTGAGACAGGGTCTCATGTACCCTGGCTGGCTTGGAACTTGCTGTGTAGATGAGGCTGACCTCAAACTCGCAGAGATGCCTGCCTCTGCCTCCTGAGTGCTGAGATAAAAGGCGTGTGCTGCTGCTGTCCATCTCTCTGTGTGAACTAGCACTTTAAAATTTTCCCATTTGCTGTTATTTTCTTTCTTTTTTATTCTGAGACAGGGTTTCTCTACGTATCCCTGGCCCTTTTGGAAATCAAGCTGTAGACCAGGCTGACCTCGAACTCAGAGATCCATTTTCCTCTGCTTCCTGAGTGCTGGTATTAAATGCCTGTACCACCACTGCCTGGCTACATTTGCCCTGTTTTCAAAAACAGATCCTAAGGCTGGGCGTGTGGCGCACACTTTTAGTTCCAGCACTTGGGAGGCAGAGGCAGGTGGATCTGAGTTTTAGGCTAGTCTGGTCTACAGAGTGAGTTCTAAGACAGCCAATACTCTGTAGAGAGATTCTATCTCAAAAGATAAACAAAACCCAAGCTAAATCAATACAAAATCTGTGTCTTTTTGATACCAGTATTTCTTTCTCTTCCTGTTTGAGTTTCTGAAAGCCTGCACTGCTTTTCATCTTTTCTTCACCCATGTGCGTAATTCCGTCCTAGAACATGGGACCAGGTTGGCATTTGCTGAGTTAGCTGTTTGCTGCTAAGTCTGGCAAGCAGATGCAGCCTGAGCTGGTAGACTCTTTGCTGCCGTCTTGTTCTGTTGTGTTCCTGGTTTCTTGTTCTGTGGGTAATTCTATCCCCGTTAGTTTTGAAAAGTTCAGCACAGTTTCTTAGTTTCACAGAGAAAACCAAACAGACTAATTTGTAATAAAAGAGAATAAAACAAGTGTAATATTTTTAGAGCAAAGTTACGATTTTAAAATACATTAGCATATATTATTTCTAGAAATCACATATAACTTGTCATCTTGTGATTCCAGTTTTGATTAATTCTAGGCTTAACTGTCAGGCTAGAAAAAAAGCCGAAAGTAATGTCTGTTCCCAGTCAGCAGGGGGCAGCAGCGGTACGGAAAGTAGATTTGTGGGATTAAAGTTTTCTCTGTGAGAAACAGGCACTTGCTGACTTATTTGGAGGTTCTAGCAGGGTGATACAGCTGCTCAACATCCTTGACAAAAGGACATCTCTCTCTCGGGGAAGGTGGCTGCATAGCTTTAGTTGGGGTCCCATGGAGCCTTAGGGAAGGAATGACACCTGTCTTCGTTACTGTCCTGTTTCTGTGAAGAGACACCATGACCACAGCAACTCTTATAAAGGAGAGTGTTCAATTGGGGTTGACTCTCTTATAGTTCAGAGGTTTAATCCATTATCATCATGGTGGGGAGCATGATGGCTTACAGGTAGATGTGGTACTGGCTACATCTTGATCATAGGCAACAGGAAGTGGACTGAGACACTCGGCAGTATCCTGAGCATAGGAAGCCTCCACAGTGACACACTTCCTCCACAAGGCCACACCCACTCCACCAAAGCCATAGCTTCTAATAGTGCTACTCCCTATGTGATTATGGGGCCAGTCACATTCAAACCACCACAGCACCTGTACAAAGAGCGATGTGCTAAACTAGGTCACCCTCACAGTCATCTCAGAAATGCTGGGTATAATCTAAAGGAACAAATTTCCAGCAGGCTAAACAGCTCACCAGCTAGGTGTACAGATTATTTCATGCCCAATTTAGCCTCGATTTTGCTTAAGATATTACAACTATCTTAAAAAGTATCATTTTGTGTGTGTTTTGCTTACACATATGTTACATATACATGTGTCTGTATATGTACCGTTTCGTGACTGGTGCTCACTGAGGTTAGAAACAGGTGGTCAGATCCCTTGGAACTGGAATCACAGACAGTGGGTGCTGGGGCTCGGACCCTGATCCTCTGGAAGAACAACCAGTGCTCCTAACCATTGACGCATCTCACCAGCCCCCTGCTGTTACAATTTGGATGGAGATGCATTGAATCTTTAGGTTGCTTTTTTAAAAAAATTTATTTATTATGTATACAATATTCTTGTCTGTGTGCATGTCTGCAGGACAGAAGAGGGCACCAGACCTCTTTACAGATGGTTGTGAGCCACCATGTGGTTGCCGGGAATTGAACTCAGGACCTTTGGAAGAGCAGGCAATGCTCTTAACCACTGAACCATCTCTCCAGCCCCTGTTTAGGTTGCCTTTTTTTTAAAAAATTATTTATTTATTATATATACACTTTCCAGGATACAGTGCCAGATCTCATTACAGATGGTTGTGAGCCACCGTGTGGTTGCTGGGAATTGAACTCAGCAGCCAGTGCTCCCAACCTCTGAGCCATCTCTCCAGCGCCCTCTTTAGGTTGCTTAATGCACCATTTTCACAATATTCTGCCAGTCTGCAAGCATGGGTGTCTTCAGTTTCTCTCTCCACCCTGACACTTCACACTTCAATTCATTTAGGAAGCTTACAGTTCCCAGCATGATCTCTGAAATCCACAGTCCTTATTTGGTAACTGTAAGTGCCAGAGTTAATGGCCAGTGCTTGATTATTTTGTGTTTCCTGTGCTTGTGCCCTCTTAGCAGGTGACTGCCAACTGTCTGCTCTGTGCTTATGGCACCACAAGACTGAGTAACAGTGACAGCTGTGGTCCTTTCTCTTGTGGAGAGTCCTTGAGAATGGAAGGGCAGAAGAGATAATAAGGAAATAAATAAGCGAGACTTTCAAATGCATAGTAAAATATGATGAAGAAAACTGCAGCTTAGGGAAATGCTAGGTGCAGTCAAAGGCATCTATTTTTTTTTTTTTTTTTTTTTGGTTGGGGGCGGCGAGTTTCAAGACAGGGTTTCTCTGTGTAATAGCCCTAGCTGTCCTGGAACTAGCTCTGTAGACTAGGCTGGCCTTGAACTCACAGAGATCCACCTGCCTTTTAAGTGCTGGAATTAGAGGTGTGCACCATCACTGTCTGGCTTCTCTATTGAGACTGGAGAGACAGCTCAGCACTTAGGAGCACTGGCTGCTCCTCTAGAGGTCCTGGGTTTGATTCCCAGCACCTACTTGGTGGCTCATAGCCATCTGTAAATCCAGTTCCAGGGCATTTGACGCCCTCTTCTGGCTTCCTGGGGTACCACATAGAAAACCCATATACTTAAGGTTTTAAACTTTGAAGAAAGGAATTGCTGTTGTTATATGTAGTGGCTGACAGCTGTAATCCCAACTTGATAAACTGAGGCAGGAGGGAGGAATGCCATGAATTCAGAGCAGTTGGGAGAGAGTGAGCAAAAGAGATTACTTTCTGACGTCGGGCTTGGATGGTGAAACAGAGCCAACTTCTAAGACTGGGGAGCTGCTGTATTGGCCAGGGAAGCATTTAAGACTGACAGGGTTAGATGTGTGTAAGGAGTGAACTAAGGGAAGTGGTTAGTTACCAGACAACGACCAAGAACGGTAGGAATCTAGCGTGGTTCTCTCTCCTTAAGATTAAAACAAAAGGCGCTTACTTAAAAAACAAAACAAAAACAGATTCTTTTTTCTTTTCTTTTTTGGTTTTGTTATTGTTTTTTTTTAAGATATGGTTTCTCTGTGTAACAGCCCTGGTGGCTGGCCTGGAACTCATTCTGTAGACTGGGTCGGCCTTGAATTCACAGTGATTTACCTGCCTCTGCCTCCTGAGTATTGAGATCAAAGGCACGTGCCACCCTACCCAATGGCAGGGTGTTTGCTTTTCCTAGAGTCCAGTTTCAGTAAATTATAGATTTGCACCGAGGGTCAGAATTCCGCCCACGTGTCTGTTGCTAGGCTTTCTTCCCTTTTAGGCGTTGGCAGACCTTTTCTGCCCTTCGTCTGCACATCTTAATGGAAAGCAGAGTGGACATTTAACACCCGAGATCTTTGTTGCTAAGGTTCGCTCTTGATGGGAGTAGTTAGGTTTTTTTGAGACAGGCTCTCATAGTATAGTCTGGGCATCCTCAAAGCTCGTGACTCTCCCACCTCGGTCTAAAGTGCTGGGTTGCAGGGTCACACTGCTGTATCCCATTGAAGGCATTAATGAAGTAGGGAGGAAATCATCTCTGATCCAGGATCACTGTTTTGCTTGGCTGCCATTCATCCTTTTACCAGTAGTTTCTAAGCCAAGGGGATAAAGAGCCAGGCATTGTAACACAACAGACACTATGTAGGCAAAGTGTTGTTTACAGTCTGTCTAAATGTTTCACACGTATGAACTGTTTTCTCAGTGTGTCAGAGGCTGTTGTGATTAATAATGAAACATGACTCCCTGATAGCGTTTCATAATTCTCGTTCAAGAGCTACTGAAAATGAAATTTATTACTTCAGTAATAAATTCAGTGTGCCAGGGATCACTTGCAGAATTCTTGTACGAATTTATTGGCGATGAGGAGGAAAAAAATCTTTGTGTTCCAAGTTGTGATTGTAGATAAGGTTTTTCTGCCCTGACCGCCTGCTCCCAGATAGCCGACACAGAGGCTTAGTGTTATTTATAAATGCTCGACCGATAGCTCAGGCTTGTTAACTAACTCTCACACTTAGATTAACCCACATTTCTTACCTGTGCTTTGCCATGTTGTTCATGGCTTGTTACCTCATTTTCTGTATGTCCTGCTTCCTTGGCAGTTGGCTGATCCTTTCTGATCTGCCCTTCTTCATCCCATCCTTCTGAGTTTGGCTTTCCGGCTAAAGTGTTCAGCTGTTATCCTGTCCAGCTATTGGCCAGTCAGCTTGTTTATTATACCAATCATAGTGACATATTCACACAGTATACAGGATTACTCCACACCAACCTATTCCTAGTGGTCGTGTACAGTGACTGTTCAGTGCGGAGCACTGCCTGGGTGCTGCTTCACGCACCTGTCCTCTGGCTGGTCGTCATTGTTCCAACAGGGAAAAAGGGCTGGGGACACCAAAGGGCAGAAAGCCTGGGGCTGGCATCCAGCTGTGTTGATCCTGTTCCCTCCTCTCTTAATTCCCCAGCTTGACTCTTACATAGCCAAGTTCAGTTTAAATGCTTGACTTGATTGAGCCCCTGTTAACTGGAACGCCGTGTTGTTAATGGAGATTAGAAATGGAAATTAGAGGTCTTATTTTAATGGCTTTGACTTTGTCTTATTAGATCTGCAAGAAACAGTGTTCATTTAGTCGTAATTAATGTTTCTGCATCACTTATGAAGGAGACGACAGACACGCAGGAAGGGTGCATTCGTAGGAGGCGTGGGCGCTGCACAGTATTTCCGCGTCTGTAGAATGAATGCGGTGTTCATCTTGATTAAAACATAAAAGCAGAATGACGTTTGGAGACCTGCACAGTTTGTGCTTTGTGGTTCAAGTGGTGTTCATTATTTTAGTTTTGTTGTGGGCTGTTGTCTTTATTTTTGTTTTTCTTTGTTTTAGGAAGACACCAGGCATTGTTGTCGGCAGTTTTTGTGACTCCTCTTACTGATCTTCGCTCTGATTTTTCAAAATTTCAAGAAATGATAGAAACAACTTTGGATATGGATCAGGTATGCAGTTTACATTTAATCCCACAGCAAAATATTTTTGGAAAAGAAAATAAGCATAAACAAAGCTAAAAAGAGCAAACGAGAAAAAAAATGTCTAATTTCTCTTGAGGTTTTTTTTTTTTTTTTTTTTTTTTTGCTTTTAAGTGTGGCACCTTTGGAAGCCAGTCGATGTAAATTTAAATGGTAGACAAGGAAGAAATGGCTTCGATAGGCGGTCCTGGGGCTCAAACCCAAGGCCTTGAATGTGGCGGGCAAGTGTCTTATCCCTGTGCTCCATCCAGCCCAGTCCAGTAATCACTTCAGTGAAGAGAAAGGCTGCGGTAGGGGTTGTTGCGTGCGTGTGTGTGTGTGTGTGTGTGTGTGTGTGTGTGTGTGTATACTGGTGCAGGAGTCGGGTGTGTGTGGGCAGGCACGGGGGTGACTCAGTGTCTCCTGCCTCAGCTCAGAGTGCAGGATTAAAGGGTGCACCACTGAAAGAAGTGACCCCCTAAGTGACCCCGAATGTTCAGTGAATTATATTTTATTTTATTTTTTTTTTAATTGTTTTTTTTTTAAATATTTATTTTATTATGTATACAATATTCTGTCTGTGTGTATGCCTGCTGGCCAGAAGAGGGCACCAGACCCCGTTACAGATGGTTGTGAGCCACCATGTGGTTGCTGGGAATTGAACTCAGGACCTTTGGAAGAGCAGGCAATGCTCTTAACCTCTGAGCCATCTCTCCAGCCCCGTGAATTATATTTTAATTCTAAAATAGAAGGGACTTTAGTTGCTGGAGAAGTTGGCCATGGTGTTCGAGTTTAGGCGCAGTGTGGACTGTAATGTAAGATTGTCTCAAAAAGTAGAAGTTAGGGGTAAATGAAAACGTTTCTGTTTTTCCTGTAGCGAAGTTGTTTTGGGGAAGGTGAGGTTAATTTGTGCTTAAAATGTGCATAAGTGGTTTTTTTTTTTAAAGACTTATTATGTGTGTGTGTTTGCCAGCATGCATGTCTACACTGTATGTTCTGGCCCCCACAGAAGCCAGAGAGGTCATCTGATTGCCTGAACTGGATGTAGATGATTGTGAGTTGCCATGTGGTGCTGGGAACCGAGCCTGGATCCTCTGCAAGAGCGTCAGGTGCTCTTAACACTGATCATCTCTCCAGCCCTTCTTTGGGTGTTTGGAGATAGAATCTTATGTCCCTCTGGCCGAGGCTGGTCTCCAACTCAAGGCAGTTCTCCTGGCCGCCCATTTTAAGTGCTGGGAGTACAGGCATGCAGCGCACTGTCCATCTTGAAACTTTTCTAAACTTAAAAACAAAAACCTCAAACACAAAATAAAAAAACCTGGGCAGTGCTGGTTCACGTCTTTAATCCCAGCACTGGGGAGGCAGAGGCAGGTGGATCTCTGTGAGTTCAAGGCCAGCCTGGTCTACAGAGTGAGTTCCAGAACAAGCTCCAAAGCTACAGAACCCCCTCTCCCAAAGACCTAAGCTAAATTTCCAATTAATTGACCATGCAAGAAATTTGTACTCAAATTACTGATATTCAGGTAATGCAGGTAATGATTTGGTTGGCTGAATTGTTAGTCTATGGTTCTTAGTACTTGTAGATTTATTTGCATTAATAATTTGCCCTATGTGATGTTGATTTATTTTGGTCTTATTAGGTTATGTTTGTTATTTGTATTTATGTGTGTATGCAGGTGTGAGGGCATATTCTAAAAAAAGTAAAGTAGCAATTACAGTTTTAAAAGGCTAAGATAGGATAGATTTTAATTAGAATTGCTACATCCAGTGAGACCCTGGTTTCTTGAACTCTATGATTTTAATTTAATCAAAGCCAGTTTCCTTTTTGGTGAGCCAGCATCCCGAGCCCTGCCATGCGCCATGATGGGGTCGTTTGAAGCAGTTAGTTGTGTGGAGTCATGGTGATGATTGCCTGAGCTAAGCCCAGTTGCTTACAGTGTTGGCTTCCTCCAGACGGGCGGAGGACTGCTGTGCCTGGTCACTGTAACTGGAGGATCTCACCGTTTGCACTTGGGAGCTTACTGTGTCCATGTCCACGCCTCTAACCTTATCCCAGGTTATAAGGCAAATTCAAGCTCTCACTGTTAACACAGATATTTGTGATGATTGTAGGCATTTAAATTACATTTTTAGACCCACTTTGAGAAATCCTCTCGGGACTCTTCAACTTCCTATCTCATCTTTGAAAGCCTCACTGTTTTCCAGCTGTGCTCTTAGGAGTTCATGCGAATGAAGGAGCCTTCATTTACTCAGTGTGCCGTGTGCTCCTCCCCGCCAGCTTTCTAAGTGTTTCTGTGGCTGCTTTCCATAAGTCCTCTTTTTTCCTACTTTTGAAATAAATGTAGATCAGAATTATCCTAAGCCAAGATTTCAAGAAGGCGTTGATTTTCACAGAACTAAACACTTTTCCTTTATTGGTGTTTTAGTGAATTATATCAATTCTTAAGATTTTTTTTTGACAGTTTTGACCATGTATACTATTTATCTTAAACATAATCCAATCCAAGTCTTTCCACTTGCCCTGGCTCTCCACCCCATGTCTTCTGCTATCTAGTTAGTCCTGCCCACATGCTCGTGAGTGTGGAGCCACCCAGTGGCAACCTACCAAAGGCCACTCCAGAAGACAAACGACTTCCCTTCCCTCGGAGTAGCTGTGACTGTCAGTAGTGCTTCATTTATTGGGGAGCGTCATGCACCCCTTGTATCCGTGCTGGAATGTTTACTGGCTTGACCTTATTATTTAGCTAATTATAAATTATATATATTGTGTGTGCGTGCACGTGTAGAGATCAGAGGACAACGTGAGGGAATTAGTTTTCGTGTGTGTCCTGCAACTCAAACTCAGGGTGTCAGGCTCGGCAACAAGCACCTTGATTTCTGAGCTGTCTTCCTGACCCCAGTGATTATTTTTAAAGATGCTGCTGTACTTGTTGAAGATAGGCTCTCTGATTAAATGTTCATGCCTCCCCCAGCATTTCCCTCTCCCTGGAGTTCAGCTGTTTGGAGAACTTAAGACTTTAAAAGAAATTCTTTTGAGTTGTCTTTCTCTTTCATTATTTTCAAACATTACCAATTTTGTACCCTCTTATTGTTGTTTTTACTTTGAGTGTATTGTGTGCAGGTGTCCAGGAAAGTCAGAAGAGGGCATGGATCCCTTGGAGCCAGAGTTACAGGTGGTTGTGAGCCACCTGCTCTGGTTACTGGAAACTCTTAGCCACTGAGCCATTTCTCCAGTCCCCTTTTATTTGTGTGGTGGGAGAGTGGGCATGGCGTGTCTGGAGGTTTATTAAGTGTTTGACATTTTACTTCCCTTCAGTGTTTCTCTTTACCTGAAGGCATTCCACAGGTTTAAGAAGGAATGATTTACTCGATTTGGTTTATTTCCATTATCAGTTATTTAGAAGAATGTTGATCTGTGCCCGTTTTCAAACGTTCTTCACCCACTCGAGATCGAGCATGTTTTCTAGCTTTGGGGAAAGTAATGTAGGTTTCTTTTTCTTTTTTTCTTTCTTTCTTTTTTTTTTTTTTCAAGACAGGGTTTCTCTGTAGCTTTGGAGCCTGTCCTGGAGCTAGCTAGCTCTTGTAGACCAGGCTTGTCTTGAACTCACAGAGATCCACCTGCCTCTGCCTCCCAAGTGCTGGGATTAAAGGCGTGCATCACCACTGCCTGGCTAATGTGGGTTTCTTACCAGTTGAACTTTTATCATTATTTAGGTATGGTATCTTGGGTGATAATTTTTGTCTTGGATTTGATTTTGTCTAATAGAAAAGATAGTAGCTTGGTCTATGGCATGATAAAGAATTCCCCTATGTGGTCCCTTTGACAGCACATAGACTAAACTTGGAACGATACAGAGAAGATTGGCGTGGCCCCTGTGCAAGGATGGCATGCAAATTCATGAAGCGTTCCACATTTATAAGCTTGGAAACTGTTGAAATAGGAGCGGCGGGGCTGCGTCCCCAACACCCCGGCCGCTTGGCTAGCTCATGCCCGAAATAACAACACACAAACTGTATTCATTTAAAGACTGCTTGGCCCATGAACTCTAGCTCTTACAGGCTAATTCTCGCACCTGGACTAGCCCATTTCTAATAATGCGTGTAAGCACCCCAAGGTGCGCTTACCAGGAAGATTCTAACCTATGTCCATCTTGGGTCAGAGCTTCATAGCGTGTGCCTCAGAGAGCAGAGCTATCGGGAGAGCGGAGCATGGCGTCTCTGCTCCAGAGAGCAGAGCTGTTGGGTCTCTCCAGGAGCAGAGCAGAGTCTGACCTCACTTCCTCTTCCGCCCAGAATTCTATTCTGTTTACTCCTCCCATCTATGTTCTAAGCTATGAGGCCAAGCAGTTGGTTTATTATAATTAACCAATGACCTTCCTCCATCAGGAAACAAAACCCAAAGGATTTCCCCGCCTTTGTGTGTCTTTAGGGTTTAAGTTACAAAGCTTCTGCCTCGATATTGTTTCTGGAGTTAGCATGCTCTTTTGTTTGGCAGTGCTGGCTGCTGCGTCCAGGGTCCTGTGTAAACAAATACACACTAGACAAGCTCCACCACTGAGCTGGGACTGTAGCCCCACCGAGCCCCTTCGGTAGCATTTAGCCTATTGACACATTTTGTGGTTTCTCTAATCTTTGAATTTGCATCAGATTGTTTGTTGGTTCTTCCTTGCCCGTTGTCTCCCTGGAACAGTCCCACAATGCAGCTCAGGCTGACTTTAGGCTGCTGCTTTAGCCCACAGTGTGGGTTACCGGTGTACGCATCCCTGGTCTTACTCACTTTTGTGTTGATTGGGATTTCTGAGTTTGAGGCTGGGAGCTGGTGTTACAGACCCATCGGTTTGTTTCTTAGAGTCTGCTCGTCAGGCTTTTTTATTTGCTTGAAAATCTGCTTTTCACTCCTGACATTTAAGGGTCCTTTAGGTGCATGGTCCCAGGTTTGTAGTTCTCCCTTAGTTGCCGTAAGTATACTGTACTGTAATTTGTCTTACTGGTGTTAGGTTTTGTTCCAGATGTTATTTCTGTACACCCAGAGGTTTATTTCTTTTGTTCTCTTTCTTTGTATTACATTCATTCATTCATTCATTCTCTCTCTCTCTCTCTCTCTCTCTCTCTCTCTCTCTCTCTCTCTCTCTCTCTGTCACGTACACACGCGCACAAAAAGCATGCCATAGTATGCATGTGGAAATTAGAGGACAATTTGTACAATTATTATTATTATTTTGATTTTTCGAGACAGGGTTTCTCTGTAGCTTTGGTGCCTGTCCTGGAACTAGCTCTTGTAGACCAGGCCTTGAATTTATAGAGATCCACCTGCCTCTGCCACCTGAGGGCTGGGATTAAAGGTGTGTTCCACCACCACCCAGCTTTTTGGGGGGGGGGTGTACAAATCTTATTTTAAAAATTCATGTATTTACTTAATTTAGGTGTACATATGTGTCTGAATTTTATGTGACATGTGTGTTCAGGTGCTTGAGGAGGCCAGAAGAGGGCTTTCCATCCCTTAGAAATGAAGTTAGAAGTAGGTGGCTGTGCCTTATCCGATGTGGGTGCTCCAGACTAAACCAGGCTCACCTAGAGGGCAGTCCTGAGGTTCCCACAGATGACACACGCTTGTGTCAAGGTGAGAAACTAAGCCACACAGCTGTCATGTATTGAACACTGTTCCTCCTTCTCATTTCTGGACTTCCACGGGAACAGGGTGGACTGTCCCTGCCCTTGCCAGTGACGTGTGTAGTCCAGCAGTTAGTGTTTCAATTCACTTTAGCTTCCTACCATCTGCAGCAGTAGCTGCTCTCTTACTGTTGCCCTAAATGTCTTAATATTTAATTTCCCTTAAAGTGTGTGTTTGGTGCAGGGGAAGTGCATTGTAGATGCTCTGTGTGATGCGCTCTCCCCGCAGTGGTGCCTGTAGCCTTCTCTTGGGTCTTGGATCTTAGGCTGTACACAGTTTCCTGTTGAATCTCTGTACGTGTGTGTTCGCGTGTGTGTGTGCATATGTGTGTACATGGTTGTCCTGTTGGTTTTTTCTTCATGCATTTCACAAGTGTAGTTGGTAAATTTGTATTTAGCTGGATTATGTATCAATTGTGTATATCTTCCCTGATTTCCTGGAAGTCACCCGCCCCGAGTTGCCCACCTGTGCTCCTGAGAGTGACTAAAGGCACGTACCACCACGCCCATCCCCAGAGAAGCTTTCAAGCTTTCCTCTCAGCCTGGGCGTCCAGATTTACTCGGGTGAAGATTTAGCTGTGACTGAAATAAGAACAGTGTGTGCGGCAGTGGGGACAGGCGGCTTAAACAGTGGCAGTGTGGTGGTGCTAAGATTAGGGCTTCAGTTTCATGATAGTGTCAGCACCGCCCAGTGGGGCAGACTGCACTCCTGTGGCAGGACCTGGCTCCTGTCTTGTGGCCCCACCACTGTTGAGCTTGTGTCCATCTTCAGGTGCAAGGGGACTCACTGTCTTTCCAGCCCGTCAATGTGCCGTTTATTTTGGAAATGGTATTCATGGCTTTTGCTCACATTCTCTTGGTCTGGATTGATTCAGAACCCCACACCTGGTTCTGAGGGAAGCTAGGAAAGATTATTTTTGATCTCAGTTATATGTTTTACTAAAAAAAAAAAGATCATTTCGACCACAATAGAAGCAGGGGCAGTAAAAAAGCCAGCAGCTAACATGGTTTTGTTTGCCGGCATAAATTGTAGGCGGTTGTTATCCAGACCCCATTATTGGTAGAAGGGGTTCTGCCTTCACTCTCCTCATTGTTGAGTATTAGTCAGGGCTGCTATCACTGTATGAAACACCATGACCAAAGCAGTTTGGGGAGCTTCATCATCAAAGGGAGGCAGGACAGGAACTCAAGTAGGGCAGCATCTTGGAGGGAGGCAGGAGCTGATGCCATGGAGGGGGCTGCTTTACTGGCTTGCTTGCTATGACTTGCCCAGCCCATCTTATTATAGAACCCAGGACCTCTTGGCCACCACAGTGGGCCGGGCCCTCCCACATCAATCACTAATTCCCTACAGCTGGATCTTATGGAGGCTTTTCTCAGTTGAGGTTTCCTCTTAGAGGACTCTAGCTTGTGTCAAATTGATGGGAACCTAGTTAGTAGTCAGGACTTACTATTATTATTTTGGTTTTTTTGAGAAAGGGTTTCTCTGTAGTCATGGGGGGGGCAGGCTGTGGTGGAAGGCTGCGCAGCGGGAGTTTAAACACTCAACCCCATTACAGCGCTCCCCTCTCCCTTGCTTTGCTGCTCATTTTAGGTCTTATGCCTACTCATTTAATGACCTTAATGCATGATATGCAAGAACTGCCTTGACAAAAAGGAATCTTACCCTTTATGTTTTTATATTTTTAGTAAAACTATAGTATATCTTTCATCTTTAAAAATATTCAGAATTTTAGCTTTTAGTATTTTATATAGTTGAAACATTTTGTTTTAAAAGTTTTATCCATTTTCTGCTAGCTTTCTGTAATTTGATTTTTATTTCTTATGTAGTTCACTTTCGGAATGTGCAGATGTGCTCTGATTAAGTGGATAATAATTAGGAGCAATTTGTTTCAGTCTTATTTAGTGAATATGTTTTTGTCGTCTTGTTTTAGAAAGTTGACTCACTCTCCTATTAAGCTTTTATGTGTAATCGTCTATTTAATAATTCTAATTCCTGGTGCAGATAGACTGCTTTTTAAAATGTTCCTTTGTAATTTTATTTGTTGAAATTTTAGTCATTTGTTTTTTTAAAAAAGAACAGTCATTAGGGTTGACGAGCTCTTAGCATCTGATTTAAGTGCCCGTTTCCATGGGGCCCATCACTTGAAACCAGTTCTACTTAATCTTCAAACAAATTGCCTTTATAAAGGTCTCTCACAATAAAGATTTGACAGTTTGATGTAGGTCTTGATAGTCATTTTTCATTACAGTTTCTTGTTAGTTAATAATAGGTGCAAAAGCCAGGCACGGTGGTGCACACCTTTCATCCCAGTCCTCTGGAGCAGAGGCAGGCAGAGCTCCACGGTGAGACTCAGTCTCCAAAGAAGTAATGTAGGAGCAGCGTACAGCAACGGTATTTAACAATGCCGTACTGGGTTTGACCCAGCATTCACTCACTCTCTCCCCACCCCAAAATGTGTTTTTAAATAATGAAATCCGGATGAACTTTTGGGACTTGTTTTGAGCTGAGGTCTCGTTTAGCCAGATTGCCCTCCATCACAGGTGTGCACTGCCGTGTCCAGCTGCACCGTATCTTTTTCCTGATTTTGTGTGTATGGTGTGGTATGTGTTGATGAGCTCCAGGGCTGCTTCTGGCCCTGCCCTCGGGTTGTAGGCACACATGCGGGGACTGGGGACTCAGATGTGTTTTTATAACTTGAGTCATCCCTCTAGTGCCTCAGCGGAACTTCAATGTGAAGAAAACCGGTTTTTAGTTTTTTTGAGATAAGAGTCTCACTGTGAAACTTTGTCTGGCCTGGAGCTCACTGTGTAGACCAAGCTGGCTTTGAACTCACAGAAATCTTCCTGTCTCTGCCTTCTGAGTGTTAGGAATAAAGACCAGTGCCACCATACCTGGCAATTCTAAAGGTTGTGGGGAGGGGGAGAGAGTATTTATCTGCGGGAGGGCAGCACCAGTGTGCTGATCAGAGGTCAGCTTCTGAGTGGAATCCAGGAGTGGAGCTCAGGTCTCCAGGTTTGGCCTGTAACTTGTAGCAGTTCTTTTACCCACCGAGCCATCTCGCCGGCACTCGCTTAGAAACAGTTTTCTAAGCGTGGTTGTTGTGGGTGATTGGGAGTGGGGTGCTGTGCCGAGTTAGAACTGTTAGTTGAGATTCTTCAGATCTTTGGTTTGGGAAAAGCTGCAATTTGACGATGGTTCGGAAATTGAGCATCCTTTAGTAGTAAGGGGAGCATTGGATGTGTGTCACCTTGTTATGTAGCTGTTAATATGGGTAATGCCTGTGTGTCTAGAACTCTTAGGCTACTAAAATGTTAATGAGTAGAAGGTTCTCAGTGTTGTCTGAGTGACTCAGGGGTGGCCAGTCACACCTTTACGTAGGTGGAAGAAATGACATGTCTCCTAAAATCTGTCCTCACCCATTTGTTTGTATGACTTGGCGACTCCTTGTTCTGTTTGTAGGTGGAAAACCATGAGTTTCTTGTAAAGCCCTCATTTGATCCTAACCTGAGTGAACTAAGGGAAGTGATGGACGGCCTGGAGAAGAAGATGCAGTCCACGTTAATAAGCGCAGCCCGGGGGCTTGGTAAGAATGATTCTTAAAGTGTTCACACTGGTGCCTGAGTCTTTGCGTTGTCACCCCGAGAGTCCCTGCTGATGCAGCTGGTGACTGTTGGGCACTGGAACATTCTGAAATGCTGTAGTGACCTAACTTTTACTTACGCACTGCTGTCTGCTGTCCTTTCTCTGCAGATGAGATCTGTCCATCGTTGTTGCTAGTAAATTCGGTTGCTGTTCTTCAGCCAACAAATTCCTGTATAGTATTTTTGGTTTTTAGTGTGGTTTAATAATCACTTTGAGTAAAATTGTGAGCAGAGGCTGTGATAGAAAATTTCACAAATCTTACATACATAATGTTTGCTTGCTCTGTGAAATTTGCTCTGCTTAACAAGAATAAAGCCTGGTTCTAGACTTTCATTGTCCAGTCGTAGTTTTGTTTAGAAGTAGCATTTGGCCACTTTCAGTTCTACCCCAATTTTCAAACATTCTTTGGTTACAGAAGCCTGGCCGAGGACGGTAGCTTAGTGATTAAAGGCACTAAACCACCAAGCAGCCTGGTGGCTGTCCTGGGACCCACATGATGGAAAGAAAAACTGACTTCCATAGTTTGTCCACTGACCTTAGCACACAAACTGTCTGACACAGTTCCATACACACGCACGTGAAAATAAGTCAGTGTGAAAAAGAGCCCTATGCGAAACTCCTAAGCACGGACTGACTGTACCATAGCCATTTCCATCGGCAGCCAACATCTGGAGCTGTGTGCTGCCCACGACTGGTCTTCTGCGCCCTTGGGTGGGTTTATCCATATAAAGAGCATCTTCTTTCATGTTAGAGGCCAGCATTCGTAAGCGTCCCAGGGAAGTGGGACGCGCATCTTTCCTGGTGAGATGATAATTTGCGGTGTGTTGCCCTGTCATGAGTGTGTTGCATTCTGATGCAGTGGTTTTGACCATCTACACTGGAAAGAGTATGTATTGATGACCTAATTGTTCTTTCTGATCATAAAGGATTGGACCCTGGCAAACAGATTAAGTTGGATTCCAGCGCACAGTTTGGATATTATTTTCGTGTAACCTGCAAGGAAGAAAAAGTCCTTCGCAACAATAAGAACTTCAGCACCGTGGATATTCAGAAGAACGGGGTTAAGTTCACCAACAGGTCCGAGAACATGATGCTCTCTCAAGCTTTTGGTAGTTGATGGGTTCTGATAAAATTGAATGCCTTCGACAAAGAGTTTTTACTTTTATTGTTCACTGTTTTTTAAACAAGAACTAAGAGTCAAGCTTTGCTTTCTTCCAAGAAGCTTATCATATATTCAGCTCTGTTAGCTGGGAAACATGCTTGTGTCTGGAGTCCCAGTTCCACAACGGCTGGGGGATCGCAGTGAGTTCAAGTGATCTCATTCAGAATGAGATCCCACCCAAAGCAACAAAAACAGAAAGACTGTTCTCCCCAACTGTCTCATTGTCTTCTAAAAAATCCAGATAGGTTGAATAATTAATTAATGTTTCTGTGTTCTTTGAGCTAGTTTCTCTTGTTCTGCTTTATTTTTGTCTTTTTTTTTAAGTTTATATCTGTTTTTTAAGTTATATTTAGGTATGTGTGACTGCACATGGATATGTACATAAGGATCCAGAGGCCTTGGATCCTGTGGAGCTGGGGTGTTAGGTGGCTATGAGCTGCCTAATGTAGGTGCCAAGAGTTAACTCTGGTCCTAGTAGAGCAGCAGGCACTCTTAAATGCTGAGCCATTCTCTGGCCCCTCATCTGTCTATTTTTCTAGGAAAGTCTCAGTATCATTTACCAAGTAGAAAGAAAAAAATCCTGAATGTATACATTAGTGAAGGGAGATATTTAACTGCATTACTGGGTCTATTCACTATGTATTATAGCTATTTTATGTTTGCTACTGAAAAAAAATTTAATTTTTTTCTTTTAACTGATCTTAGGAAGTTTTGGATAGACTTATTCATAGATAAAAAGTTTCTTGCTTTTTGCTTTTTTTTTTAAAAAAAAAATTTTATTGGATATTCAAGACAGGGTTTCTTTGTGTAGCCTGTTCAGGAAGGAGCTTACTATGTAGACCAAGCTGGTCTGAAACTCACAGAGATCCTCCTGTCCGTGCATTTTGAGTGCTGAGATTAAAGGTGTGCATCCCAACACCCTGCTTGGTTGCCCATTTTTCTACTTGTATTTCCATTTTTAATTTTCATTGTTCAGATGCTTCGTAAGACAAATATGAATATAGTTTGCGTGATGCACATTACTTCTGTCAAAGATTTTGATATTTTTAATAATGCCATGTTTTGATTTACAGTGAGCTATCTTCTTTAAATGAAGAATATACTAAAAATAAAGGCGAGTATGAGGAGGCCCAGAATGCCATTGTTAAAGAAATCGTCAATATTTCTTCAGGTAAATTTAATAGAGCATTGAATGTTTTGAATATCACCTGCTTTTTCTTGTTTAATAGAAAAGCATCAGGACGTTTGAAGATAGTTTTGCTTCTGTTTTAATTTTTTATTGTTATATTTATTTAATCTGTATTGTGGATGCATGTGTGCTTGTGGAGGCCAGAGGACAACTTGTAAGAGTTGGTTCTCTTTTCTGCTATGTGGATCCAGGGATTGAACTAGAGTGATCAGGTGGTCAGGCATTTTCTGCTCAGCTGTCTCACTGGCTCTCACAGTATCGCCTGTCACAGCTCGTTTCTTCACTCCTTAGCTGAAGTGTCCTTTTGCTGTACCTTTCGAATGCTGAGATTGACGGTGTGAGCCACTATTCAATGTTTGTGTTAAATCTATCTGTAGGTTCACACCGTAGGGTATGGGAATGAATATCACTGAAAAGTGAATACAGGTTAAACAAGACCAGCTGTTGGGAATTCATAGATTTTCATAGTCCTGTTATGCCATTGGGGGTGGTATTTTTTATTTGAAGGGGCAATGTGACTCACTATGTGTTACCAGCCTGGGAATGACGTGAGTCTGTTTAGTGTTTGGTGGGCAGTGATGTGTGTTAGTTTGAAGGCGACATAAAAAGGCTCTGTTCAAGATTAAGGGAGACCTGAAAGGACAGTCCAGCTAAGTCAAAGGCCCAGAGGGGCAGTTGAGAATAGCCGGGCAGCGGGAACACTACTGTAAGATGCTGGGACACCATCGTGGTCTAGAGCTCACGGCAGGATGGAAAAACAGGAGGATGTTTTTTTCTGAGGGCTGTGTACTGAATTGTTTAGGAATGATGAATCTTGAAAGACTGTATACATGTTTAATTCTCTAAGTTGTTTTACTTTTTGAGTGTTCATAATAAAGCAAAAGAAACAACTTAAGGTTTATTTTAATATGCTGCATGTATTGGTGCAGAAATGAATGGGGTGGTTTATGAAGATTATATTCTTGCTTGATGATATCAGGTAACTGAAGCACAGTAATTAAGTTGATTTGTGTTCTTGAGTCTAATTTGCATTTTGAAGAGCACTATAGATGCTGTTTATTTCAACCGTGAGTCTTCCTCCAAAACAGAACAGAAGCTGTTCTTCACCCAGCTGGTAAAGGTCTGGTTTTAGTCTCTGAATCTGGGGATTCGTATCATTCGCCATCAGCCTGAACTAATGTGACTTCTTTAAAATGCGGTGGACATAGAAATTCCTTTCCTGTCCCTTTCTATGGGTTCAGTTTTTGACCCAGGCTAGCCTCAAAGTTGAGAAAAGATGCTTTACAAAAAGTATAAGGCTTGTGAAATGGATAAAGATGCTTGCTTTTGGCTGTGCGACCTGGGTTTGATCCTTAGGCTCCACACGGTGGAAGGAAAGACCTGACTCACCAGAAGTTGTCCCCTGATGTCCAAATTTGTGCAGTGGATCATGGGTGCACATGCATGCTCACATAATAATAAATGCCTATTTTTTTAATTATAAAAATTTTATTTTATTTTGTTTTAAGATAGTTTAAAGTTTGAGATAGTTTATACATTGCAGGCTAGCCTTGAGTAGTTGATCACCCTCTTGCCTCCCAAGAGTTGAGATTACAGCCCTAGTCAACCCATGCATGCAGGTGTCTGCAGTGGCCGGAAGAGGGCATTAGAACCCCTGGAAATGGAGTTCCAGATAGTGTGCTACCCAGTGTGAGTGCTGGGCACTGAGCTCAGGTCCTCTGCCGGAGCAGCCATTGCTCTTAACCACAGAGTCACCTCCCCAGCCCCAGTGTGGTTGAAATCTTAACAAGTTTAAAATACTAAGGAGTGGGAGTGTAACGCAGCTGTAAAGAGAAGCTCGCCTAACACGCACAAAGCCCTGGCTTTTCCCTACCATTTCAAATTAAGTATATTTTAGTAAGTTCTACATTAATGGTTAATTAATTTCTAGAGGTTCTTACTGCTTTCTGATAATACAGTGTGACACTTTCATTTCCTTCCAAACAACAAAACAGGAGTGTAATTTTATAATACGAGATGATTATTTGATTTGGCCATTTTTAAGTTAGTTATCACCAAAACATTACTTTTATGTAGAACAAGATAATGAAAAATGTAATGTTGGGGCATGGTGGCAATGCTCTTTTTTTGTTGTTTTGTTTTTTGTTTTTCCAAGACAGGATTTCTTTGTTTAACAGCCCTGACTGTCCTGAAACTTGCTCTGTAGACCAGGTTGGCCTTGAACTTGCAAGAGATTCTCCTGTCTCTGCTTTCCAAATACTGGGATTAAAGGGGTGTGCCACTACAGACCAGTTGGCACACACTCTTAACTTCATAACTCAGGTGACAGAAGCAGGCAGATCTCCGAGTTCAAAGCCAGCCAGCCTGGCCTAATACAGGAAGAGCATAATCTAAAAAAACACAAAACTTTAAAGCAAATTTCCAGCCATTTAAACAGAAAATCTTATGTATTCTTAAAGTTGAGCTTTTTCCTGGACTCTCCAGAAGCACTGCCATTGGTAATCACATGATAGGTCATGAGACATGTGGGTTTGCTCTGTCAGCCACTCCGCTCCATTAGCATTTAGAATCCGCTGTCTTCACGTCTTTTTTCTAGCCTGTGTTAGGGAGTTGTCGTGATGGCATTTAGGTGTAGGGCTATGGCAGAGTGGGAACTTAAATGTGTGCTAATGGCTGTCGGGTCAAACTACGGAGAAATCTCCTCTGCGTGTACCAGTTGAACAATTGAAACTCAGCTAATATTCTTACAGTGGCTGGCACATTTCTTTTTTTCTTTATAAAATATTTATTTATTTATTATGTATACAATTGTCTGTGTGTATGCCTGCTGGCCAGAAGAGGGCACCAGACCCCATTACAGATGGTTGTGAGTCACCCTGTGGTTGCTGGGAATTGAACTCAGGACCTTTGGAAGAGCAGGCAATGCTCTTAACCTCTGAGCCATCTCTGCTGGCACATTTCTTGTGATCCTAACTCTGTCATCGTTGCTTTCCTAAGTTTCCCAGCATTTAGGGGAATGTAAGGCTAGAAAAACATTTAACACCACATTGAGTTTCAGACTTTTTTTTTTTTTTTTTTTAGAAAAGATATTTATTTCATGTGCATTGGTGTTTCGCCAGCATGTTTGTCTGTGTGAAGGTGTTGGGTTCCCTGGAACTGGAGTTACAGGCAGTTGTGAGCTGCCATGTGGGTGCTGGGAATTGAACCTGGGTCCTCTGGAAGAGCAGCCGGTGGTCTTCACTGCTGAGCCAATTCTCTAGCCCCAAGTTTCAGGCTCATTTCATTATAGCAGACTTGTCAATTTTTTAAATGGCCTTGAGCTAAACTTTGATCCTAAGGTGTATCTTTGCTGTTTGATAGTCCTGTGTACATGTCCCGCTTTGTGTTTTCACAGGCTACGTAGAGCCGATGCAGACGCTCAATGATGTGCTAGCTCAGTTAGACGCCGTCGTCAGCTTCGCGCACGTCTCAAATGCAGCACCCATTCCTTACGTCCGGCCGGTCATCTTGGAGAAAGGAAAAGGAAGAATTACTCTGAAAGCCTCCAGGCATGCTTGTGTTGAAGTCCAAGATGAAGTCGCGTTTATACCGAACGATGTGCACTTTGAAAAGGGTGCCCAGACGTTCCACATCATCACCGGTAAGGGGTTTGTCTTTGTGTAGCCTGGCTGTCCGGGAACACAGTTCTATGGCTTCGAACTCACAGAAATCCACCTTCCTCTGCCTCCTGAGTGCTGGGATTAAAGGCGTGCGTCACCAATACCCTGCTGGTAAAATTTCTTTAAGGAGGGGAGAAAAGTCACAAACCAAAAACCTATATTTTGGGCTTTGTGTGAAGAGTTAACACTTCCTTAAAGCCCTGGAATGGAAATAATGTGTTATAAATGATGAAGGAAGTCTCTGTTTCTGACGTTAGAGAAAGAATGCATTCTCGGGTTGGTAATGCTTTTAGATCCTGATTAGAAGGAAAACTTTGGGGTGACTAAAGTGTAGGAGACAATATTGTTCCGATAGAAACCTTCCGTTTCAGTTGTTCGGAGCATTTAAAAGAAAGGTTGTTTCACCCACAAAGCTCACCAGAGTCAGTGTGTGGAAGATTGGACCTGTTTGCTGGAAAAGCTTGTGGTAGCTCCATTTAGAATGAGCTGAGCTGTCTGGAGAGAGAGTAACCAGATGCGGAGTCTAGAAGGCAGGAGGGAAGTAAGAGTGCCACAGGTACTGGGCACGTGATGCCTGCATTCTGTCGCTCCCTGAGTGCGTATTTAAATCATGTAACCTAACCCAAACAAGGAAACCGTACGTTTGCCAAAAGAAGGGTTGTGTACACGGAGTTTAAGTGATATGAGGAGTTTGCCCAGGCTGATTATTCATTACCAGCCTACTTATTACTATTGACTATCGGTTGTGTCTACTTCTGACACCATTAAAATAGTCTGCCGGTATCTTTAGCTGTGGTAATATATGTAGATTTGCCGCAGTCAGACTCCAGGTTAGCTGTATATTTCACGAGCTTTGTGTAGGCTTGTTGGTAGAAACGGTAAGAACATTGTGTTTGGAGGCTGTGGACAGTGACTTTGTGCATGTGTTCTTGATGGCTTTTGTGTCTTCTTTGGGTATCATTGTGACTTAAGTAATCTTCAGTTATAGTTTTGAACTACTAGTGTCTTGTTAGTGAAAGAAATCAAAAGTCTTGCTTTTTGATATAATTCATTTTATAGGTCCCAACATGGGCGGTAAATCCACATACATTCGTCAGACTGGGGTGATTGTACTCATGGCCCAAATCGGGTGTTTTGTGCCATGCGAGTCAGCAGAGGTATCCATTTTGGATTGCATCCTGGCTCGAGTTGGGGCTGGTGACAGTCAGCTAAAAGGTGTCTCCACGTTCATGGCTGAAATGCTGGAGACTGCGTCTATCCTCAGGTATGTGTGTGGCCCTTGGCCCCATTCTGTGTGAACCACGTTTACGGATTCATCTGTAAATGAGATAGGCTTTCTTAGTTTGGCAATTGTTTGCCTGTGAGCTGTATGTACTTTCTATGATCTTAAAAGGGTGACTGGAGCTGGGCCGCCTGCTGTCCCGCTAATCTGGAGACAAGGGGTGACTCAATCTTGGTTGCTTGAGTCCAGCTTGGGCTCCATAGAAAGTGTCCAAAAACAGAACAGGGGAAGCAGCTTGTAATCTTTTAAAAACAAAGTTCCTGGACCAGAGAGACGGCTCACCAGTTAGGAGTACTTACTGCTCTTGCAGAGGAGCTGGTTTGGTTCCCAGCACCCACATAGCGGTTTCCAGCTGTTTGTAACTCTGGTTGCAGAGGTAATACATGTGCACATGCCTCTGGCCAGTATGTGTTCCTGTGTGTCCGTGGGGCACATAATACACCAAGCACATACAGATACACCACCTAAAATAAATGCTAAGTTCTTACTGTTCCTAGTGGTCGCCTCTGCTTTCACCTCCACTGTTCACAACATCTAGAACCTTCTTGTCCTTTATTCAAATCCTTTCTCTTCTTTAAAGTTATTTTATGCGCATGTTGTTTTGCCATTGGGTGTCCGGTCCCTCGGAACTGGAGTTACAGTTGTAAACTGCCATGTGGGTGGTGGGAATTGAACCCAGGTCGTCTGGAAGGGCAGTCAGTGCTCTTAACCACCGAGCCACCTCTCCAGCCCAGTCTTTAACATTCTAATGGTGAAAATACTTCTTCCCTGATGGTTTTTACAGTCATGGTTTTGTTTGCTGTGTTTCCTACTTTGTGAGGTTGCAGTTTAACACTGAGTGGTTTAGTAATTGATCAATACATCTATATCTACAACTTTAAAAAAGAAAATGAGATAGCAGTTGACAGAAAAAGAGGTATGTTGTGGGAGTTGCGGGCCTGCTTTTCGTCCCGCCCAGCTCCCGCCCGGCTAGCTTTACACCAGAAATAACAACACACAAACTGTATTCTTTTAAACACTGCTTGGCCCATTAGCTCTAGCCCTTACAGGCTAACTCTCATATCCCGATCAACCCATCTCTAATAATCTGTGTAGCATTAGTCTTATCGGGAAAGATTCAGCATGTCTGACCTGGCAGCTTGCTTCATGGTGTCTGCCTGGGAGAGGGGAGCATGGCCTCTGAGCTCACTTCCTCTTCCTCCCAGCATTCTGTTCTGTTTACTCCTCCCACCTATGTTTTAACCTATGAGGGCCAAGCAGTTTATTATAATTAACCAATGACCTTCCTCCATCAGAGGTAAACGCAGGGAGTGGTGGTGCACACCTTTAATCCCAGCACTTGGGAAGCAGTGGCAGGCGGATCTCTGAGTTTGAGGCCAGCCTGGTCTATATAACGAACTATAGGATAGCCAACACTACAAAGGATACCCTGTCTCAAAAAACCGAGAGAGGGGGTGTGGGGAGAGATAACACACATATCAACCCCCTGATGTGGATTCATGTGTGCTGTGTCCTGTGTTCAACAAATAATATTCTGCTGCAGACTCCCAAGACCTCTTTGTCATCCCTCTTCTGTGATGATCCCTGAGCTACATTGTGTGTGTGTGTGTGTGTGTGTGTGTGTGTGTGTTTGAGACAGAATTTCTCTGTGCAACAGCTCTGACTGTCCTGGAACTCTGTAGACCAAGCTGGCCTTGAACTCACAGGGATCTGCCTGCCTCTGCCTCCAAAGTCTGGGATTAAAGACGCGTGCCACCATGCCAGGCTTCAAACTACATTTTATGTCCTGTAATTGTGCATTTCAGATCAGCAACCAAAGATTCCTTAATAATCATTGATGAACTGGGAAGAGGAACATCGACTTACGATGGGTTTGGATTAGCATGGGCTATATCGGAGTACATTGCAACGAAGATTGATGCCTTTTGCATGTTTGCAACCCATTTTCATGAACTTACAGCTCTGGCCAGCCAGATACCAACCGTGAACAATTTGCACGTCACTGCACTAACGACTGAAGAAACCTTAACTATGCTTTACCAAGTTAAAAAAGGTGGGCACGCGCAACTCGAGGCAGGAACTTACTGCCTAAAGTGGTATCTGTCATCACATTATTTCTTCTCGATGGTTATTGTTGTTTTTTAAGGACACACTTACTGCTGGTTGTCTAGAGAAAAGAGTAGTATACATTATCTGCATTACTGCATCAGATGAAAAAGGGGAAATGGGTTTGGTTTATTCCAGTTACAGATTTAGGTTGGTGCTGTTTTTTGAAGTATGTGTGTGGAGCAGACTGTTGACATGGTTTGTTTTCAAAGGATCTACGTTCTTTTGATCTGTGTGTGTGCGCGAGCACCTTGTCTGTGTATGGGTTAGTGCACATGAATACAGGCAGAGTCCAGCAGGAGATGTTGGATGGCCTCCAGCTGGAGTTGGGACTTGTGCTGGGAACTGAGTTCATGTCCTCTGGAAGGGCTGTCCACGCTTTTAACCACTGAGCCATCTCTGGCTCTTCATGTTTTTAAGGTTGTGTTCTGGAAACATGCTCATTTGAACGTGGTGAGTCAGATTCACTGACAGTGTTAGTAGTGGCTCTGTGGTGTTTGTCTGCTGCTGTGGCATAGGTTTAGAAAAGCTGGTGGGTGTGGTCCCCCTCCATGGTGCTGACCTCCCGTGAGGCATCAGGAAGCTTCTTTATCATAGTGGGTGGTTATTTCACCAGTCACCAGAATAAGGTTTTTCACACGTCTGACTTCCCATGAACATGTTTTTGTTCTTGTTACTGCTCACGTAGTCTTGATGTCCTCTTAGTTGTTTTTGCTGAATAGGAATTACTTTGAGTTGCCGTGTTTGCATTATTGATATTTGTTAGAGAAGACAGTATTTGTAGTAGATCTAGCATTCAGCACGAAACTCTGGTTCTGCTTTTGTTGTCTGTGTGCTGTGCACTACAGAAAGAGAAGTAAGTTCACCCTTGTTGTGGGTGTTACGTCCAACTGAGCAGTCCGGCTTTAGGTAGTGTGTGAGATAAATAAGTAGACCTAGTTTTTTAAACAGTTGGTGCATAATTGAGGCGCTGCAGCTTTGTAGTGGTAGCCTCACTCGTCCTTAGTGCAGCCGCACAGCCTCTGAGCTCACTGTTCCTCAGGTCGAGTGCGCTCAGCGCCGCAGTGAGAGTGAGGATGTGAGTCACGTCATTGAAAGTTTCCTCAGAGTGTCCTGAACCGCTTGGCTATTGCATTTAAAATAATCTAAAATACATTTTCTAACAGGACAATAAAAGGACACTCCATTAGCATAGCTGCTGTGTCTTTCCACCCTGATTTCCTGCAGGTGTCTGTGATCAGAGTTTTGGGATTCATGTGGCTGAGCTTGCTGATTTCCCGCAGCATGTAATAGAGTGCGCCAGACAGAAAGCTCTCGAGCTTGAGGAGTTTCAGAACATTGGAACCTCACAGGGACGCGATGAGATGGAGCCAGCCGCCAAGAGATGCTGCCTGGACAGAGAGGTTGGTCATCTGGGCTTCAGTCACTGCACCTCTGTTGTAGATATTGGGACCACAGTGAGCTGGGCTTTCCCCCAAAGGGATTTCAGTTCTTGCTCTTTGATCGGTCTTAACTGACTCTCATATCTTAGCATAACCAAAAATATCCCAAGTTGGTTGTTGTTTGGGTCGTATTGGTTTTTGACATAGGGTCTCACCATATAGCTTTGGCTGGAATTCCCCATTTAGACTGGGCTGACCCAGAACTCACAAAGATCCACCTGCCTCTGCCTCCAGAGCGCTGGGATTAAACATGTGAACAACCATATCTGGTTCCCAGCTTTTCTCTTTATTTTCTGTGCCATCTTCCTTTGTATGGATGGACATACAGGAGCTGGAGAAAGAGTCTCTGGAGCCAGCCCCTGTCACCTCACACTGCCCCCAGCCCCTGTCACCCCACACTGCTCCCCCAGCCCCTGTCACCCAATGGCCCCAGCTCCTATCTCACCATACTGCTCCCCAGTATCATTTAAAGTACTAAATTTGATTGTAGAAATAAGGAATATAGAGAATTAATTTAAATATATGTTAGTCTAGATTAAGTTTTACAGCCGTAGATGTCCAGCTAAACTGAATAAGTAAAACAACAGAAACAGTTCCTGCCCTTCATTTTGTTTAGAATATATTTAATTAAGAGAAATGGCTGTGTCTCCGACTTATTGAGGAGCTGTTTGTGGGCAGAATGTTTGTTCCCAGAGAGGCTCTTTGTTGAGCCTTCTGAGTTGGTGGTCAGATTCAGATGCTCACGCAGTGCTGCGGCAGATGTCTGACTCATCTCCGCCCCTGCCTCCCCTGGCAGCACTACGGTGCTGTATATATTGGGGAGACTCTGACTTGGCGTGTCTGTAGTTTTACCCAGCGCATGTTTTTAGGGGTAGATGGTTGCTATACAAAAAGGACAGCCATAACTTGCTCATAATTTTAGATGTGGAAAGCTGCCACCCTGAGCATGGAGTGGTTTTGAATCCGCCTTCCCCTTGATGTATCAAACTCAGAGATTCTGATGGTTGGAACCAGGCAGTCTGCTCCATGTAATTCTGGTTTCCACGAAAACCGAAACCATGTACTTCTGTTAATAAGATATGCTTTGAAAAGTTTTAAAGCTAAAGGAGACAACATTCTTACTGCTGTTAGTATAGGGTTTGTCTTTGTTTTTTAGAAAGTACGTGCAGGAGTTTGAATTCCCCTGGGGCGGGGGTGGGTGGTGGTAGGGGGACAGAGAGAGATTGTGTGTGCCCTGGTGCACATGTGCAGGTCAGGGGACAGCTGACATGGGTGGCTCTCAGCTTCTGCCATGTAGGTCCCAGAGATCAAACTCAGGTGGCCAGGCTTGCCTCTGCCCTCTGCATCATCTTGCCAGCTCTGTCTACGTGATTTTTAGTGGAGAAGTGTTTCTTTCTTACTAGTTAGACATCTGCCGCTTACCTATAGATGCTTGCTGGTGCCTGTCTGATAAAGGCCACTGTGTGCAGCTCCAGTAAATGACACAGTGCCTCGCCTGCCTTCAGACCTGCAGTCAGTCACTTGGCTCCTCAGGACAGATGTGTGAAGTTGATAATAGCCGCGTTTTAGAGATGGAGAGTGTGACTTAAGGAGCTTGCCCTCAAAGTAACAGCCATGTCCTTTGTACAACTCTGAGCAGTAAATAGAAATGGAAAGATCCTGTGTACATGCATGTGTGCACGTGTGCATGTAAGAGAGAATTTCAGGTTTATACTAAAGTGTGCCTTATAATCCTTAAATTCTTTTTCCCTGAGATTAAATTCCATGTCAGTTAAAGCAGAGGGCTTGAAGAACTACTAAATCTCAATTCCTTATCATCTGAGAATAAAATATAAATATCACTAGGCCTTTAATCCCAGCATTCAGGAGGCAGAGGCAGAGGCAGGCGAATCTTTGTGAGTTCAAGGCCAGCCTGGTCTTCACAGCAAGTTCCAGGACTTCCAGGGCTACACAAAGAAACCCTGTTTTGAAAAACAAAAAACAAAACAAAAATCAAAAAGTATAAATATCTTATTAATGACTTGCTTTGGAGACATTCATAGCAACCAAGGGTTTTGTGAGTCTAAGAATTGCTTGCCCACTTAATATGATAAAAATGTTTGCTAAACATTGAGTAGCTCATTTAGATCAAAGTTAAAGAGTTCATTGCTCTGGCTGGCTGGAGGAAGAGTGCTTGCTGCTTTTCCAGAGGCCCCAGTTCGGTTCCCAGCACTCACATGGGTCATGATCTATAAATCTAGCTCCAGGAGACCCAACACCATCTTCTAGCCTCTAAGGGCACTCATGGACATATGTCATACAGACACATGAATAAGAAAAAAGTTCATTACTGCTGAAAGCAACTTTAAACAGACGTTTTAATGATGGTGGGACATGGGTGTTTTTCAGCAAGGTGAGAAGATTATTGTGGAGTTCCTGTCCAAGGTGAAGCAAGTGCCCTTTACTGACATGTCGGAGGAGAGCGTCATGCTGAAGCTGAAGCAGCTGAAAGCCGAGGTGGTCGCAAAGAATAATAGCTTCGTGAATGAAATCATTTCACGGGTAAAGGTCACATGAGAAAGCGCCAGCGGCACAGAGAGGGCAAGGATGAGCTCGCCATGTGTGGCTCTGCCGTGCTCACCATCGGGACTGGGAGAGCGGTGTACCCAAGTTTTTAATGATACTTTACCTGAAAATGTCTTAAAATATTCTCAAGTTGAGATCTGTAACTGGGTCTAACGGGCATGGGCAACTTTAAGCAACATGGAGAATTTTATAAATAAAGTCATATAGTTTGTAGAATTGGTGGTGCCTTGTGTTTCTTTGCAATATGACTTGTATACATTTGCCCTACTGATATTACCTATATGATGGAGGAAGGTCATTGGTTAATTAAATAAAGAAACTGCTTGCCCTGATAGGTTAGAACATAGGTGGGTGGAGTTCAGAACAGAATGCTGGGAGGAAGAGGAAGTGAGCTCAGAGACCATGCTCCCCTCTCCTGGGCAGACACGATAGCTCTGCTCTCTGAGGCAGACACGATTGAACTCTGACCCAGGATGGAAGTAGGCTAGAATCTTCCTGGTAAGCGCACCTCGTGGTGCTACATAGATTATTAGAAATGGGTTAAGAGGTTGAAACTAATGGGCCAAGCAGTGTTTAAAAGAATACAGTTTGTGTGTTGTTATTTCGGGGCATAAGCTAGCAGTGTGGGCGGCCGGGGTGCTGGGGACGTAGCCCCGCCGCTCCTATTACTACACCTATAGGCTTTGTACAAAAACATCTCAAAACAGAGGCCATGAATATCTGTACACATACATAATAATTAAAAGAAAATTAAGCCAGGCGGTGGTGGTGCACGCCTTTAATCCCAGCACTCTGGGAGTTTGAGTCAGCCTGGTCTATACAGCGAGTCCCAGGACAGCCAGGGTCACACAGAGAAACCTTGTCTTGGAAAAAAAATAATAATTTTAAGCCTAGCATGGTGGTGCACACCTTTAATTCCAGTATGTGGAGGGGGGGGCAGAGGCAGAAGGCTCTCTAGAATTAGAGGCTAGCCTGGTCTGCATAATGAAACCCTGCCTCAGAAAAATCCCTATATAACTGATTGACAACAAAATAGGCAAGAGACCTGCATAACTGTCTTTCCCGAGAAATAATAATGGAAGATAAGCCAGTGAGAAGAGACAGAGTGAGACAGTGAAAATCACGCGAATCGCCTGGACAGTCTGTGGGGCCACTGGCAGTGGGACCAGGATTTATTCCCTAGTCCTTGAACTGGCATCTTGGAGCACATACTCTTTGAAGGGATACCTTGCTCAGCCTAGATATGGGGGGAGGGCCTTGGTCCTTCCTCGAAGTGAAGTGTCAGACTTCATTGACTCCCATGGGAAGCCTTACCCTTTCTGAGGAGTAGGATGGGTAGGTGGGGAGGGGGGAAGGTGGAGGAAGCGGGAGGAGGGGAGGGAGTGGGAAGGGGAAAGCTATATAAAATTAGACAAGATTATATTATTAAAAATTCTTAACTGAAAAAAAAACATGACCCACTTGACTATGAGTTGGGATGGTTAGAGTCAGGTGAGTATTGGCAAGGGCATGAGGAGACGGAACTCTTGTACACCTGTGGGAGAGGAAAAGCTCTACCCCTTCGGAAAAGCAGTCTGGTAGGTCCCCCAAGCAGTAAAAAGCTGGTTCCTGTCCTGGGTGTCTGTCTAAGAGAAAGAAAAACATCACAACAAAATTGGCACACAAGCATCAAGATTTTCAAGAGTGGAAGCCGTCCCAGTGTCCTGGCAGAGGGTGAGTGTGTTAATAAAGTGTGGTCTGGCTGCTTGATGTTAATCTGTGTTCAGAGAAGCAGTGGTACATGGGTAAGATTGGGCGAGTCCTAAAAATGCCGAGTGTGAAGCCAGTCACAGGGGTTCACACTTGGTCTGTTTGTACATTGAGTCACCTGCCAGAAATAACTTGATAAGTAGTGGTCTGGGGCTGAGGTTTGGGCTCAGCATTTGTGAGGTGCAAGTTTAGGCTGGGGTGTACACACTTGTGAACACACGGGAACCACTGGGTTGTAGACATGAAATGGACAATCATGGTACCTGAGCAATGTGAATACAGGTCACTTCGCCCAAAAGACGAGGTAAGTAGACGGCTGTAAACATAGAAAGGTTTTCAGCTGGTCTAGGTGGCACTTGGGGACAGGCAAGTGGATCTGAGTTCACAGCCCGTCCTACATAGTGAGGCCAGAGCTACGAGATCAGACTCCCTCCCCCAGGCACAATTCCATGCCAAGTTAACTCCTGCATCCTCCTCCAGACATGACTAGTTCCAAGTGGCAGTGCCCACTATTGGTCAGGATATGAGGGGGCACTGTTGCTGGGCATAAGCTTTGTAAAATGCAAATCATGCCCCAGCATTCTCTCTAAAATGTCCTGTTCCCAGGGGGGACATTAGAATGTTCGTGCTACCTAAAAAAGGGTGATTAGCTACAGCCCACAAAGGAGCAACCACAAACCTTGAAACAGGAAAGAGTTCTTGCCCTGACTTAAATGCAATGTATTCATTATCATTTGTTTGTGTGTGTGGTGTTTCTACTGCATGGATGTCTGCATCACATCATGCATGGTGCCCATGGAGTCCTGACAAGGGTGTTGGAGCCTTTGACTCAAGCTCCAGACAGGAACCACTACGTGGGTGGGAACTGGGTCCTCTGGAAGAGCAAGTGCTTCTAACCATTGCACCATCCTCTCTAGACCAGTGTAGAATGCCTGAGTGAAGTGTGGAAGTGTACCCACTGCAGGGTACGACGAAAGAAGCAAACGGTCAAGTGAGCCCCGAGAGCCATGCTGGCAGAGTGGGCCTTTTCCCAGGGCGTCTGGAGAGAGCGTTCCCTCAAGTGCGACTTCGCAGGTCTTTTTTCATCACTGTTCAGTCGTGCAGTTTTGTTTCAGACATGTAAACTTTAGTGTGAAGAGAAATTGAAAATGAAGCCTAACCTTTAAAATAGTTTACTGTGCTCTTTTTCTTCATCGCTGACGGATGCTGGCTTTTCCTTTTTTGAATACCAAAAGCTCGGGAAGAAGGCCAACTTGGACAAAATATGTGTGTGGCTTGTATTTTGAGACGGGAGCTTCCAGGCTGGCCTGGAACTCTAGATCTCCCTGCCTCAACCTCCCGAGTATTACGCCATGACCAACTGTAGGGCTTGTTTTGTTTTGTTTTTACAACAGTCTCACTACAGTAACCCTGGCTGTCCTTGAACTCATAGAGATCCATCCACCTCTTGAATGCTGGGATTAAAGGCATGCGCCACCATGCCTGGCTCAGCCAGAAATTTTTACATAATTCGAAAAGCAATTTTTAAACTGAGCTGAAATATTTTCATCCCTTGGATGGCTGCGAAAGGGTGTTTTTAGATTGCTGTACGGAAGCATGTTGAAAATGGAAATCAGCTATGATGGTTTTAGTTGTTAGGACTACAAGAGACGGAGGAGCTGGTACTGAGTCCAAGAAAACATTTAGTCTGTCAAGCTCTAACAGCCAGGCTCCTTCCATTTATCTAAAAGAAGCTTCGTTTTTAGTTTTAAGATACTTTTGAAAAATGATTAGGATGCCAGGGACTGGGGCTGGACTCCTACACATGCTAACAAAACAACCTGGCCTTTGCTTAGAGGCCCCTTCCTTTTGGGACCTAAAACAACCCGAGTTCTCACCTGTCAAAGACTGCATTGCACCGGAGAGATGGCTCAGTGGTTAAGAGTGCTGGCTGCTCTTCCAGAGGATCTGAGTTTGACTCCCCGCACCCACATGGAGGCTCACCACTGCCAGTAATTCCAGTTCTACGAGTTCCTAGGCTTCTCGTGTCTTCATACTCTTACAGATAATGTACACACACACAATTAAAAAATCATAAAAGTAAATCTGTATTTTAAAAAGGCAATCTATACACATCTTTAGCTGTAATTTGGTGGGTTTCCTCCCCCCCCCACAGTTGAAATATTAACCAGTAATTCCAGAAGAAAGCAAATTTCTTAATGTCAAGATTACAGACCCAATGCTAGTTAGCTGGAAATCTGTTAGCATATAACCATGTCTCAGAAAACACAGTAAAATTCCTTCCTAAGAGCTGGGTGGTGGTGGCACGCTCCTTTAATCCCAGTATTTAGGAAGCAGAGGCAGGTGGATCTCTGAGTTTGAGGCCAGCTTGGTCTACAAAGCGAGTTCCAGGACCACCAGGGTTACACAGAGAAACCCTGTCTCGAATGCCCCACCAAATCCATCTAAGATGTAATTTTGTAATTGATTATACTTTTCCTCAAAAAAAATTTTTTTTGGGTTAAATATAATGAAATGGATAGTGGAAGGTGGTGTGTGTGTGTGTGTGTGTGTGTGTGTGTGTGTGTGTGTATTTAGATACATTAAGTTGCCAGCTGTACCAACTTAGCTGGCCGGGTGACAAGGGTAGGTATATTTAAAGAATAACTTGTTCCCCTCCAAGTCTCCGTGTTCCACATACTAAGCACATCCTGTGATACTTCTTGAGTATTAAATACATCTTCTATCCTTGGTCTTTCTGCATTTAGCTCTTTTGGGGAAGTGTGTTTTTACCCTTAGCATATGGTAGGAGCTGCTGATTCAGTATTGAATGGATCTGGAAGCTTGTTAGTTACATTCTGTTGATTAAAATGGTGTGCAGAATAGTCAGGAAAAGCCTGTCCCTGGTCTGAAATAAACATTGTTAATTAGCTGTGGAGAACAAATGAGTAAAGAGACTTTTCACACAGATTCTGTATGTTTGGGTTAAGGGAGGGGGTGTGTGTGGTCAGGCAAGAGAACGGAAATGCCCAGAATGGCCGAGCCTTAGCGTGAAGCTGGCATGCAGCCCAGCCTGAAAGAGCAGCTCCTGCCCGATGCCCCTTCTCTGTGTCCGACAGAGTTTTTATTGCTCTGCATTAGAACGTATACCTAGGCTGTCACCACCTGTGATCCCAGTACTGAGAAGGACCCTGAGTTTGAGGCCAGTCTGGATTTATATAGGAAGATTAGGCTAGCCTGGATTATATAGGAAGATTGAGGCCAGCCTAGACTTATACAGGAAGATTAGGCTAGCCTGGAGTATATAGGAAGATTGAGGCCAGCCTGGATTTATATAGGAATATTAGGCTAGCCTGGATTATATAGGAAGATTGAGGCCAACCTGTGCTTATACAGGAAGTTTGAGGCCTGTTGAAGACCAGCTTTGACAAAACTCACATGCTCCAGGGTAGGAGCCTGTGGATTAGAATTATTAAGCAAAAGGAACAGAGATAATAGAGAAATAAGAGACAGAAACACAGAACAGCATCAAGAGGGACAATGACTACTGAATCTGCCCTGTTTATTTTCCACACGCTCCGTACTTCACTCCAAAAGAGGAAGAGGCGGGGAGGGAGGCAACACGCTTCTTAACATGATGAAAGGAATAGACTTGGATTCTCCGACCTTTGGTCCAGGTGGATGGATCAGTCTCAACACCCAAAATACCAATTAATCACACCTCAGGTCAGAACCTCTCCTTTGTAGCCACACCTGCTGTCTACAACTTTGGAGAGGGCCGGAGAGATGGCTCAGTGGTTAAGAATATCGCCTGCTCTTCCAAAGGTCCTGAGTTCAATTCCCAGCAACCACATGATGGCTCACAACCATCTGTAATGAGGTCTGGTGCCCTCTTCTGGCCTTCAGGCATACACACAGACAGAATATTGTATACATAATAAATAAATAAATATTAAAAAAGAAGATTAAAAGGAATATTTAAAAAAAAAAAAACAACTTTGGAGAGCGAAAATAAGCCCAAACTCTCCTCCAGTCAAGATGGAACAGGCTCACTCACACACATCTGTGGGCCTCACAGAGGCCAGCCAGAGCTACTTGGTGAGACTGTCTCAAAAGACTAAAACCATCCGGGTGGTGGTGACACATGCTTTTAATCTCACCACTCGGGAGGCAGAGTTAGGCAGATCTCTGTGGGTTCGAGGCCAGCCTGGTCTACAGAGTGAGTTTCAGGACAGGCTCCAAAGCTACAGAGACACCCTCTGAAAGCCTCTCATCATCATGCACAGCCCATAAAGAATGTAGGGGTGGTAGCTCCTTTTACACAGCCGCTGTGGCGAGTCCATCTTCCTGTTTGCTCAGGAGGGAAGTAGCCTTGCCTTGCACTGGCCACAGCATTTCCTTCCATCCCTACGGGTTACGACACAGTTCAGAACACGATCAGATTCCAGTCAGCAAGGTTTTACTTGAGGATGTGGTTGACCAGCCTGAAGTGCCCCCCTGCACATAAACAGTCGTATGGGACAGTCAGGAGAGGGAGAACCTTATGATGGTGGTGGAATGTTGCCCAGCTTCATATGGACGGTCCTAACTTATTTTCTTGAGCCCAGACTGGCCTCTGACTTAAGACCCCTTCTGCTTCAGTTTCCCTAGTTCTGGGATTATAGGTGTGAAACATGCCTTTCCCTACCCAACTCACTCATTGTCTAGACTCGGTGACCAGGACACTATGTTCTAGTCTTTGATTCATCTTGATGAGGCAAAGAAAGAAAGAAAGGAAGAAAAAAAAAAAAAAAGAAAGACAGACAAAAATTCCCTTAAGTGGTTAAATTCAGAAGGAAAAAAAAACTATCTGTAAATAGTTCTGATTCTAAAGAGGATCACAGTAACAGATTTGATTGTCCAGAATCTACTGGTAAATGCAGCCCTAATAAAATCTACAAATTATCTTGGGTGGAGGTGTATCTATAGCCCAACTGAGAATAATTAAATTTAAGGCAGTTTAACTTTTCAGTTCAGTCACTGCCCTTCAGGTTTAAAATATACCGCCAGGACCCTTTTATTCATTCATTTATTATTGATCTATAGCTTCATGTAGCCCAGGCTAGCCTCAAACTTGCTGTGTAACTGAGGCTTGATAGGTTTTGAATTCCCGGTTATTCCACTGCCACTGATGTAATAAGCCGATTAAACCAAACTAATGCACCAGGCTTAATGAACAGAGCAAAGCACTCCTCGGTGACCCTCAGGAGTGCAGGAGGAATCACATGGCAAATATGGCATCTTATAAAGCCTCTAGGTGTGGTTTTGAGTAGCCCCAAGGAGGGACTGACTTTTGGCAGGCTTTCTCAGGGGTAAAGTTTGAGGAGGGCAGCTCCATGGGAGATGCTGCTCGGGGTGCGGAGGGTGGGGTCTTGATGTGGGATGCTGTAAATATGTTTTATTACCATTGGTTGATAAAGAAGCTCCTTTGGCCTATGGCAGGGCAGAATATAGCAATGCAGGAAATCCATGCAGAGATAGAGGAGAAAAGAAGATGGAGCCAGAGAGACACCATGTAGCTGCAGAAGGAGAAAGGCCCAGAACCAGTAAAGCACAGCCTTGTGGTGCTACAGAGATTAATAGAAATGGGTTAATTTAAGATATAAGAGATATCTATGTAGAAATATAGTTTCTGTGTTATTATTCAGATCTGGGTGGCCAGAAAATGAAGGCACTGTCTCTGCTTACAGGGTCTGGAATGGGGTTCTGAGATGGAGGGTCCAAACATCCCAAAGCTTTTGGGTATATATGGATATCAGTAGGGCTTCCACCTAAACAAGGATGACCTTGGACTTTTTTCTGCCTCTACCTTCCAAGCAATGGGGTTATAGGGTTATGCCACCACGCCCAGCTTATGTGATGCTGGGGATTGCACATTTTCTGTAGAGTGCTAGGCAAGAACTCTACAACTGACAGCCTCCATTTTTTACACACTGATTAGGTTTAGGTTTTAATATTTATTATCAAGCATACTGGGATGTTTTATTGCAGAACATTGTCTAGTTCAGTCGTATTTATCAAGAAAACAACTCTCCATGCTGAGTCCTTAATGTCCTAACATGGATTCACAATTTATAGAAACGGTTCACAGTAAATACTTCCCCAGGGTCTGAGAAGGACTCTAGTTGTTTAGGGGGTTCCTCTAAAGACTCCTTAAGCAATAGTCTTAGTTACTATTGTCATGACAAGACGCCATGACCAAGGCAACTTATAAAATGAAATGCTTAATTTGGGGACTCACAGTTCCAGAGGATTAGAGTCCATGACTATCATGATGGGAAGCTTGGTAGCAGGCAGGAAGACATGGTGCTGGAGCAGTAGCTGAGAGTACATTTTTTTTTTTTGACAGAGTCTTAGTATGTAGTTCTGGGACTCAACTATGTGGACTAGCCTGGCCTCATACTCACAGAGATCCACCTGCCTCTGCCTCTTGAGTGCTAGAATTAAAGGTTTGCACCACCATGCTCAGCTGAGAGCTCACATCTTGATCCACATGCATGAGGCAGGAAGAGCTAGCTAGGTGTGAATGGTGTGGACTTTTGAATGACACACTTTCTCCAACAAGACCACACCTTCTAATCCTTCCCAAACAATTCTACCAACTGGGGACCAAGTATTCAAATATATGTGCCTAGGTGGGCCATTCTCATTCAAACCACATTCAATCCCCTGGTCCCCATAGGCTTGTGGCTATATCATAATACAATATGCATCTAGTCCAACTTCAAAAGTCCCTAGTATTCCACAGTCTTAACACAGTTTAAGAAGTCTAAAGTCTCTTCTGAAACCCAAGGCAATCTCTTAATTATAACCCTCTGTCAAATCCAAAAAGCAAGTTACAACTTTTAACATACAGTGGCACAGAATACATGTTACCATTCCAAACAGGAGGAATAGAGACATGGTAAAGAAATATTGGACCAAAGCAAGCACCAAACCCAGCAGGGTGTCCAGCGCAACTCAGGCTTCACTTTCACAGATTCATGTGTAGTGATATTTCATTTGTATTTTAATAAATAAAGTTTACCTGAAGATCAGAATGCAAAGCAGCCACACTAATCAGCCATACAAGCCAGGCAGTGGTGACACACACCTTTAATCCCAGCAGCCACACTAGTTAGCCATAGAAGCCAGGAGGTGGTGGTGCACACCTTTAATCCCAGCACTAGGAAGGAATATAAGGCGGGATGAGTCAGGAACTCACTCCTTTTCAGTCTGAAGATTTCACAGAGGTTAGAACTCTAGTGACTTGGCTGCTTTGCTTCTCTGATCTTCATGCTGAACCCCAATATCTGTCTCTGGGTTTTTATTATTTGTGCTATATTCATGAAATGGTCTCTCAGAGCCTCAATGTAGGGACTCTCTTGCCACATGCCTGGCCTTAGTGACTCCCCTTAGCCATAGAGGATGATTCCACAGCCCCCTTTACTTGTGCATCCTATATCTAAAGCCAGAACCTCATGGCTCATTGTTGAGGGAGCTGCAGACTGCATTCCTGCCACCCAGCTCCTGGCCACCTGGCTAGCTTATGCCCCGAAATAACAACACACAAACTGTATTCTTTTAAGCACTGCTTGGCCCATTTCTATTAATGTGTGTAGCACCCCAAGGTGTGCTTACCGGGAAGATTCTAGCCTACGTCCATCCTGGGTCGGAGCTTCATTGCATCTGCCTCAGAGAGCAGAGCTATGGCATCTGTCTGAGGTGTCTTACCTCACTTTCTCTTCCTCCCAGCATTCTGTTCTGTTTACTCCACCCACCTATGTTCTAACCTATCAGGGCCAAGCAGTTTCTTTATTAATTAACCAATGACCTTCCTCCATCAGCTCATGTTGCCAAATTTGGCTGCCTGGTTGGGATGGAGCCTGGCCTCTCTTTGAGTCACATTTGCATAGGTTTTCCATCACTTCCTTAGGCATTTTCTTTTTAGGACTTTGATGCTTAGTTGGGTGGGGTCTTGCCCTGGGGCAACACTTCCATTATTCTATTTCATGGCAGGCCTCTAAACATTAAATTTCCTGGTGCTCCTCTTCTCAAACTGCACATTTTATTTCTTTTTGCCCCACTTGCTCATTTTCATTATAGACCTGCATAAGCATGACCACTGATTATTAGGCTGTCTTGAAATCTCCTCTGCCAACAAAATTAGTCCAAACCTTTTAAATTTAGCCTCAGGCAGATTCTTAGGACAAGGGCAGAAAGTAGCCACACTCTTTGCTAAAACATCACATGACCAGACATTGTTTCCCTCTGAGACCTCTTGAGCCAGGCCTCCATAGTCCAGACTGTTCTCAGCACTGCTTTCTTTCAAATTCCTATTAGAATGGCCTGTTAAGTTTCACTTACTTTCAATTGCTTTTCTAGTCCAAAGTCCCAAAGTTGTCCACATCCCTCCAAAAAAATATCTCTGCCACGTCTATCACAGAAATAGCCCAATTTCTGGTACCAACTTCAGTCTTAGTTACATTTCCATCATTGTGACAAGACATCACGACCAAGACACCTTATATGTGAAAATATTTAATTTGGGGATCTTGGTCCCAGAGGGTTAGAGTTTGTGACCACCATGGCAGCAGGCAGGCCTGACATTGAGAGCTCACATCTCAATCCACATGCTTGTAGCATAAAATCCAATTGATCTGAATAATAAAAACTCAGAGTCAGCTATCAGGGGGCAAAAGATAAGGGATCAGAAAAGCAAAGCAGCCAGCTACTAGAGTTCTTATCTCTACCAGTGCTCAGACCATAGGGGTAGTCCTGTCCCTACAAATCCTCAGACTAAATCTCTCTATGTAACTGCAGAGTGTGTTAGTCTCTATTAATCCTTGGACTGCCCTGAGCTCTGTCTCCTCCTGCCTTATATTCCTCTCAGCCCAGCCATATCACTCCTGTCTCTGCCTCCCTAGTGCTGGGATTAAAGTCATATGATCCCAAGTGCTGGGATCACCTTTGTGTGAGCTCTGTTTCTCCTTTAGACAGATTCAATCTTGTATAGCCCAGGATGGCTTTGAACTCACAGAGACCTGTCTGCCTTTGTCTCTGAAGTGCTGGGATTAAAGGTGTGTGCCACACCACTGCTTGGCCTCTATGGCTAACTAGTGACTTAGCTTTGCACTCTAATCTTCAGGCAAGCTTTATTTCTCATAGCATAAACAAAATATCACCACACATGCATGAGGCAGAAAGAACTAACTGGGAATTGGCAGCAATCTGAAACCTCAAAGCCAGAAGCATAGACAATGATAGAGAGTGTAATGGTTTAAGTAAAATGCTGCAGGTCCCTGAGTGGCAGCAGGCAGTGGGTCTCAAGACCACTGCAGGCCATGAAGGCAGCTGTGTCCCAGGCAGGAAGCCATGTGGCAGGTGAGAGACTGAGACAGATAGGCACACCATGCAGAGTGAAGTTGGAGATTTATTTAGTGGGTTATGGAGGGGAAGGAAAGAAGGGGGAAGAGCAGAGAGAGAGAGAGGCAGAAAGAGAGTGAGAGAGAAAGAAAGGGACTCAGACTGGAAGCTGAAGATCAGCTTGCCTTGGTAAAGGGGGGGGAAGGGAGGAAGTGGGTGTGGCTTGTATCTTAAAGGGACAGGACAGACCATTATAGCAAAAATACAATGTTAGCAGTGTTTGGAGCAAGACACAGCGAGGTCCTCAAATCTTGGGAGGCCATGTATAATCTTCCTCAAACTCAAGAAAGTTTCAACCAGCCTGGAGGGAGTTGCCCTGGCCTTCTTATAATTATTCTGCTTTGAATATGTGCAACTGATGTCTGAGCCACACGAGCCAGGGCACAGCAGCACTAAAGAGAGCAGTAGTGGAGCCTGTTCTGAAGATTGCCTTGGTCTGCAATCCCTGCTTCTCTGGGTGACTTTTAAACTTGTCCCCACCCCCTTGGTTTTCTTCCCTCTTCTGTAACCTAAGACTGGATGATTAGGGTTCTCAAATGCCATTCTTTCAGGACTGAGTTAGTAAGGGGCAGAAAGTACCCAAACCTAACAGCAATTCAGAAATGTAAAACAACACTAGCCAGGTGTGATGGCTGTTCTTGGTTGTCAGCTTGCTTACATCTAGAATAAACTACAATTCAGAATTGGAGGGCACATCTGGGAGAGATATTCTGCCTGGTTTGAGATGGATGAATCCACTCTTCGTCTGAACTTTTGAGGTAGGAAGACACAACTCTGATTCGGATCTTGAGGTGGGAAGACACACCTTTAATCTTGGCCACACCATCTGTTGGCAGCCTATGGAAGGACATGGAGGAAAGTTTTGCTCCTTACTTGGTACCTTTGCCTTGCTAGCACATCCATCCCTTCACTGGCATTAGAGCCCATTCCTTTGGGATTCCAGCATCTGCTGAAGACCAGCTGAGACACCCAGCCTCATGGGACTGAGCAACTACTAGATTCTTGGGCTTTCCATTCACAGCTAGCTATTGTTGGATTAGTTGGACTGCAGCTTGTAAGTCATTCCAATAAATTCCATATGTATGTACATATATTTATATATGTATATATACATATTCATTTCATAAGGTCTGTGATTCTAGAGCAGCCTGATTAATACATTAGGGTTGAAGTATAGGTTCTGGAATACAGCCTTACATGAGATTTTTTAGTTCATTCCCCAGCTTCACAAAATAAAACAAAATAAAAGCCCATTAGCCAAGAAAATGGACCTTCTGTCATTAGTTTGACACCTGGGAACCACATGGTGAAAGAGAACAGACTCCAGCAAGTATTCGTCTCATTTTCATGTGTATGTACACACACACACACACACACAACTAAAAGGAAACCTGAACCCTAAATAATAATAAAACATATAAAGGATATGTTAGAGCAGAAGGTGATCTTTTCATGCATGTATGTGTGGGTTATATGTAAATGATATTAAACATGGGTGCCCATAAAATTTTTCTGGTCATCAGACCTAGGAAAGCATTCCTCCTCCGAACTACATCCCAAGTACTTATCCTTTCTCTGTGATAAACCACTCAAAATCATTTCTTCCAGCTTTTTGAGATACAATTGCTTCTGAGAGACGCAGCCCACAATTGCTACATTCAGTCCCCGTGCTGTTGAGGAGTGCAGTAAGCTCTTGCCTATCAACTCTGTCAACCTCCCCCAGCTCTTTCCTTCCTTGTGCCTCCAAGCTGCTGGTCACGACATCCACTTCCGTGAACCAGCTCTATCGTTGGCTGGGAGTGAAGCCACCAGAGACTTTCTCTTTCTGTGCCTCCATTGTTTCCTTTATAACAATGGTGTCTGGTTTGTGGTGAGCCTGGGTCATGGTAGTGTACTCCGCACATGTCTGCTGTGAGTTCTATTCATTTGCTCACACAAATGTAAATATCAGCAAGTGTTAGGATAACAACAACACTGGACTGGGGGAAGGGTGTGAGCATGCAAATCTGCTACTCTTTGTAAGAGAATGTCTAAAATTGGAAAACAGCCACATATGCATGCTACTGAAAACTAGAGATGAAAAGCTAGAGGGCTGTGGGGAGAAGGTTGGAAGTGGCAAAATATAAATAAATAAAAAATAAAATAAACCCTAGGTCTTTGAGGTTGAAGGATATTTGCAGGATAAGCAGTCAATGGGACAAATTTCAGGCCCAATTCAGTTCTAGGCCAGGTTCTCCTATCAGGGCCAGGATATCTGAATGGCCTTCCCCACTACATGCCCACCTGTGGTTGTAAAGGAAGAAAGATCTTAGACCCTAGAATCACAGCTGGTCCTGATGATTCAGGACTATAACCCTAGCCAAGCTGGAAACAGAGGCAGGAGGACCACAAGTTCAAACCCTGGCTGAACTGCAGAGTAAGTTTGCTTATGGTTTCTGTTGTCGGGATGAAAGCGTGATGAGCATTTACATCTCATATTCTCCTGCAGAGGGAAGTCAGGGCAGGAACCTGGAGGCAGGAACTGAAGCACAGGCCACGGAGTCACGTTCTTACTGGCCTGTTCAACCTCTGCCTTCATATGCGCCCTAGGACTACCTGCCCAGGTCTCACAACACCAACAAAAGATTGGGCCCTCCCACATCAATCACTAGTTAAGAAAATGCCCTAAAGACTTATCCATAAGCAAATCTTATGGAGGCAATTTTTAAATTAAGTCCATTTTCTCAAATAACCCTAGCTTGTGTTAAGTTGACATAAAATGAGTTATCACAAAGGTCAAAGCTAGTTTGGGTAGAGATATTATCCCTGAAAGGAGAAGTGTTGGCTCAGGACCCCCAAAACCAGGTTCTCAGACCAAGTTCTCGGCACAAAGGAGATTTATTTGCCCCAGAGGGACAAAGGGTAGAAAATAAGAGAAAAAGACAGGAACTAGAGGTTGAGGGAACAGGGGAAGGTAGTAAGAGAATGGGGCAGGGGTGTTGTCAGGAGAGGGAGGAAGGATACACATGTGTGCGTGCACACACAAGGACTGCCTCTGCATAGAGAGGAGACAGATGTGCATGCTCACACAAGGACTGCTCTGCACAGAGAGGAGACAGATGTGCGTGCACACACAAAGACTACTCTGCATAGAGAGGAGACAGATGTGGCATACAAGGAAAATGGCAGTTTATAAAGGCACAAGGAGAAACCCAATGTTAGGATGAAGTGTTTAATTTTAATTGGGCATGTTAATTAGGCAAAGGGTACTTTTGATTGCTGGACTTCAATACTTTGATAGCTGGACCTTGGTAGTCAGCCTCAGGAGGAGGAAGTGGCCAATAAGGGAGACAGACCTTGATGGCTAGCTTCAGGATTGTAATCTAATGACTGTTAGCAAGAGAGAGATAAAGGGGGGAAGGCAGGGCTTGCCAGAGCATTGGTCACGCTCCAGCTGGTCAGGGTCCCTTCAATCACAAGTTTTAAAAATGGGCCATAATAAAGCTCAGTGGTAGAGTGTCTATTTTGTATATGAGAGGCCCTAGGTTTAATAATCCTCAATAGCAGAAAACAACCAATATTAAAATACACCCCACAGAAATGATGCCATTCCACAGACTAGAGCCTCCTTGGTGGATGACCCAGGTTTGGATGAATAGAGAGCAGAAAGAGTGCAGAGCCTTCACATATTTCTCATTTCACATTATTTGAGCTTGGGTAATGGGGCTTGAAATAGCCAGAGGGCACCACAGTCTGGACTGAGACTTGCTTTTTGTGCTTTAGCTAAACTTGTAATGGTGGATTCATTGCAAATTTATCAGCATCCTGTATCATTGTAAAGCTGAGCCAGCATCCCTGTATCCTCCTGCAGCTATCTAAACTGCATTCCTTCCTGTAATAGGTCATGGAGGAACTGGTGGACCAGGGGCTTGTGAAAGCCCTGGGCATTTCCAACTTCAACCACTTACAGATTGAGAGGCTCCTGAGAAAACCTGGACTGAAACATAAGCCAGGTAACAACCAGGTAAGTTCCCTTTGGTGAAATTATGTAGGTGAGTCTTCTTTCTATGTGTTGCTTTCATTGGTTAATTAATAAAGAAACTGCTTGGCCTGATAGGTCAGAACATGAGTGGGTGGAGTAGACAGAACAGAATGCTGGGATGAAGAAGGCAGTGAGTGAGTTGCCATGCCTCTCCTCTCCGAGATGGATGCAGGTTAAGATCTTACCGGTAAGCCACAACCTCATGGTGCTACACACATGAATAGAAATGGGTTAATCAAGATGTGAGAGTTAGCCAGTAAGAGGCTAGAGCTAATGGGCCAAGCAGTGTTTAAAAGAATACACTTTGTGTGTTGTTATTTCGGGTGCAAAGCTAGCTATGCGGGAGCCAGGTGGAACGCAGCCTGCTGCTCCCTTCTACAGAGTGGCGCCCAACGTGGCCAATTAAATCCACTTAAAAACCTAAGATAGCTTAATTTTAAATACAAAAAAACCCCAGAGTTTAACACAGCTTTTTGCTGTTTGCTAGGGTGTGCTGTAGAGAAATTTCCCTGACTCAGCAGCAGGAACAGGAAAAAAGCTGCGGTTTTAAAACGCCATTTCTTGGGCTGTGCTGCCATCACAATCTCTGTCTGGCTTCTGCCGGAGACAGAGCTTTTGAATGGAGCAGTTGGAGTCAAGTGCTATGGCTTGCTTGATGACAATGTGGACTGCTGTGTGCCTGGAACTGTGTGTGGCTCAGGGGCACCAAATGGCTCTGAGGCAGGAGCTGCTCAGCTCCACCATGCTGAACTGTGCCGATCTCAGGCAGGATCTAACATAATTACCATAATAACAGCGCAGTTAAGGTTTAGACTGGGCAGGACACAGGCAGTACCATATTACCTCTACATGGTGCAACTTAACTTTTTAAGAACTGCTTAGCATTTTAAGAAATGTTCCTGGACAGTAAAAAATTACAGATTCACAATAGGACAGATTCAGACATAAAAGACCTGTAAATGGGTCACAGTGTTGGATGAATGTATGTAGGCTTGGGAGAGAGAAGAAAAAGAATGTAGAGAATAAAGTTAATGCCTTTAAAAAAGGGTAAATTCTTTAAAGAGACAGAGTACAGATAGATAGTTATAGATTAAAAGAAATAAAGAAAAATAAGCCACATAAAAATAGACAATTCTCAGAGAGCCTGGATTCTGTGTATTATTGTGTTTTCTTTAAAGTTTTTGACTGTAAAGGAGTAAGTACAGAGAGACATTTCATTATATGGGCTGTCAAGCTAAACCAGAATGGATATCATAAGGGTATGACTTCAGAATTTGGATCTAAGAACATGATGCTTTGGAAAAGAGTTTCTTCTTTTGTTTTCACAGAGGATGAGACCCTGTGGATTGCTTTTATCCCAATATGGTATGATAGAACACGCCCTTCTGAAAGGTTGCTGTGAACACCCTCAAAAAATTACTCCACTCAACTGCCAACTGAGATGAACCTGGCACACAGGTTACACCATGAAAGATCTGATTAACAGCACCCCTATTCAGCACGAAGCAGTTTGGAGAGAAAAAACTGCGTCCATATTCCCAAATATTGTTTATAAATGTTCTTTTACATTTAAAGGGGGATATGATATAGGTATGAATAATTTGCATTGGTATGGATTTTAAGGTCAATTTTGTTATATGTATATGTATTTCTGATATTGAGTAAGGTATTGTGATTGTGTAGTTCTTTTAAAAATGTAATATATAATTAAGAAATATAGGTTGTTAATGGATAATCATTGATAATAGTCAATCTTGTTGTTATGTTAGTTAGATTTTCTAGATATGTAGAGATATATTTCAGTTAGATAGACATTCTTCATATCCATCAAAGACTACAGAATATGGCATTTAATGTTTTAATAACTTAGGGCTTTTCAAGACAATGAGACATGCCTGCTCCTGGCAGCACCAATCTACTTCAAGAGGAAGATGGGCATTGAAGAGGCTCCTTATGGACTTGGTTAGCCATTTGGGCAAGAAACTGCTCTTGCCTGGACTGTTGCATAAACTGGACAGAGAGAACCTGCAGAGAGAGGACTTCTGAACTTGCTTAAAGGAGAGATGATCATTTGGGGTTCCTGATTCATGAAAGAGTCTGTGAGACATTCTGCAGGACACAAAAGATAGTGACTAAACTGCCTTTGAAATTTCCTGCTTCATGGAAATGTCTGCTGGATACTATGGGCCTGTAGGCTGAAGATGGATGCCCCAATGGTACAAAAGAACTTTGGGTGACTGTCCAGGCAGTGAGATATCTCTCTCATTTCTAGAGTATGGAAGTTGCTTATTTCTTGTTTACTTAGGTAATATTATATACTTCTGGAGTCTTTGATGGAGTTAAAGAATAAATAGTTATATTTCCTTAGTTATGATCAAAGATAAAATAGATATAAATATTGTAACTGTAATTCTTGCTTGATAACTATTTTTTATATGTAATTTTACTATGTTAAAGTTAAAGCCTTTCTTTTTTGTTTAAACAGAAAAAGGGGAAATGATGGAGGAGGGTCATCTGTCTATGTGTTACTCTCATTGGTTAATAAAGAAACTGCCTTGGCCCTTTGATAGAACAGAAAATTAGGTAGGCAGAGTAGACAGAACAGAATGCTGGGAGAAAGAAGCAGATTCAGGCAGATGCCATAGCTCTCCTCTCCAAGATGGATGCAGGTTAAGATCCTTCCCGGTAAGCCACCACCTCGTGGTGCTACACTCATTAATAGAAATGGGTTAATCAAGATGTGAGAGTTAGCCAGTAAGAGGCTAGAGCTAATGGGCCAAGCAGTGTTTAAAAGAATACAGTTTCCATGTAATTATTTCAGGTGTAAAGCTAGCTGGGTGGCAGCATTCAGCCCGCCACTCCTACTACAGGACAGTACAAACTGAATATGATGGGTCATTTTCGTAAAAAAGAGGACACAATTTTAGGGGGATAGGAAGATGAGATAGATCTGGGAGGAACTCATAACATAAAAAATAGATGTCTGAAATTTTTAAGGATAATAGATTATTTTAAAAGAAAATGTCATTATGTGAAATTGTAGCCTACTAATTAAGCATTCTTAATAATTAAAAACTAATCATTAAAACTAAGGTATATTCTAGTTCTACACAGAACATTGAAGTCTATGGAGCAAGACTGATCTCTTCCCCCTTCTGTTCTCTGCTGTTACTGAAGAAAAGATCTGCTGTGACTCTCATTGATAGCCTGCTGTCACCCACATTGATTGCCTGCTGTCACTCACACTGATGGCCTGCTGTCACTCACATTGTTGGTCTGCTGTCACTAACAATGATGGTCTGCTGTCACCCACATTGATGGTCTGCTGTTACATAGATGGCCTGCTGTCACTCATGTTAATGGCCTGCTGTCACTCACATTGATGGTCTGCTGTCACTCACATTGATGGTCTGCTGTCACCCATATTTACATTCTACTCACTATATTTTGTAGCTATTTAAAATGCCCCCTTAAAATTTTACATGTGTAAATAGGACCCATTTTTACAAACCAAGAAGGACTGGATTCTCCCATCTTTTATTGTCAGAAAATGAGGTGTGCAATAGGAGAAAGCGATGTAGGTGGGTCTTCTATCTATCTGTTGCTTTCATTGGTTAATTAATAAAGAGAACTGCTTGGCCTGATAGGTCAGAACATAGGTGGGTGGAGTAGACAGAACAGAATGCTGGGAAGAAGGGAAGTAAGGCAGACGCTATAGCTCTCCTCTCCAAGATGGACACAGGTTAAGATCCTTCCTGATAAGCCACCACTGCGTGGTGCTACACAGATTACTAAATATGGGTTAAAGCAAGATGTGAGAATTAGTCAATAAGAAGCTACAGATAATGGGCCAGGCAGTATTTAAAAGAATACAGTTTCTGTGTAATTATTTTGGGTAAAGCTAGCCAGTGGCTAGGAGCTGGGAGGCAGGAAGCAGCCCACAGTTCCCAACTACAGAGTGGTGCTCCAACGTGGTAAACTGGATCCATGTAAAACCTGAGAGAGCTTAATTTTAAATAAAAAAAACCCAAACAAACAGAGTTTAACATAGCTTTTTGCTGTTTGCTAGGATGTGCTGTAGAGAGATTTCCTGTTTCAGCAATAGCAGCAGAAAAAAAGCCGCAGCCATTTTAAAACACGGCTCCCTGGGGTTGTGCTGCCAGTACAAACCCTGGCTATAAAGCATTTCAGTGGCTTTTATGGGACTGGATGTTGTGTTCCTGCACCTCCAGTTTTGGATTTTCTGTGGTCTAAGCACTTTTATTCTGATTCCCCTGAGAAGAAATAGTCATTAGCTTATTACAATGTTTTTTTTTCTTCTTTCTGGCTGTGGCTTCTGCATAGGTTGCCCACTTTGTTATTTCTGCTCTTCACTAACTTACATTATAGTTATTTGCTTATTCTTGCTCAGTGAGTTGATTACATCCAATCTTGGAAAGAGCTTTCATTTCTTCTCTTATTCATATATCTGTGACTGGCAGATTCCTCTTCCAAGAATCGTTTCTGTTCACAAGTCCTTAATAATCTCATCTGGTCCTAATTTTGCTTTCTTTTAATATCCAGTATATTGAACGCTAGGACCATATCATGTAGGTACTAGATGTGTATTGGCTGAACAAACATGCAAAATGGCAACATGGAAAAACCCAGGTTATATCTGAAAGACTCTGTGAGTTTAGTTGTAGAAAGCATACAGATTCTCATTTTTAAACTTTTTTTGTGACTTTTATAAAATTTAGCCTTTGACTTAAAACAGTAAAACAATAATTAGTGGAGTAATATAGAAAAGACCATGATCTCTGTGGTTATTCTAATTTCGTTTTAAAGTTTTTCTTTTATGTGCAATGGTGTTTTGCTTGCATGGTTGTCTGTGTGAATTTGTTGTATCCTCTAGAACTGGAGTTATAGGCAACTGTGAGCTGCCATATGGGTGCTGGGAACTGAACTGGGGTCCTCTGGAAGAACAGCCAGTGCTCTTATCCTCTGAGTCATCTCTCCAGCCCAAAGTTATTCTAATTTCTAAGAACTGCCTCACCTTAAAGCCAGTCCTGTAAGTCAGACAAATGTTAGAGCTTTTAGATGTTACGGTTTCTATTTCTTCCTATTTCAACCGTTGAGTAAACTTCCCTGTGCATTTACCTACTCTGAGGGAAATGGCATTAAGTGAGACATGGCTTACAAGTTCCAAAACTTAAAATTCAGCAGAAAGAATTGTTCTTCTGCTCCAACACTGCAGCCTGTAGTGACAAGAGCCAAGAGAGAGAGTGCAAGAAAAAATAAAAGAGACAGAGAGATCAGTTTCCTCTGCTGGGGATTCTGAGCACACCCAATAGAGGAAGCGTTGCCTCAAGACTGTGTAGGAATTCAATAGTGGGAAATAAAGGCAGAGTATTGAAAAGCTCAGGGGACAGCATGGGGAAGTGTGGAGTCAGGAAATTGTAGGAAATGTTGTGATGTAGTGAGATGCTGTTGCAGGAGCTCCTTCTGCTCCTTCAGCCAATAACCGCTGAGATACCAATCCATTAGGGTGTGGTCTCTCTCTCTTTAAAAAGTGGCCACTTCCCTCTGCTCGCTCTCTGGCTTCTGGTTCCTCTTCTGGTGACTAGGCTCCTTTCTTGATTGTGCAGAGGGTTGTTGTCTGGGATGGTGATCTGTAAGTTTTTCCCCCTTTAAATAAATAACCATTCTATTAATCATAATTCCAAACTGGTGTGGGATTGTTTGTGACTTACGCCTTCATCTGGCGCCTGAACGTCCCCCCCCCCCCCCCGCTGGGCTTCCTGCTACCAGCTCGGTTTAGCACAAGCCCTTCCTCAGCCATGGCCTGTGCCCTGCCTCCCCATGTGGATTTAAACTCCACAGGCCCACAGAGTCTCTGCCTGCCTGGTTTGCTCTTTTCGGAGTCATTTTTTAAATCTCCCTTGCAAGCACAGCATTTAAATGGTGGGAACCAAGCCGGGTGGTGGTGGCGCACGCCTTTAATCCTAGCACTCGGGAGGCAGCAGCAGGTGGATCTCTGTGAGTTTGAGGCCAGCCTGGTCTAGAAGAGCTACTTCCAGGACAGGAGCCAAAAAGCTAAGGAGAAATCCTGTCTCAAAAAAATCAAGAAAAAAAAAAGTGGCACAAACCAGAGCACAAGTGGTTGCCGGAAGCTACAACCCCTCAGGGCCACTCTGTCTCATGGAGGCATACACCACTTCTGGATTGCTCTTCTCTATCCCTGGATTCTGTGTTTCTGGTTCCGTGTATGGAATTGATTAAATTACATTTACTTTGTTGAGCAACTCGCATTTCTCAGTTTTTAACAAATACTAAGGCAGATTCTGAAACAGGACCCAGTTTTCATCACCTTTGCAGAGGTTCTAGTCGTGACTTGGTAACAGCACCACCTGCTGGATAATAGGTAATATGGCAGTTTTCATTTCCAATGCAAATTTTACTGCTTTGTTTACTAATACAATGGATTATATCATGCAAGGTTTATATGACCTTGTATGGGGATACCTTAATCTACTGGTTACTAGGTTTCAGTTTTCTTTTCAATATTCTATCATTAAGGAAGAATATGGTACTCCTAAGAACCATACAATCTTTACTAGAAACTCATGCAGATCAGGAGATTCAGGATTTAAGAGAGACAATAATAAAAAGATTTGAAATGATTGAAGAAATTATTGGAGCTGGTGAACAGAGTAAGAAGGCACAAGGACAGGATACAATGCCACCACCAGCTATTAGAACTGGCTTACTCAGGGTTTTAGTGACATACCCTGTACTTTATTATGACAAAGCGTCAACTTCTAAAGGCTCAAAGGGAGTCAGAGAAGCTATATGGACGCCAATAGGAATGAATGATCTAAAAGAAATTAAGCAAGCTTTTGTTAATTATGGCTTGCACACTGCATATGTTAAGAAAATGATAAGAACTTGGGCTTCTAATGTCAGAGCTACCTCCCATGATTTCCATCAGTTAGTGTCTGCAGTTTTAGATGATGGACCTTCCTTGATGTTTGAAATTTATTTCAGATAAGAATCCAAGCATATGGACAGCAATCAAGAGCAAAAGGTGTGGAGGTTTCCCAAGATCAAATTCTTGGTGCAGGAGAATATGCTGATCCACAGGTCCAAGCTCTTTATGACGAAGAAGTACTGTCATTATGTCACAAGGCAGCCTTGAATGCTTGGAATAGAATACAAGATCCAAGGGGAAAGGGTCGAATCATATGCCAGGATTAGGCAGGGACAGAGAGAACCCTTTATTGACTTTTTGCAAAGATTAATTAAGGCTCTGGACATAGGGGTAACAGACCCAGAAGCTAGACAAATACTTCTTGAATCTCTAGCTTTTGAGAATACAAACATAGATTGCAAAAAGGTAATTGGGCCTTTAAGGCCTAGATCAGCACCTATGGATGAATGGATTCAGCATACAATGAATGTTGGGACGTTTGGCTATAATGATGAATCTTGGGTAGAAGTGATTTCCAAATCAATGAGGAGACATCAAACTGCCAGGTGTTTTAATTGTGGTAAATTAGAACATCTGAAAAGGGATTGCAGGCAAAGAATTTCTAGGAATGATATCTCCTCTGGGAATGACAAAAATAGGAGACCTCAGTCTTCAGGTATATGTAGGAGATGCGGTAAAGGTCGACATTGGTCCAACGAATGCAGGTCAACAACAGACAGACAAGGCAACCCAATACCATTGGGAAACCCCTTAAGGGGCCTCTCACAGGCCCCCAAGCCAGAAGTGGCCCAGTCATTCCCAGTCACAGTGGAGAACGTGCCTCACCAAGAAAATTAAAGGCTCCAATTTCTGCTGTAAAAAGTAATCCTGGTCTAAATGATGAATTACATGTGGAGGATGAGTCAAAATCCAGGACAGAGTAAACCTATATTTTGGCAGACTTCTATTAACGATCAAAGACTAAAGCTAAGAGTATATATAAATAGCATTTTTATTGAAGGCTTATTAGACACAGGTGCGGATGTAACTATCATTACTCCAGAATCTTGGCATCCAAATTGGCCTCTTCAAGAGGTAGATGTTCAGTTCCTGGGAATTGGAACCCTATCTCATGTAAAACAAAGCACAAAATGGGTTGAATGCATAGGGCCTGAAGGGCAAATAGGAAGACTAAGGCCATATATAGCCAATATTGCAATAAATTTATGGGGCCGTGACCTGCTATAGCAATGGAATACCCAGATTAACATTCCTGTCATTCCAGGAACTCATAATTCTGGGAAGGATATGATGAGGTATTATGGAAAAAGGTCACCAGCCATTCAAGCTGTACAAGAATATACAGCAAATACCAAACCTTTAGAGGTACCAACAGCCCTACCTTTAAAATGGCTAACTGAGAAGCCAATATGGATCAAACAGTGGCCTCTAACTGAAGATAAATTACAGGCTTTGGAACAGCTGGTTCAAGAGCAACTAGATGCTCACTATATTGAAGAATCAACCAGCCCTTGGAATTCTCCTGTGTTTGTTGTAAAAAAGAAATCTGGTAAATGGAGAATGGTGACAGATCTAAGAGCTGTCAACAAGGTAATTCAACCTATGGGCCCACTACAATCTGGAATTTCTTTGCCTTCTCTATTACCAAAAAATGGCCTCTTATAGTTATTGATTTGAAAGATTGTTTTTTACTATACCATTACAAGAAAAGGATAGAGAAAAATTTGCCTTCACAGTGTCTACTTATAATAATTCTCAGCCTACTAGGAGATATCAATGGACTGTCCTCCCACAGGGTATGCGCAATAGTTCCACATTGTGCCAATATTTTGTAAGTAAGCCATTGGAAATAATTCGTAAGCAATTTGCCAAGTCCATAATTTAGCATTACATGGATGACATCTTTTTATCTGATTCAAATAAAGATACTTTAGAAAGGATGTTTGAAGAAGTAAATAAAGTCTTGCCTAAATGGGGATTACAAATTGTCCCTGAAAAAATTCAAAAAGGAGATTTTATTAATTGCCTAGGTTACAGAATAGGGTTAGAGAAAATCAGGATGCAAAAAGCACTGGTTACGGGTTCTTAATGACTTCCAAAGATTGTTAGGAGACATTTCCAGTCTACGAACAGCTGTTGGGATAACACCTGATCTAATAGTTCATTTAAACAAAACCTTAGATGGTGATAAAAGTTTGAATAGTCCCAGAAAACTGACAGCTGAAGCAGAAAAGGAACTGACAATGATTGAGGAAAAATTATAGGAGGCACATGTGGATAGGGTGAACCCAAATCTTAGCTGCATCCTAGTCATATTGCCTTCCAGAATTTCTCCTACAGGGATTTTAATGCAGAGGGAAGATATTATTTTAGAGTGGATATTTATACCTAATAAACCAAGAAAAAATTAAAAACTTATGTGGAAAAAGTCTCTGAATTAATTATAAAAAGTAAGCTGAGACTTTGTCAACTATCAGGTATAGACCCGGCAGAAATTATAGTGCCTTTTATTACTGAGGAAATAAAAAACTTATGGGAAGACAATGAACCATGGCAAAGAGCTTGTGCTAATTTTTTGGGAGAAATTAATAGCAACTATCCCAAAAGTGATAGACTTAACCTCATAAAGAGAACTTCTTGGATTCTTCCTAGAATTGTACATGATGCTCCAATAACTGGAGCCCGTATGTTTTATACTGATGCAAATAAATCAGGGAAAGCAGGTTACAAGTCAGATGAATTGAGTAAGGTGGAACAAAGCCCTTATTATTCTGTCCAGAAGGCAGAATTATATGCCATTCTTATGGTGCTAAGGGATTTAAAGAACTTCTTAATGCAGTTACAGATTCACAATATGCAAAAAGAGTTATCTTGCATATTGAAACCACTGGATTTATACCAGATGATACAGAGTTGACTTCATTGTTTATCTAGGTACAAGACAAAATCAGGAATAGGCTTTGTCTGATGTACATAACATACATCCGGTCCCGTATGGGTCTGCCTGATCCTCTAGCACAGGTAACACTGAGATTGATCAATTATTGATTGGAAGTGTGTTGCAGACCTCAGAATTTCTTAAAAAGCATCATGTCAATAGTAAAGGCCTAAAGAAAGAATTTTCCATTACATGGCAACAAGCTAAGGACATTATAAAGAGATGTCCTACTTGTTCTTTCTATAATCAAACACCATTGCCTGCAGGGAGTAACCCAAAGGGTACTAAGAGAAACGAAATCTGGCAGATGGATGTGTTCCACTTTATAGAATTTGGTAAATTAAAATATGTACACCACACCATAGACACATATTCAGGTTTTCAATGGGCTACTGCCCTGAGCTCACAAAAGGCTGATTCAGTAATCACACATTTATTGGAAGTTATGGCCATCATGAGTATACTTGCACAAATAAAGACAGATAATGGTCCAGCATATGTATCTAAGAAAATGAAACGCTTTTTTAATTATTATAATATAAAACACATTACAGGTATACCAAATAATCCTACAGGTCAGGCAATTATAGAAAGATCAAATCGTACTATAAAGGATATGCTGAACAAACAGGGACGGAAAATACCCCCAGAAATATATTGCATAATTCTTTATTAACCTTGAATTTTCTTAACACTGATGAAAAAGGAGCAACAGCGGCAGAAAGACAATGGATAATGGAAAAGTCTGCTGAACTAAATCAACCGATTTATTTCAAAGATGTTCTGACCTCTCAATGGAAGCCAGGAGATGTGCTACGTTGGGGAAGGGGTTTTGCTCTTGTTTCCACAGGAGAAGAAAAATTGTGGATACCATCAAAATTAATAAAGGTTTGATTTGAAGAGGGGAAACCTCTTGGAAAGGTGAAATGACAACTCATCCACAATGATGATATTCATACAGGTGGTAAGAAAAACATATAGAATGGGGGCAGGGTTCTGTTCTTATCTCCACAGGAAAACACTCATCTTTGAAAAATTCAAGGGACCCTGGATGTTTGGATACTGACAGATGGAAAAATACCTGCCCAATAGGGACTATCAAGAAAACTGAATAGGTTCCATAAGTAAAATATACTAAATCATATTTCTAAATTTATAGAGCTGGTTTTGGAGTTGGACTCTGGCTCAGTCCCTCTCTAATTCCAAGCCTGTTGTTAAGAGAAAAACCCAGAGTTTCTGGAGTTTCTGTCTCATGTCATGAGCCATGATATGGGACAGAAAGAAATATGAGTTTAGAAAACATCTTTGCTTTTCTTCATATCTATCATACCTTTCATTGAATATATCTATCATGCCTTTCATTGAATATATGTATGTCTATATATGTCTATATGATTAATGTTTAAGTTTTTCACAATGAACAATGAGTTTTTCCTACAGTGACATTTGAAGTTTCCAGGAAGAAGATGGAGCCCCATAACAACAACTCCTCCTGGTTGATATGACGTCATGATATGATAGTGCTACTACAAGACCTGTTTTGGGTACCAGCTGCACAAGACGACCCCAACTTGGTTAGCTGAAATGGTGCACATCTTGTACAACATTCTGGCCAGACCTCCACGAAATACTCAGAGACTATTTGCAATTTTTAAAGACATTGATCTTGAAATTTAACCATCATTTTACTTCCACAGGATCCCCCAGAAAGAATGTCGTCCCCATGGCAGCTAGAAGTAATTCTAGAGGACGACGTCCCCTCTCCCAGTAAAGTTTGTCTTTGGGTTTAGGGACATCATTTAAGGGTTGATTATAATTAGTATATGGTTGAGGGTTGGGGGGTTAGGGGAGGAATTTTATAAGCTCAGGGATCTTTTGGGAAGAAAAGGGGATAATTGGATGATGAGATAATAGATTTGTAGTTGTGAGTTACTGTTTTTAGACAAATATATTGGTATCGATTCTTGTATATTGATACAAAGTTAAATTATATTGACTATTGTATGCATGCATGTTTCTACCTCTGTTTAAAATATTTTTTATGTATTGATATATATAGTATATATTTACCATATTGCAGTGTACATTTCTACCTCTGATTAAGATACTTATATATTGTTTATGTATTGATATATATTTACCATATTGCATTGTATATTTGTACATTGTTTATATTTGGAGGTCATATTGTCCTCATTTATTGCACAGTTGTTTATTTTCTTAGTCTTTAAGTTAGATAGGTATTGAGAATTATATAGATCAATAGTCATCTAAGCTTGACATTTATAATTAGACTAATCAGGTTCTTTAGATATATAGAGATTATACTCAGTATAGATAGATAGTCTTCAACCTCTTCAAAGAGCTGTAGAAAATGGCCTTTAATATAACTCAGTTTCATGGTAGTGAGACACAATTGCTCCTGGCAACACCACTCTATTCCCGAAAGAATGTTGAGCACCAAAGACACTCCACCTGGAGCCTTTCTTTTTGGCAGAACTGGCTTTTGGGCAAAGAAATGCCCATACCTCAACCACTGACAGAGATACAGAGCATGCATCAATAGATAAAACAGGACTGTCATATCATGCCAAGACAGGGTAAGATAGTTTTGAAAAGTTTCTTGCCTTTGAAAATGGTATGTCAGTTATGTTAGGCCTTAGCCAAAGTTGGTTGCTTCAATGCTGCAAACGTGACTTTGGGTGATTGCCCAGGTAGCTAGTTGTCTCTGTGATTTGATGCATGTTTTGGAAGTTGTTTGATTGAACTTCCTAATTACACAGGTAACATTATTTCCCTTCTCAGATCTTCGATGGGGTTAAAGACTATATAAATGTAGTTACTTTCCTCTCATGACTTGGCCAAGTTATTTATTATACAAGACTTAAGCTAGTTAGAATAGGATATTTGTACTTATTGTATATAATTTCATAGTAGGTTTAGAACTCTCTTACTTAAACAAAAGGGGGAGGTGTTGCGGGACTTCTTCTGCTCCTTCAGCCAATTGGGGCATGTTCTCTCTCTCTCTTTAAAAAAGCGGCCACTTCCCTCTGCTCACTCTCTGGCTTCTGGCTCTGCTTCCTGCTACTAGGCTCCCTTTCTGATTGCACTGAGAGCTGTTGTCTGGGACGGAGATCTGTAAGTTTTTCCCCCTTAAATAAATAACCATCCCATTAATCATAATTCCAAACTGGTGTGGGATTGTTTGTGACTTATGCCTTCATCAGTGGGTGGATAGGTGAGTGGATGGGTGACTAGTTCTGAATAATCAGGCTTGGTACAGGAAAGGACTGCAGATCCACAAGGAAAGGAAGAAAGGAACTGGTACTCATTGTCTGTGCTGGACACTGGCACTTTATAAAGTTCACTGCAGACAGTCCCCACACAGAAAGAGTTGGATAGGATTGTTTTCTCATCTCAAGATATTAAAACTGGTTGCTGGGCAATGGTGGTACATGTCTTTAATCTCAGCACTTGGAAGGCAGAGGCAGGTGAATCTCTAAGTTTGAGGCCAGCAGAGTTCCAGGATGTCCAGAAAAACCCTGATTTCAGAAATCTAGTGGGACTCTGGTCCGAATCAGTGTGAATGAAAACACCCACTATGTTATAGCTTAAACCTGCAGTGTCTCCTCCCTCCCCAAACATTGCTACTTTACGTCATATTGTGGAGGAAATAGATTTCTGTTACCAAAACAAAGGTGGACTCGTGGCTTCCTCAACTTGACATTACACTTTTGCACGTGCCTTCTCTGGGAGATGGCTGAGTACGACCCCATCTTTTTTCCCTCTTTGGGAGGCTCCTTTGTTTCTGTGACAGGCCCAAATAGGCCAGGAAGTATATTTGTCCTTATACCTGAGGTATAAGGACCTTGGCCTTTGAAGTGGATGTTTGGTCATTGAGCGCATCCTCAAAATAAAGGACCAAGGCTGCCTCTCCCATCCTAGGGAGTTGGCGTAGCAAGGGCCCGCAAGGTCCCAGGCTCAGAATGCTTGCATTGGATCTTGGAATGCACAGAGGAGAGGTGTTTCTTCGGTAGGCTGGAGAATGATGGGATGACCTGATCCTTGCCAATCTTCATTTACCTCCACCTGCAATTATGCAAATGGATCTTTGTGGGTTCTTCTCTGCCACTGCACTCCACAGTGAGTGACTGAATTGAAGGGGCATAAAGTTCTGCTTTGTGTCTTTCAATGACCCCTAGGCCTAGGTTTTTATGTAGCTGTGTGGAGTGTGTGTATGTGTGTGGGTACTTGGGCCAATGCTGGCACGTGTGTAAGCATACGTGCCCCACGGTCTTGGCAGCTGTGGTGGGAGGGCACTCCAGTTATACACGGTCATGTCCCTAGACTATGGATTTATACTCATGTAAATTGATGGGTGACCAGATACTCTGGCTGTGGGGTATGGATGTGAATGTATGGATGCATATGATGAACACTGCCTGGCACTCTCCTGGGGACAAGGGAGAAGAAGCCATTTGGAGGTAGAGGGGCCACAGTAGGATGTGAGAGTTGGAGCAAGACATCTACATCAGCTCCTCTGCCCCGAGGTTGCCCCTGAGTTCAGGCTTCCTATCTTAGCGATCTGTCTGTGACAGAGCCTCTGGAAGGACAGACACCCTAGCCTGTGCTGACCAGGAGCTGGGACTGTTGCACATGGTGCCTGACAAAGCTTCTCAAGGGAGAAAGTGTATTTTGGCTATGGTGTGTGGGTGCCACCCTCTTAGTGGGGAAGTCCTGTTAATAGGAGTGAATGGCCCTAGTTGTACTGGTCAGAGTGACAGTCACTGGTCACATTGTAGTCACGCTGGGGAAGCAAGGGAAAGGTGGCTGCTCTTTTGTTTTCTCATTTTTATTCTACCCAGGACTCCAGTCCGTGGGATGATACCACCTATGCTTGTTCATCTTCTACAGACGTGCCCAGAGGTGTGTCTCCTAGGAGATTCCAGATCCCAAATGGACAATGAAGTTTAACCATCATGTGGTGGTTGTGAGTGACATGTAGCTATTGACCACACATGTCTACTGCAACTGAAGATTGGGCATTTTGAAAAAGTTTATTACATTTATTGTGTGTAGGGTAGGTGGGAGAATGCATGCTACAGTGAGTGTGTGGAGGTCAGAGGACAGCTCGTAGGGGATCCAGGGATCAAACTGCGGAACATCTTGCCAGTCCAAGACTGGAAATTTAATTTTAATTTAAATCCATGTAACATAAGTATCTGTGTGTTGCTTGTGGGGCCTTTAGGATAGCACGTGTCTAGAGAACAATGCTTTATGTGACCCCTGGGGTACAGAAACGGAAGAGACCAAGAACCTGGAGCTTGTGCTACTCTCTAGGCTGTGGGATGATGAAGCTTCACTCTCAGCAGGGAGCTATTCTGTTCAGAGTGGGCTTGCACCCAAGTGACTGGTCCTGCTGTACCCAGCCAAAGGAGATAGAGATGGGATAAATTGTTCGAGCTAGACAGACACTTGGTAGATGCTGCTACATGTGGTTCTTGTCAAGAACCCCTGAGACCCCTTGCACTTCTCCCTTCTTCCCTTGGCCATCAGAGCTTTAGGGTGACAGAGACCAAAGGCCAGCCCCTTATTTGACATGAGAAAAGAACCCTACTCTAGTTCACTCTTGCAGTCGTGTAGAGGCAGAGCCAGGTCAGAAGTGTTGACGGTCCCTTGCCGTCCAGATACCAACAGTGCTCTGTGAATGAACCCCTCAAAATGAAGCAGTGTGCTCTCAGTAGTGGACTAGAGCAGGGCATGAGGGGATCGATGGCTCTGTAGTTCCTGTGGAGGCTGAGGTACCCCGAGTCCAAGTGCTTACAGCAGCCTGTGTAAGTGAGACCTTGTCTCCAAAGAAACTGTGTAACACAGTGTAACAGCCAGTGTAACAGTGAGACCTTGTCTCCATAGAAACTGCTGACCAAATAAGCACTGGGATGTAAACCATCTTTGCCTAGTGGTAGCTAAGGTGTCCTAGGGGAGTGGTGTGCCACACATACACATAAATCTTCATTTATGTGTATGTGTGTGTCATTCTGTGTGTGTGTTTGTACATGTGCGCAGGCACCCACAGAAGTCTTCTGAGGGTATTGGATCCCATGGGTTCAGAGTTACAGGAATTTGTAAACTACCCAAATGGTGTTTAGTATATATTTTATACCTGCTGCCTGCAGTGGTTTGAGTAGATTTGACCCCATAGACTCATGTGTTTGAATGCTTGACCCTTAAGGAGAGGCACTATTAAGAGGTGTGGCCTTGTTGGAGGAAGTACGTCACTGTGAGGTCTCATATATGCTCATGCTATGCCCAACACAGTGTCTCCTTCTGCTGCATGAGGATCAAGATGTAGAACTCTCAGCTCCTCCAGCACCACATCTGCCTGCACACCACCATGCTTCCTGCCATGACAGTAATGGACTAGACCTCTGAACTGTAAGCCAGCCCGATTGAATATTTTCCTTTATAAGAGTTGCCATGGTTATGGTGTCTCTTGACAATAGAAACCCCAATTAAGACATTGCCTCTAAACTGTTTTTGCTTTACAAAACAGTTTTTGCCTTACAAAACAGGGGCTGGAAGTCTAAAAACTATGTTTCCCAGAATCCCTTGGCAGTTTCCTTCCAGACAGGCTTGTTGACAGGGGCACAGTTGCTGGGAGAAGAGATGGTGACAAGACAGACACTGAGTCTGAATCCCACCAGCAATAACAAAGAGGTACAAACTTGGCCTTGCCATGAGCTTTTAGAGACCCTGCCGCAGCAGCACAGTGTCTCCCCTCCCCCCAGCAGTCCATGGCTAACTTGAAGAAAAGTGGTTTTCAGATCCGCTTGCAGCCATGTTAGGTCATATGACAAGTTTGGTTTGCTAGAGAATGAGTGATGTGTGTTGTCTAGGAGCCATGGTCTTGAAGGGAGGCATCTGTCTAGACCTTTTCCTTGCCCGGAATGTAAGTGCCTTGATCTGTGGGATGGTGGGGAATAGGCAGATATGGCAGGGACGCAGACGCTGAGGGACTCTGTGCTGGAACTCCTTCCTAGAAGAAAAATAAACCTCTTACCTGTTGTTAGCTAGTAGAATTCTTATTTTGAATTTCTGCTAGCAGAGTCCAATTTGCTCTCTAGCATTTATGAGGTATGACCCCTGAAAATTAGGTATGGCAGCCCCATTCCCTGGATAGGACCTGGCTTCAGCACTTTTTCACACATACTTTGGAGGATCAAGTGTGCAACCAGGTTTGAGAGCATGGTTGAGGTTCAGTTCATTCCCTGACTCTACCAACCTGGGCTCAGGCTGGGCCAGGGGTAGCTCTAATTTGCAGTCATATGTCTGGAGAGGCCTAGACAGGCAGTGTGAGCAGGAAGTCAGGAGGAGGGGCCTGGGCAGGCAGTATGAGCAGGAAGTCAGGAGGAGGAGGCCTGGGCAGGCAGTGTGAGCAGGAAGTCAGTAGGAGGGGCCTGTACAGGCAGTGTGAGCAGGAAGTCAGTAGGAGGGGCCTGTACAGGCAGTGTGAGAAGTAAGAGGAGCTCTGACCAGACAGAAAGCAAACAGCACAAAGGGTGGCAGGCTGCTTTTTATTCATCAATAATTTAAATACCCTTTAGTTGTCTCTCAGCAAAGTGCTGCTCAGAGGAGAAAGTGTTGTTTCCAAGTGCTATAGGCTCGCCTGCATGCTGGAACCCCTCCCCAGAGAACGCAGCATAAGGAATGAGCTGTCAAGCCAGGGCCAGCTTCTTTGGGAGGAGGGACGGGGGTCTCTGGTCAGGTTGGTGCAGAAAGGCCATCGCTTCTCCTCAGTGCACAGTGAGGCTGGCTTTGCTCTGCATTAGGTGACGTCACACGGCAGGATGCCTGCTGGTGCCAGGGCTTCTCCAGGGACACCAGGTCCAGGCCACATGTCAGTGGGGCCAGGAATGGCTTCAGAAGGTTCTTCCCACTCTACAGGAGGAGCCTTCAGGGTCACCCAACAACCCTAGCGATAGACAGACAAGCCCAGCATCTCTTCTGGAGGCTAAAGTGCCCTGAGCTGCTGCGTGGCAGGGCCTCCCAGACACTGATAGAGATTTGTGCTTTTCTTTTTCCCTAAGGATGTAAAAGGTTACACTAAGATAGACCCAGATGGCCCACAGGCCCTATGGTGGCAGACAAGATGGGGTGCTGTTGGTATCAGTCCCCCAGAAACATCTCCTCTGTTAATAAGGGCACAGGTGCCCTCACCCTAGAACCTGTAGGAAGAGGAGCCTGCTGGGAGTCTTGGTGACCAGCTATTTTTAGAGGTGGGCTTGGAATGGGATGCTGGCTTCTGTGTAACACATAAACACATGCACACTGTACACAAAACTCCTTGACACAGAGAGGAACAACACCCGAGGAGATCTCTAGAGAATTAAACAGGGAAATTGTTTCTTCTTCAAGTGGCCCCACCTGGGAGGGCCCCTTGAGGAAAGGGCTAGTGGCTGTTTGTAAGGCTGCTGTGCATGGGTACACCTGTGCATGGCATGCAATGGCCAGGGCTCCCTGTTGCTGCTCTAGGGCTGAAGGCCTGAGGCTGCCTAGCCCTTAGACCATCCCACCAGGACCTTGGGCTTCATTCAGAAGACACAGGGGCTGACTATGTGGCTTTAGTGAACAATGACATGGACAGTGGCTTCTTTATCTGCTCAACTTTAAGAGGGCCTGGGGCTCAGCCCCTGGCTTCTGTGTTCTGTGTGGCCACAAAAAGAAGACAAAAGATGATGGGAATCCTACTGTGTCATTACAGGAACCCACAACCCAGTAGGACACTGTGAATGTGGACCTGAGGTTAGGCAGGTGAACGGCAGCCCACAGGAGTTGAGAACATTGGTGAGCTGCCAGTCATGGGTCAAACTAGACCATGGAAGAGATGTTGCCATCTAAGGACATGGAGCCCTTCCTAGGAAAGGGGCCCTTAGCAATGTCATTGTTTCTAAATGATAGGGGAGCCTATTCTTGCTTTTCCGAGTTCTCTTAAATAAGAAGTCACACCACATAACTCTATTGCTCCATCAAGTCCCCTGACCTGGGGAGCCCCAGCTTTTCAGGAGCCCCCAGGCATCTGGGCCACTGAATCCTTTGGCCTGGGCAGAGGAGAATGATAGGGTGTCATACCACATAGTGGGACTGAGATTGGTGTGTGATGGGGCCCAGAGGGACAGGAGCAACAATGTACATGTGTCACTGGATCCTGAGATACTTGGAGGACAGACGTTTCTCTGGGACGTCATGAGAGGGAAGGGAAAGAGGGGGCTTCCTTTCCCTGCCCCCTCCAACTGTGCCTATGCTTCCTTGAGAGGCTTTGCTCTAACCGTAGCCAATTGCTTTCTTCCAAAACCAATGATGCATAGGAAAGGAACTGAAAACCCGCTAAGGCTGTGCGGTATAGGCAACTCAGGGGAGCCTCAGAAGCATGGTGACAGAAGAGGCTGCTAAGGAGTGCTTAGTGTTCTCTCCCCTGGAGGAGGATCCTGGTGGTTGTTCCCGTGCTCCCAAGGAGGCAGGATTCCGTGCAATGCACTTGTCAGAAGGGTGGTTTGGATGTCTTATCACATGGTGACTTGGTGGCCGAGCCTTAGTCCCACTGTGCTGCTGCCAAGCCCCCTCCCAATGGGCAAACTGCTATTTTGTCTGGTCCAGATGCCTCTGCCACGGGAATCTCTACATCCCCCTCTGGATGGCTCAGCTCCCCAAGTTATTTCCCGTTGCCTAGGTGACATCTCTAATTGAATGCTTTTTAATCTGTTTCTCTTTTAAAGGGATGAGCCTGGTGCCTTACGTCCAGGTCCTGTCAGAAGCTCTATACTGGAGACTTAAGTCTCTTAACAGTGTGTAGTTACTTGCTGGGACCAAAGCCATTATTCAGATGTTAGCTTATGGGCTGGTTCTGATGGACAGTCGCAGTAGATCCTGGAAGTATGACTTCTGGAGGGAGTCTCACCCTTGAAGATTTAGTAAGACTGCCTCTCTCCTGCCAGTCCTACCTCACTGGTTTTTTACACCAGAATAAAGCCCATGTTTAGAGACCAACCCCAAACCAGACTATAAATTACCCAAACTAACCCCACCCCGTGCCCTGGGTTTTTTTTTTTTCTTTCTAGCTGAAACTGGAAGGGGAAAGAAGAGTTCAGCATTCAAATATGGTTTTTAATGTTATGTGTGTGTGAGCGTATGTGTGCGTGTGTGTGCATATGTGCACACACACTCTAGGCACATCTGCCAGGGAGACAGATAGTATTCAGGTGATAACGCTTGCAAAAATTCCTACCAGAAGTGTTGTCACGCCATGAACGGACACTTTTCTTAAATGGTGACATTTCTTTAGATGAGAAAAAGGCAGAGGTGTGTTCCTTCACAGCTTTCAAATTCTGCCATTTCAATGGAGCCTTGGGTGTCTGGACTTCCCTCTGCAGAGCAGGAGTCTGGGGGGTTCTGTCCTTCAGCCTGAGGCCACTCTTCAGAACATCACTTTTATCCCACCATCCCTCCCATCTGTAGGTTCTGGTATCTCCATCCCTCCTGCCTCCTCCACCTCCAGTGTAGAGTATGCAGAGAAAAATAGACCCACCTGGTTATTTGGAGACCACACAGGGCTCAGAATGTGCCTGCCCCTAAACACTATGTGGTAGGCACAGGAGTTTAATGGTCTGACATTTGCAATATGGCTGTTTTGGCTTCTGGTGCTGTAGCGCCCTCCTCCCCTGTGGGGGTAGAGGGCAGAGCCCTGAATCAGAAAGGAGGTGGATGGGGGCTGGGCGCTGCACCTCTAGGCTCTCTAAAAGGGGGAAAGAGTTGAGCTGGCCAATAGTAGTTAAGAAGACAACAATAACAAAATCTTATCCGAGACGAAATAACCAGTCCTGATTAGTAGTAACAGGAAGCGGCCCTGCCGGTGAAGCTTGTGACTGAAAAGGTCGGGGGGGGGGGGCTCATTTCTGAGATCTCCCCGAAGCACAGAGCAGGACTCCCAGTCAGAGAGCGCCTCTCCCTACAGGTCCCTCTGAGTTTACACAAGAAGAACTCACGAAGTGGACTAGCTGCGGGCTGAAAAAGGCCAGCTAAGCCCCTCACCACTTGCAATTTCCAAGTGTGGGGGGAGATGCCACCGACCGCTGGTTGGTGCTGTTTCCTCTCATTGCATAATACTACACCGTTCCCGGTGTGTAGTGGCTGTTCTATATATATACACGGGAAGGCAACATATGGCGCTCCCTACCCCCACCTGTCAAAACTGTGACTATATCACTTCTGACGACCAGAAGGAAGCTGCTAGGCCGGGCCAGGATTCTAAAGGCTGAGGAGGTAATTCAGAGCCATGAAAGGCGGCACCATATGCTTCGGGGTTGCCAGCTGCTTATGCGCATGGGGAAGGCTTTGGTGCCTGTCTGCAAAGCCCAGGAATGCACTGGCGCGGGGAGGGGGTAGATTTGGGGTGCCACTTTTTCTCTTTTCCAGGAAGAGAAATCTGTTGGCGGCCACGATTCTCCAAGAGGGGACTCAAAAGATCACAGTCTCATCTTAAACTTGCCCTTGATAACGTCAGGCCTGGCCAAATAGTATTTCTTTAGAAAACATTTTTTTGTTTTTGTGTTTTTTTTTTTTTTTTGTTTCGTTTTTATTGGATAAAGATTAAGAAAGCGCCATCTCGGAGAGAAGAACTGAAGCAAACCCGCCCTACGGCGCGCAGCCCGAGCAGGGTCCGCGGCGCTGGGGGCGGGCGGCCGCTCTACCTGGAGGCGCTGGTCTCTGCCAGCCGGTTGTTCATGATGCCCAGCGCGCCCACGCCGCCCGAGAAGCCGTTCTGGCGTGTGTTGACGCACACGCTGCGCGGGTAGCCGTTGGCCGTCTCGGACAGCTGCTTCTGCAGCAGCGCCAGCGACACCTTGTTGGACGCTGTGAGGTCGCGCATGGAGATGAGCTCGCCCGACAGGCGGCGGCCCTCGGCGTCGCTGTCGCGGGTCGCGGGGTCGGCACCTAGCGCGGCCAGACGGCGGCGCAGCCGGGAACCCGGGGTGATGGCATTGCGCCGTGACAGGGGCGCGCCGGGCACCGGACAGCAGCGCGTGCAGCAGCGGCAGCTCAGCTTGCGCAGCATCCAGTTGAGCACCTGCTTGATGAGGATGGAGATGACGTTGAAGAGCGAGTAGATGCAGCACACGCCGAGCAGGATGAAGAGAAAGTTGCCCAGGCGGTAGAGCCCCTGGTTCCGGTAGGCGGCGTGCTGGCTGCTCACCAGGTCCCCGAAGCCAATGGTGCTGAAGGTGACGAAGCAGAAGTAGAGCGAGTCCACGTAGTCCCAGCCCTCCACGCTGGTGTACATGGCCGAGGCGCAGCATGCTAGCAGCACGGCGAACAGGCCCAGGATGAGCAGCACGTGGTACACCGAGGGCTTCCAGCCCGCCAGGCTGTCGGCCTCCGACAGTGCGGAGCCACGACGGAAGGTGGGGGGCAGCAGGCCGCTGCGGCGCAGTTGGCGCTCTCGGCAGGCGCGCATGATGAAGGCCAGCAGAGAGATGATGCGCTCCAGAAAGAGGTTGAAGAACAGGATGGTCCCCGCACAGCCAAACAGTCCATATGCGATGAGGAAGGCCTTCCCACCCACTGTGGCTGGGGTGGTCATGCCGAAACCTGTGGAGATAAGAGTCAGGGTCAGCTAGGGCAAGTAGTCTCTATCTGGTGCGAGCACTTGGCAGGCGAATACAGATGCTGCGGGATCAACCAACTTCTGTCTTAACTGATTTAAATCAGGTGGGGGTAGGACAGTGTTTGGGTGGAAATTTCACCCCAGACCCCTGGCACCCATATATCCAAAGAGTCTGAAATGTTTGGGTGGAAGTTCTGTCCCAAGCCCCCTTCCCTGGGAGTTGCTTCAGTCCAGACTCCACGCCTGAGAAAGCCCGCCAAACGATGACCCCTCCCCAGAGATGCTCAAGACCATTCCCACAGGGTATTTAAACTGCCCCCCAGAGAACAAACACGTGGTTTTCTGGTCTTCCTTCCCAGTTATCTCTGGGGTTTGGAAGGCCACCCGGGAGTGTTGATATCCATTAAACATGGACTTTTTCTGATTCGGTTTGATTTGGTCTGATTTGGATTATTGTGTAGGGGGAGAGGTTTATTGGGGTGCAGAAACTTTCCATCTGGAGGTCCCACCAAGGGGGGCTGTTTTTCTCACTGGCCCAAGGCCATGTGTACGGAAAACACCTCCTCCCCACACCTGCTCTTGGTCGCCAGGCTATGATCGGCTTCATCTAGGTAAGTTCTGATTTCCAAGTCATTGTCTTTAGAGGTTCAGGGCCTCATACGATTTTCAGGCTGTCCTATTGAAGACAGGGCTGTGCCAGGCACCCGACCTGACCAGGACAAGGGCTCACCTTGTCCCTATGGAGTTCTTTTATCAGGAGACATCCTGTTAAAGTATTTCTCACACCCCTCTGTTTTTTCGACCCAAAGTCTACCACAGTGGACACATTGCTCTAGGCTGTGAATCCTGGCATGGACTTGAAAAAGTCCACTTACAATTCGAGGCCTGATCTCCAAACACCATTGGGCTGCCTTTTACAAAACCTTTTTAAATTGGGGCTGACACCTTATGTCCCTTAACACATAAAAGTTTTTGCCGGTGTGAAAAAAACCCCATATGCCCGTGGTTTCTGGATACTGTGCTCCTGCTCCCCCTCCCCACCCCTCTCCCCACTTCTCTTCGCTATTTGCTGTTTGTCTGCATTCCTGGCATGTGATCTGTCTCACTGGGATCCTCCCTGTTCTCCCACTCTGAGCTGCATAGGTGTTCCGTCCTTGTGTTTCTGTTCTCCCTCACAGCACCTGCTGATCTGGCCCTCAGTGGGATGCCTGTGTGCTTGCCTGGCTCCTGCAGCCTACGCCAGGATTTCAAAGTTGGTCTGCTGACACAGTTTCCTGGAAAAAGGTTTGTTTGTCTGTCTGTTAATATATATGTTTAAATAATGTGGCCACAGTATGCCTGTTTTATGTCTGTGTGTTTGTTTTAAAATCTATAAAATTTGTAACTCCAGATTACAACAGCTCTGGAAAAAGACTAACATGTGAATAGCCAACATTTTTGGTCAAGGTAAAGTGAAAACCTCAGTGCCATCTTTGGTAAGAATACCCACATGCCCTGGACCTACCAAGGACACATTCTGCCTCCAAAATTCTTTAACTTACTAAAATATTCCTTCTAATCTTTGCCTTTACTGACATTGGTAAGCTGTAACTGATTGGGTAAACTGTATGTCTAAATTTAACGTCTATGTCTAATTTAGATACACCTAACAGATAATGGTACCCTGATTCTCAAGTGTCTTTACAGATCTGAGAGTATGGCATTTAACAAAAGAGCTTCTTATGACAGAGACATGCCAGCTCCTGCAGCATCCTGTATCTCTTCCAAGAAGATGCATGGCTGAAGAAGACCTGTCTGGAGGCTTGCCTTTGGGTATGGCAAAGCCACCCATGCATCAAAAAGCTGCCTTCCACCTCAGCTTCCTGGACTGGGGGGATCGATCATCTCATCCTGCCAAGACAGGTAGACTGAACCCTACCCCCACAGGAAAATCTTCAGGCCTCCTGGACTCAGCAGCCAAAGGCAAGTACTGCTTCTACAACTGGTATTCGCCAAAGACTATGGAGAGACTTGGGACTTCCTGTGTACAAAAAAAAAAAAAAAAAAAAAAAAAAAAAAAAAAAAAAAAAAAAGCCAGGTAGTCCAGGATGGCTGCAGATTTACTATGTAACCAAGGCTGGAACCATGGATCCCTTATTCTATCTCTACACGGTTGGAATTACAGGTGTGAGACACCATGTCAGGCTAAACATAGCCATACTGGATTTACTAAATAGGCAAACAGGCTTGACAACTAGGACACCCCCACTCCCGCTCCCTGCACACCCCCAGGTATCTGAAAGGCTAGCAATTTGCTGTGGGAGCACATTCTGCCCCTTCAGCCAATAGCCTTTAAGATACCAGCCCACTTGGGTGTGGTCTCTGATTCTGTAAAAAGCAGCTGTAAAGCCTGTGCTCACTCTCTTGCTTCCTGCTCCCACGTCAGGCTGCTAGACTCTCTTCTTGTTTTTGCAGAGGACTGTTATCTAGGACAGTGATCTGTAAGTTTTTCCCTTAAATAAATAACCCTTTTATTATTCATAATTCTGAACCGGTGTGGGATTATTTTGTGTCTTCCATCATCATCTGGTGCCCACTGTTTGGTTTTAGAAACTCCGGCTCTGCTGCATGCCAACAGGCTTGGAGCATGCCCGGCTCAGCCCACCTCAACCACAGCCTGTGCACACGGAGCCAGCAGCTCATTTGGATATGGACCTCTCACTCAGCGGTGGCTTTTCTTGCTACAGACCGGCCATGGTTCTTCATATTATTTCATTACACACCTCCAAGTGGCTTCCAGTCCCTGTGCGCTTGCCCTGGTGCTGTGCCCAGCTGCCATGCACTGCATGAAAACTCAGGTGAGATACAGGCTTTCCTGGGTGCCTTCTGTTATCTTGTTGTCCCTGTACTCCTGTGACTGCTGACCAATCAGAGCCCACCGTGGTGCATTCAGTCTGTGATTTCTGTTAAATAACTATTTTTATTTTATTTTATTTTATTTTATTTTATTTTTTGAGACAGGGTTTCTCTGTGGTTTAGAGCCTGTCCTGGCACTAGCTCTGTAGACCAGGCTGGTCTCGAACTCACAGAGATCCGCCTGCCTCTGCCTCCCGAGTGCTGGGATTAAAGGCGTGCGCCACCACCGCCCGGCTAAATAACTATTTTTAATCTAAGCATATCTCACATCATTTTACTCTAAAATCAGATTCAGACCAATTACATAACTCCAGGTGCACTGCTAGACCCAGCTGGGTTCATTTTTTAGGTAGCCCATGATACCTACCAGCAGGTAATGGTTATTATACCTAATTCAGCTGATTAAACCACAGGTAAGATTTAATATCCAGAATATAAATCATAAGTTTCTAAATTAAAAGGGTAATATGTCAGACAACCTGACTGTCCAAGGTTTCAATAACCTCTTTACTTACACCATGTATGAGGTTTTACAAGACTTATATGATGTCCCTTCTACATCACTATTTTGATTCTGGGGATCAGTCTTGTCCTCAATATCTTTTTCTTAAAAATATGGTTTGACAATAGGGCTAAAAATGAGGTGTTTTAGAAATGGTACAGTCTTTACAGACTGAAACCAAGCTTCTCAAAAAAGAGGTCGGAAATCTGAATGAGGATACAAACAATTTAGCTAACAAAACTCAGTCAACTGAGGTACTTTTAGAAATGATACAGACTGATAATAATTTATTTAAAGGAAGATTCAGCATGCTAGAGAAGGATACAGCCAATTTGGCACATAAAACCCAATCAATGACAGCGGATGTTGAAACATTATTTGAGTACAAATATATTAATTGGACTCTGTCAAAGGGGTATGACAGATTGACTGATAAATGTCTCTCCAGGAAGGTAATATGCATGCTATGAAGATTATGTCCAAGGATGAGACATTATCTCTACTAGACAGACTTCATACTTTGGAATCCTCAAGGAGGGCATTATAGCAAAACACTGGACAGGAGATCCAGACTTTACAAAAGGCAGTGGTAAGTAGATGTGAAAAGACTGAGGAACAGATTGAATTTGATCACCAGAGACAAAAAGTACAAAGACAAAATTTAACCTCATCAGTACATAAAAATCTCCAGGATAGCTTCCCCAGAGTTCTGCCTGCTTTTCCAGTAATAACATCAGAAAGAGTACATGGACCCAAATACCTAAGGTTGTCAAAAAATATTCATGGGAGCCCATACGTATGACTGATCTAAAGGAAATTAAACAAGCAATTGTAGCTTACAGACTACATTTGTCCTTTGTTAGGGAAATGGTCTTCCAGTAACAAAGCAATGCCACAAGACTGGGCTCAGTTAATCTCAGCAGTCCTAGAAAGTAGAACGCAGTTACTTTGGTGGTGCTTTTTTAATGAAGAAGCTAGATTTTTAGAGCAACGGGAAAAAGCAAAAGGACTTGATATTTCCTTAGATCAAATTCTAGGCGAGGGACTTTACTCTGATCCTCAGGATGAAGCTCTTTATGATGACCACACCTTGTCCCTATGCAGCACAGCAGCTTTAAAGGCTTAGGACAGAATTCAGGAACTAGAAAAGAGAGTTGAATCATATCTTAGGGTTAAACAGAGTCAGAGAGAACCTTTTAGTTACTTTTTACAAAGACTAACTAGGGCTGTACAAATAGGGGTAACTGACCCAGAAGATAGACATATATTAATTGAATCTTTGGCTTATGAGAATGCCAACATAGAACAACATAGATCAGATCAGCACCCATGGATGAATAGGTCTTGCATACATAAATGTAGAGACACTTGACTATAGTTCTGAAGCTTGGGTAGGATAAGCAATTTCCAATGGTAAGACATCAAAATAACAAATATTTTAATTGTGGTAGAATAGGATATCTGAGAATGGATTGTAGACAAGGGATTCCTAGGAATAATGTCTCCTCTGGAAATGGCAGAAATAGGAGGACTCAGCCTTAAGGTGTATGTAGAAGGTGTAGCAAAGGTTGATATTGGACCAATGAATGTAGGTCAATGAAAGATAGACAAGGCAACCCAATAACATTGGGAAACTCCATGGGCCAGGGCTCTTGCAGGCTCCTATGATGAACATGGTCTAATTATTTCCAGTTACTGTGGAGAACATGTCTTTCCAGAAAATTTAAAAATCCAATGCCTACTGTTAACAATACTGGTCTGAATGATGGGTTAAATGTGGAGGATGAGTCAAAAACTCCAGTAGGACATAGGAAACATATATTCTGGAAGACTTCTATAAATGATCAGAGACCAAAGCTAAGAGTGTGTATAAATGACATTTATATTTAAGGTTTATTAGACATGGGTGTGGATGTAAGTATCTTTACTCCAGAATCTTGGCATCCTAATTGGCCTCTTCAAGAGGTAGATATTCAGTTCCTGAAAATTGGAAACTTATCTTGGGTAAAACAAAGCATGAGATGGGTTGAATGCATAGGGCCAGAAGGGCAAATAGGAAGACTGAGGCCATATATAGCTAATATTGCAGTGAATTTGTGGGGTCATGACCTATTGCAGCAATGGTATACCCAGATTAACATTCTGCAGCCCAAAAAACTTATGTTTCTGAGGAAAATATTAGAAGATATTATAGATGACAGACACCAGCCATTCGGGCTGTACAAGAACACAAAGCAATTGATAAACCTTCAGAGGTACCAACAGCCCTACCTTTAAAATGGTTAACTGAGAAACCAATATGGGTTAAGCAGTGGCCTCTAGCTGAGGAAAAGTTGCAGGCTTTAGAACAGCTGGTACAAGAGCAACTAGATGCTCACCATATTGAAGAATCTAGCAGCCCTTGGAATTCCCCTGTGTTTGTTGTCAAAAAGAAATCTGGAAAATGGAGAATGGTGACAGATCTTAAAGCTATCAGCAAGGTTATTCAACCTATGGACCCTCTTCAATCTGGAATTTCTCTGCCTTCTCTGTTACCAAAGAAATGGCCCCTCATAGTTATTGATTTAAAGGATTATAGTTTCTTCAGTATGCCTTTACAGAAATGGACAGAGAAGAGTTTGCCTTCACAGTGTCTACTTATAATAATTCTCAGCCTACTAGGAGATATCAATGGACCATCCTCCCAAAGGGAATGTTCAATACTTTGTCAGCCACCCATTGGAAATAATACATAAGCAATTTCCTAAGTCTATAATCTACCTTTACATGGATCACATTTTGTTATCTGATTCAAATACTGATACTTTAGAATGTTTGAAGAAGAAAAGAAAGTCTTGCCTACATGGGAATTACAAATTGCTCCTGAAAATTTCAAAGAGGAGAGCCTGTCAATTACCTAGGTTACAGAATAGGTTTATAGAAAATTAGAACTCAAAAGGCACAAATTAGGAGAGACTGGTTGCAGACTCTTAATGACTTTCAAAGATTATTAGGAGACTTAATCATCACTATACTTTTGCAGGATCCCATTAAGAGAATATTACTCATATGACAACGGGAAGCAATTCTAGAGGATGATGCCCCCATCCCAAAAATGTTTGTCCTTAGGGTTTGGAACACTGTTTAGGGGTTGTTATTACTTGTACTAGATAGTGGGTTGCAGTGAAAACTATGTTTGTTCAAAAAAAGGGGGGGATAATAATAGTGAGTAATAGAGTGAATACTTGTGAGCTATTATTTATGCATAATTACATTGGTATAGTTTTTGTATATTGATACAAGTTCAAATTATATTTGTTATTTTTGTTTACATTATTTGTACACCTATGCAAAGTTATTCTTTCAGATTGTATATATTCATGTTTCTACCTCTGTTTAGGACATTTCGTATATTGATACAACTTTTAGGATTTGTTGTTGTTGTTGTTGTTTTTTCGAGACAGGGTTTCTCTGTAGTTTTCGAGCCTGTCCTAGAACTAGCTCTTGTAGACCAGGCTGGCCTTGAACTCACAAAGATCCACCTGCCTCTGCTTCCCAAGTGCTGGGATTAAAGGTGTGTGCCACCACCATCCGGCTATAAGATATATGTTCATATTGCATTATTTATTACTTCTACCTCTGATCAAGATACTTATAGATTGTTTACATTTTGAGGTCATTGTCCTCATTTATTTCACATTTGTTTACAGATTATTTAATATTCTAACATGAAGTTTTAGCCTTTAAGTTATACAGGTATAAAATATTATAGGTCAGTAGTTGTTCTTGTTTGTTGTACATGCAGTCACATCAATTAGGTTCTTTAGATATATATAGGTTATATTCTGTCTAGATAGGTAATCTTCAACCACTTTAAGGATCTATAGAACATGGTATTTAAATAACTTTGGGTTCTATTGGCATTGGCATGAGACATGATTGCTCCTGACAGCACCAATCTATTCCCAAGAGAATATTGAGCACCAAAGACACTCCACTCTGATGGAGGAAGGTCATTGGCTAATAAAGAAACTGCCTTGGCCCATCTGATAGGGCAGAATTTAGATAGGTGGAGTAAACAGAACAGAATGCTGGGAGGAAGAGGAAGTGAGCTCAGAAATCATGCAGCTCCTCTCAGAGCCAGATGCGATGAAGCAAGCTGCCAGGTCAGACATGCTGAATCTTTCCCGGCAAGCGCACCTAGTGGTGCTACACAGATTATTAGAAATGGGCTAAATTAATATGTGAGAATTAGCCTAGAAGAGGCTAGATATAATGGGCCAAGCAGTGTTTAAATGAATACAATTTGTGTGTTGTTATTTCGGGGCATAAGCTAGCCAGGTGGCCAGGAGCTGGGGCGGCAGGAAGTGACCCGCAGCTCCTTCAACACCACTCGGAGTTTGTTTTCTTCTTGGCACAATTGGCCTTTGGGCAAGGAACTGCCCATGCCTCAACCACTCACAAAGAACATGGTATCCAAAATGGATGAGCAGGACACAAAGAAAAAAGTGTCAAATCTTGCCAAGACATGGTAAGATGGTTCTGAAAACTTTCTTGCCTCTAAAAATGGTCTGTCAGTTACACTACAAAGTTGGTTGCTTCAATGTTGCAAAATGAGACTTTGGGCGATTGCTCAGGAAGCTAATTGTCTCCATCATATATTGCTCACTTTGGAAGCTGCTTGATTGTACTTCCTGCCTGCTTAAGTAATATTATCTCCCTTCTCAGGCCTTCGATGGGGTTGAAGATTAGATAGTCGTAGTTATTGTACTCTTACGATTTAGCCAAGCCATTTCCTATACAAGACTTAGGCTCCTTAGGATAGGATGTTTACTAAAACATTTAGCATACATTCCTTGCTTAATATTGTTTATGATGCTTGTAATTCTAATTATACTTGATATCTGTTCCTAGTGTATATAGTTTTGAATTGGGTTTGGAACTCTCTTATTTAAACAAAAGGGGGAGGTGCTGTGGGAGCACATTCCACCCCTTCAGATACCAGCCCACTTGGGCATGGTCTCTGATACTGTAAAAAGCAGCTGTAAAGCCTGTGCTCACTCTCTTGCTTCCAGTTCCCACATCAGGCTGCTAGACTCTGTTCTTGTTTTTTCAGAGGACTGTTATCTAGGACAGAGATCTATAAGTTTTCCCCCTGAAATAAATAGCCTTTTTATTATTAATAATTCTGAACTGGTGTGGGATTATTTTATGATTTCTGTCATCAGAAATTAAGCTGGATATTGGTGGGAGATACATTTAAGGTATTAGAGTCATTGTGTGCAGTGTTCTTTCACAAACCCACAGGCCACTCATGGTTGTGGGAGGCTATCAAGAAAACAGTCAGAGGCTAGGTGGTGGTGGTGGTGGACACCTTTAATTCCAGCACTCAGGAGGCAGAGGCAAGTGGATTTCTGTGTTCAAGATCAATCTGGTCTATAGAATGAGTTCCAGGATAGCCAGGGCTACACAGAGAAATCCTGTGTCAAAAAACCAGAGGTGGGAAGGGGAGAGAGAGAGATATCAGAGGAAAAACAGGCATCTTTCTTCCTAGCTTGGTACTGGCTGAGGCTACAGGAACTCACATGTACCTGCACAACTGTTGGATGGAATGTTGGGAGAATTCCAGGACGACCTACAGTGTCCTGAGTCTGAAGCTGTGCTGGCCAGCTGACTGGTAGGAACCTGACAGGGGCACTTGCACAGGCAGGGATGGAAGGGGGTAATGGTGGGAGCAGTCTTTACCTCAAAGGTGGCACAGGCTGGATTTTAACACAGTCCAAGGCCTCTTCCTGCCTCAACTTCCCTGTGGTGATGCATACCACTGTGCCTGGCTTACTGTTACTATTGGGATCCATCCAAGGGTGGGGAGCAATTTCTCATTTAGCACAGCTAGCTTCATAGTTTCTTTCCCTTCACTGGCCTCAGCTTCACTTCTGGCTTTGGGTTCCCTGCTGGGTCCATCTAGAAGTAAGGACCAGCTTTGTCAATCTTGAGAGACAGATGATAAATAGATAGGTGATAGATAATATAGATGATAGAGTATAGAGAGATGATGATAGATTGATAAATAGATAGATGGTAGATAGATAGATAATAGTTGTTTTTAACTAAATCTCAATCGTTCAGTTTTACCAATAAAGACTTGGGATCCAGATGCTGGGGTGAAAGCCTATTAGCTCAGAGAGGGAGAGAAAACACCCAGCTGACCTTCCTCCTCAGCCAGCGTCCCAGAAGGCTTTTTCCTATGCCATCTAAAAAAAAAAAAAAAAAAAAAAAAAGACTCGGGGCTGGAGAGATGGCCCAGAGGTTAAGAGCATTGGCTGTTCTTCCAAAGGTCCTGAGTTCAATTCCCAGCAACCATATGGTGGTTCACAACCATCTGTAATGAGATCTAGTGCCCTCTTCTGGCCTGCAAATATATGTGCAGGCAGAACATTGTATACATAATAAATAAATAAATCTTTAAAAAAAAAAAGACTCCTCAAACTGATTGTCCCTCCCATCTCCTTCCTGAGCATCTCTCTATCCGTCCTCTTACGCTATGTTTTTTTTTTTTCCTGTCAACTGGTTGCTTGCTAGGCCTCTTGACCCGTGGTTGACTTTACTTAATCCGGTTTACAAGATTCAAGCAGAAAGCTCTTGGATTAAAGGTATGTGCTAGAGCTGATACACACCACAACTAGAAGCATGCTTTTCTAGCAAATAACAAAATCTCGGGATTCGCAGTGTGCTCAAATATCCTGCTATAGATAGACAGATAGATACGACTGATAGATGCTGGAGATATGGGCCTGTTGGTGGAAAAGCTGAGACTGACAGCTTCTCTTCTGGGTTTGTTGCTGCTTGTGGTTGGCCTAATTTGAAAGGCAGGAGTATTTAGCTTAGGTCTCTGTGGGTGCAGGGCTGAGTATCCATCTCACTCCAATGCTCAGTGACTCTGGATACAGCGGCAGGAACCAGCCAGCCACATGGCAAAACTACCCTACTCTATCATCCTGCCTGGCTGGCTTGTCTTTGGGGGGCTCTGGGATGATTTTCTCTGTTTAATGGCAGGAGACTGTTGTGATATTTTATTTGTATTTCAATAAATAAAGCTTACCTAAAGATCATAATGCAAACCACTAGAGGTCAGGGAATGGTGGCACACACCTTTAATCCCTGGACTCTGGGAGGCAGAGGCAGGCAGGTCTCTGTGAGTTCAAGGCCACCTGGTCAACAAAAGCTTGGTCCAGGACAGCTAGGACTGTTACACAGAGAAACCCTGTTTTGAAAAAAGGAAGAAAAAAAAAAAAAAAAAAGGAAGGAGGTGAGACAGGAACTCACTGGAGTGTGGAGTCTAAGAATTCATGGCGACAGGATCTCACCCTTTCAGTGTGAAGATTTGGTAGAGGTGAAAGTTCTCTCTAGTGGTTGTCCTTGGCATCCACACACCCAAAGAGTCTGGAATGTTCCGGTGGAAGTTCCACCCCAAGCCTCCTCCCCTGGGAGTTGCCTCAGTCCAGACTCCACCTCTGAGAAAGTCTGTCAAAAGATAACCGCTCCCCAGAGAGGCTCAAGAATACTCCCACTGGGTGTTTAAACTGCTCCCCAGACCACTAATATGTGATTTTCCAGTCTTCCTTTCCTGACTCCTTTCTGGGGGTCTGGAAAGCCATCTGGGAGCATTTGCATCCATTAAACCTGGGCTTTTTCTAATTCAGTTTGACTTGGTCTGATTCGGATTATTGGGTTGGTAGAGAGGCTTATTGAGGTGCAGAAACTTTTCAGTTGGCTGCTTTGCTTTTCTGATCTTCAGCCTGAACCCTAATATCTGTCTCTGGGTTTTTATTATTCGTGCTACAGGAGACTGAGGGGTCAGGAAAGCTGGGAAAACAGGACAAAATCCTATGGTGCAGACCCCTGTTTTTCTCTCTTGGTGGTGAAGGTGGAAGCCAAGGCCTAGTGCGCTCTGTGGTGAAGATGAAATCCGCTCCTTCCCGCTGAGCCACAGCCTTGCCCGGAGGCCAGTGCTTTTGGTAGGTGGTGAGCAAAAAGCAGTTCCCGGGAGCTCTGAGCCCTGGCGCAGCTTTCCAGCTGGGGCTGGCGTCAACCCCCACGCCGCGCCTCAGGCTCATCTCTGGGATTAAACTCTTCTCTCCTCACCAGAAACCGTTCACCAAAATGAGTTATTAAAAGCCGGCTAACTACTTTTGCCTCCGGGTAGCTCCCGTTTAACAATCTCTCCTGGGGAGCAGCTGTCAAAGGCAGGCCCCGTGGAGCTGGCGGGAAGATGACTCATTTACATAGAGAGTCAGGCTCCATCCTGCCCCCAGCTCCATCCCTGTCTCTCTGGTGACTAATCCCCTTCAAGGATGAGATCACCCCCCCCCCCCCCCCCCCCCCCCCCCACCCAACAAAAGAGCAGAACCCTAACCTCAGCCCAAGACTTTGTGTGGAGACAGTCAAGGCCTTGGCTGAGGTAGAAGTGTGGCCAGCAACAGCCCGGGGTTAGGAGCAACTAGATGTGGAGAAGGACCTGCTCCCTGCACAGCCCACTTCGGAGCACCATGGTGGAGCTCCAGTGACCCGACCAGAACTCAGGCTACCTCTGAGAGTGAGACAAGAGAAGCCCATGTAAGAAAGCAGGTCTTCTAAATAAACCCAATTTACATGCTCAATAAATGTCCGTTTCATCATAATGTATCTCGAATTTTCCATCCCTGAGGGGCAGGATTTTTAGGAACACAGTGGTTCTAGAAGGCGAAGAGTCTTGCTCAGAGCGGAGGAAAGTTAAGCGCTGCTCAATCAGGTCATTAAGTATGTAAGCACTCCCTGCCCACCTGTGTAGCCTCAGGCTGCCTTGAGGGCCTCCGTGTCCCCCAAGGAGAGACCTGGCACTTAGGGAGGGGGCGGAGCTCCGAAAGGCTAGCTGCCAAGCCCTCGGGGATGACTTGGTGATGCCCAGAGGCCAGTCTTGGTCTTTTTGACTGTGGCGTTCTGACTGCACCCCCACCTCTTTGCACAGAAGGTGGCCCGTCGACTGTTTATGGTAGAGAAGAAGACACAATGGACTCAGACCCACAGCTTCAAAGCGACGTCCAGAGAAGTACCAACAGGGTCCACAGAGAATCCTGTGCTCGCCTGCCAACCTGCCGACATGACCATGCAGAGGCTGGCAGACAGGCCAAGGTGTTCATCAAAGCAACTACCATAGCGCCTCAGAGTGGCTCAGCACCGAGCCTCCCTCAGAGCCTGGCAGGGGTCAGCAGGGGTGGACCTCTAGGCTGGTCTGGTTCTACGTGTGGATTTTACTCTCAGCTGTGGTAGAGGGGAGGCCAATACTGGTGTAGAGAGAGGGAGTGGAACCCCAGGTCTGGCACCCCACTGGTACCTTTGATGTGCAGCCCAGGGTCATTACACAGGCTTGGGGAAGGAGCAGGTGTGGAAGGAGCCCAGGCCCCAGTCGTGATGCCCAAATCTTTCCCGTGGTTCTTGAGGTCTTTTTGACTGAGGTGTTCCGTACCTGACCGCACCCCCTTTTCTCTGCACAGAAGGTGGCCTGTTGGCTGTGTGCAGTAGATGAGAAGCCACAGCACACAGGTGAGAGAATGCAACTGATGTCGCTTCAAAACGCATGCCCAGTCAGGTATGCCCAGTTGTACCACGCAAAGAGGCTTGCTGCAGTCAGGGTGCCTGCCCTGGGTCTGTGGCATGAGTTGGTACTATCCTTTGTGTAGAAGGAGACAGAGGCTGTGGTGGTTTGAACAGGCAGACGAGGAAACTGTATTTACAGGAAATAACACCGTGTGTGTGTGTGTGTGTGTGTGTGCGTGCATTTGTGTGTGTATCTGTGATGGAGGTCAGCTTGAGGTGTCCTACCTCAGGAGCCATCCTCCTTGTGTATTGAGACACTGGGAACTGGGTCAGCTGATTTGGCTAACTGACCTGGCCTGTGAGCTCCAGGGATCCTCTGGTCTCCTCCTCACCTACCTCCACCCCCAGGCTGGAATTACAGGCACAGGCCTGGTTAACACAGGCCCTGGGCTCACATTCCTCAGGCTTCTTTTACATACTATGTCCCAGGACCATCAGCAGCATTTATTTTATTTTATTTTATAATTTTCTGACAGGATCTCACTATGCAGCCCTGCCTGTCCTGGAACTCACTCTGTAGACCAGGCTGGCTTTCAACTCACAGAGATCCTCCTGCCTCTGCCTCCCGAGTGCTGGGATTAAAGGTGTGTACCACCACACCTGGCACATTTTTAATAGTTCTGGACACTGTGGAGAAAATTGTCTATTTTATCCGATTTAGTTATCACTGTAATCAAGTAAAGACAATGCCATTGTCCCCACTGAGCAGACAAGGAAATTGCATCTACAGGAAATAACACTCGTACAAGACTCCTAACTTCCTCAAGTGTGAGTGAGCATTTGTCTCCTCCCTTTTGAGTCTAGATCTTTTGATTATAGCAGAGAACTATTGGAGGCTATAACAGTTAATGCTCTCAATCAAGGCTTATCTTGATTAAAGGGGGGGGTCACAATTGCTGTGTTGAAGATGATTGCAGAGGGTGGAGTGGGGAATTCAGCTTCAAGGTGGTGTGTGTGTGTGTGTGTGTGTGCGCACATGCGTGCGCTCTTGTGCATGCATATGCACACACGCTTGCACTTGTGCACATGCGTGTGGACATATACATGCATGGAAAAGAGGAGACCCAGACAAGGCAGTAGCCAGGAGGACATAAGGAGCCAAATAAGGCCACAAAACAGGAGAGGACAGACTCAAAACCTAAAGGCGTTAGGAGGTTAAAAACGGAGAAACAAGCTGGTGGGCAATTGCAGCACTCGGGGAGGTAGAAAATCGGGTTCAAAGGAGTTCAAAGCCATCCTCTGTGACATGAAACCCTAGCTCACAAAACCAAAGCAGAACAACCCAAATGAAACTAAAAGCTGAAATAGAAGCAAACAACAAAAAAGTAAGACCAAAACCTCCCAGTTCTCTCAGAATTGGCAGCTGGCTCAGGGCATGAGAGAAGGTGGTCTCTGGAGCAGTTCCCGGAGAGTCTGAGGGCACCCAGACACCACAAGTGCCACTTTGCCTAAGGGAGGCAGAGTAAATTGCCCACGTACTGGGAGTCGGTGGCTAAACCACAGGCCCTGGGGCCAGGGATTCCAGTCAGCCACCACACCTCACAGGGACCTTCAGCCAGCCACGCCTCTTTCCTCGTCTAACAGACGGAGCCAGGTTTCGGGGGGTCAGCAAACAGACCCTGTACGTCACAGATGGAGAGTAGACATCAATAAATATGACTTGTCAGCCTATTATTGAGGTTGGGTTCCTGCAAAGAGCAAAGTAGAGAGGACCAGGCCGCGCCGGCAGACCCCCAGTTTACGGAACACACTACAGGTGGGGGGCGCCATTTTCCTGGCTCAGCTATGCACCCATCTGTTGTCCGCTTTCCTAGTGTTATAAAGAGCCTACTGTGTGACAGCCACGAGTGAGACTGCTGTGGCAAGGGGGGTGGCTTAGTATCTGGCTGGGGTGAGAGGGACACTACCTCCACACTTCCGGTCTCCAGGAGATTCTAGTGAGGATAGGCAAAGAGTCCCACTGCTGGGAATTCCAAATGCCATCTCTTTTTTAAAAAAACATTTATCTTTATGATTTGTAAATGACGTGTTTATGTGTGTCTCTGTGAGAGTATGTGTACAAGCGCAGGTGCCTATAGAGACCAGGAGAGCGGGTCAGATCTGGAGCTATGTGCGGGAACCAAACTCAGGTTCCTCCACCAGAACCGTACCCACACCTAACTGCTGAGCCCTCTCTCTAGCCCTTCTGAGCACCGAGCGCTGTCTCTGTGTCCAGACGGTGTGAGGGGTTAGCTTAGACAGTCAAGTGGACACAGTGTAGAATCATCAGGAAAGGACAGCTTGGCGAGAGATGGGCTGGATTAGGTTGGCCCGAGGGCCCGTCTGCGCTGTGTCGTCTTGATGGTGTTAATTAGTGTGGGATTGCCCACCCCACTGTGGGAGGCACTATTCCCTAGGCCAGGGATCCTGGGCTGTTTAAGTGTTGAGAGGAGGCCAAGCACAAGCAAGCATGCACGTGTTAATTTCTTTCTGCTCACAGATGTGGGTGTGTCTAGTTGCTTCAAGTTTTTGCCTTGACTTTCCCACAGTGAATGGTAACCTGGGATTGTAAACCAAAATAGGCCCTTTCTTAAAGCTGCTTTTGTTAGGGTATTTTATCACATAAAACTAACACAGCTGGGTAATCAGAAAATAGAAACTGTAGACTACAGAAATGCAGTCTCTGTGGTTTAATGCTAGCTCTTCTGCCTTCATGAAGGAACAATAGGGGCATCCACTTCTGCAAAACCAGAGGAAGGCATGGCTCCAATGTCCTATAGTCATGAGATTCCCTCCTCAGTACCTGAAGTGTTGGTTCCTGTGACACTTGCTCATTTTGATCCTTTTGAGAAGCCCCAGCCTCCCTTTGGCCCAATGTGACCTATGGGTGGTTCAGAGCAGAGCAGCAGGGAGGGGTCCTTGCCATGCTGGGTCTCAGACTTGGTCCTCTCTCACCGTTTTCATCCTCCTTCTGCCTTATTCTTTCCCTCCAGTCTACAGGAGCCAATGATGAGCAGCCGTGGCATGCTCACAGTGGCCTCTGAAGCCCATATCAGGCTGAACTGTGTTCCCCTCCAATTCACATGTCAGGGTCCCAGCGCTCTGAGTGTGGTTATATTGGTAGACAGCTCCTTTGAGACCAACAAGGGCAACAAGAAGGCTTTTATCTGATCCTGTGAGAGAAAGCCATGAGGATCAGCTGTGGGGAGACACAGACAGACAGAACCATCTATAAGCAAAGAGGCTTAAGAAGAAACTAAACCCTTGACCTCAGTGTTAGCCTATGGTACCGTGAGCTGCCTGCCCACACTGTCATGGAACAAAATCAGATCCACATGGCCGGCAGCTTGGTTGGCTGCAGGAGCCCGCTTGGCCAACCCTGGCCACTGTTTCCCCGCAGCAGCAGAGGCAGCAGGGAGTCCAGGAAGCAAAGCTTCATTCCAGAGCCTTGATCAGGAGGCTGTGCTTATATTTATCCCCCTAACTGCAGGGGAATGTTTACACCCAGAGAAATGCCCTCCCCTGTGAGATGGGGCATCTGCTTCTGGCTCCTCCAGGTCATCATCATTGGGCCACCTCCTGGAGGCTGATGGAGGCTGCTCTGCTCAAGGACGGATGCCGCTGGAAACAGGTCCAGCTCTGCTGTCTTTCAGGGTCATCAGAAAGGTCAGCACTTTGTGAGTGCTCAATAAACAGGGCAACAAAATTTTTGCTCTTAAAAAAATGAGTGTAAGGGGCAGGCAAGATGGCTCAACAGAAAAAGGCACTCGCCTCCAAATCTGCATTCCATCCCCAGAACGTATGGTGGAAAGAGAACTGACTCCTCCTGAAAGTTGTCCTCTGACTTCCACTTGCCTACCACAGCAGGTATGCGCATGCATGCTAATATATATGTATATCCACACACTGATTAATATAGATGTATGTATATACACATATATGTATATACATACTATGTGTATGTATGCATACTAATATATACATTTATGTATGTACACATGCTAATATATGTATATATACTAATGTATATGTGTATGCACACTAATATATATGTATACACACATGCATATACACGTACACACACACAGCAGGATGGCTTAGCAGGCACAGGTGCTTGCTACCAAACCTAATAAAGTGAGTTCAGTCCCCAGGATCCACAAAGTGGAAGGAAAGAACCAACTCCCAGCAAGTTGTCCTCTGATCCACACACATGCATTGTAGCTTAAGTCCCAACCCCCAAACACACACACACACACACACACACACACACACACACAAAATAAGTAAATGTAATAAAAAGTTTTAATAAGAGCTTACACAATAAATTCTTTTTTAAAAATTGTGTGGTGTGGCAGCACATGCTTGTAATTCTAGCACCCAGGAGGCAGAGGCAGGAAGATTGCTTTAAATCTGAGGCCTGCTTGGACTACAGAAGAAAACCCTGTCTCAAGAAAACAGGGGCTGGAGAGACGGCTCAGCGGTTAAGAGCATTGCCTGCTCTTCCAAAGGTCCTGAGTTCAATTCCCAGCAACTACATGGTGGCTCACAAACATCTGTAATAAGGTCTGGTGCCCTCTTCTGGCCTGCAGGTATACACACAGACTATTGTATGCATAACAAATAAATAAATATTAAAAAAAAAGAAAACAGTAAACGGAGTGAGCAAGATGACTCGGAGAGTAAAAGTGCTTGCTGCCAAGTCCGAAGACCCGAGTTCAATTCCCAGTACCCACATGGTGGAGAAGGAACTCCTGAAGTGGCTCTCTGACCTCCACACACATATGTAGTAAGCATGTGTGTGCACATACGCACAAGAAAATGCTGTATGTAGTACATATGTGTGCATATACACAAGAAAATACTGTATATAGTACATGTGTGCACATACACACATACATTAAAATGCTGTGTGTAGTACATGTGTAGCACATGTGTAGTATGTGTAGCAATACACAGATACACATAAGAAAATGCCATAAAAAGCTAACAAATTACTTTCTTTATATCTTGGTTAACTGTAAAATGCCTTTGCTTCTTTTGACACCATGTCTCATGTATCCCAGGCTGGCCTTCAACTCTTGATGTTCCTGCCTCCACCTCCTAAATGCTGAGATGACAGACAGACGTTGATCATAATGTCCACTACACTCCCTACCCTTTGCTTTGCTTCTCTGAGGGCAGGTGGATTCTAAAGTCCATGTCTTGTTATGTAGCCTTTCAGCCAGGATGGGCTGTCAGGAGCCTACAGGGGCTGCAGCACCGCCACACTGTGATGGGTAAGAGGACCAATGCTTAGTGAGTCCCCAGGCTGCTGCTGCCTTCCAGCACAGCCAGTGCCTGCGAGTCACAAGCAAGAGCAGACTGCCAAGGCTGCCAAGTTTCTGCACCAATGCACGAAACACACTTTCACTTCTAAATGAATAAGAGCACAGCAGAAAGCCAGCTCGCCTGCAAGCGCAAAGTTCTGGGTTCAATTCCTAGCACGGTGTAAACCAGGAAAAGCTCAGGGCTATAATGCCAGCACTTGAGGGGCAGAGGAGAAAGACCAGAAGTTTAAGATCACCCTTGGCTATAAAGCAAGTTTGGGGTTAGCCTGAACTGCCTGAGACCCAATCCCCAAAACAAGCAACACAACACCCACCATGCCTGTTCACAAGTAGGCATGAAACTATAATCCTTTACAAGGAGTAAGCTGAGGTAGAAGCTTTAAAAAAATTAATTATCTTTATGTGTATGGGTGTTTTGCCTGCATACATGTCTGTGCACTATGTATGTGCAGTGCCTGCAGAAGCCAGAAGAGGGCGTGGATCCTCCTGAACAGAAGTTACAGATGGCTGTTAAGACAAGGGGTGAATGCTAGGGACTAAATCAGGGTCTTTGAGCTCTTAACTGTCGGGCGTCGCCAACCCTTGAGGCACCTGTAACTAAGGAACCAGCAGTGGCTAGGGCATTAGATGGTAGTACTCGTAACAGCCACCACTAACTGTCCCCAGCAAGGGCAGGTGACAGCTACACCTTTCTAAACCTGCAGTCACTGGCCTGTGACGCTTCACTGAAGCTCGAGTGGCCTTTGCAGTTTTAGACCATTTAAATGCACGTTTCATTTCTCACACCAGCTAGGTAGGCCATACTGTGACCCTATCTTCAGATGTACAGTCTGAGGCTCAGGCGATAGCACAGGGGATTGGTGGAGTGGGGTCAGAACTCGATCACGGACTCCACTGTGGCTGAGCCTCTCTATCACCTAGAGACCTCAGAGCAGAAATCTGGAAGTGAGGAAAGCTCAGCTGAGCTGCCAGGGACTTTTGCTTTAAGACTGGACACTCCAGAGGGCGGCAGGGCATAACTACTCTGTTGGTTCTTCCTTAAACAAAAGTTGAACCAGGACAGCCATGAGACCCTGGAACTACTTGTGGTCTGGTCCCTTGGGAGCCGGCCATGGGGAAAGACATCCCCTTGCCCCCCCCCCCCCCCCCCCGCTGTGTCTGAGTCTGAGGTTCGGAAAGGGGAACTTAGCATTTCCAACTGAAGCTTCGGCAACCTGGCGTCAGTTCTCAGAGCAGTTTCTGTGACTGGCAGGAAGGTGGAGGTCCCTCCAAGCTGCTGGTTCACCCATACAGGTTCTAGGAGCAGGTATTCCCAGATGTGCTGAAGCCCCAGGCCTGCCCCACCCCACCCCACCAGAGAAAAGCCAACAACATTCTAGAAACATACCCTCACTCTCACTTTTTCATGGGTGTGTCTATGTTTGTACATGTTCATGTGTGGATGAGTGCATGTATATACATATGTGCATGTGTATATGGAGGCCAGAGGTCAGCCTCAGTGGTCTTCCTTCCTTTATCACTGTCTACCTTGTTTTCTGAGATAGGGTCTCTTGCTGGGACTGACGTCTTGCCAACTAGGCTAGACTGGCTGGCCAGCGAGCCCAAGGGGTCCCTCTGCTGCTGCTTCCCCAGTAATGGGGTCACAAATGCACTGCATTGCACCCAGTTTCCTTGCATGGATCCTGGGGATCAAACTCAGGTCCTCACGCTCCAGCTGCGCCAGCTCCCTGCACCCACTGGCACATCTTCCTTTTGGACTCAGGGTGCTGAGCACCCTGGGCCCTCCACCATGACTGGGATACACAGTGTGCCAGCTCTCACCTCTTCAATTGCCCTGTGCTCCCGCCCTGACCTCCACACATGCAGGGGTGCCCACAGCAAACCTCTGGATCATCTTGACTGGGGTTGCCTTCCCTCAGCAAGATGGCAACCTGGATGAGTTTGCCTTCTGCTGTGTCAGCCACTGAGCTCTGGACCTTCGAGATTCTGTGTGAGGCAGCAGCTGGGCAGCCTTTCTTCCTCACTGGGTTCCTCTCAGGCCCAAGGATAGTCACACCATTGTCCCAGTGTCCTTATCCAGACACGTGGGTCCCGTGTACTTTTCTCCCATTTGAGTAGCTCAGACTGCAAAAGCTATAATTTCCCAGGATTTGTTGTAGGTGCCCTTTGTTGGCAGACGGGGGCCGGGTATGAGCACTCTGTAATTTTCCAGCCCTCTAAATGGCCCCTCTGGAGCTAACACATATCATGCGCCAAACATAGCCCACCCCCTTTCCCACCCCCAGACAACCCAATTACTCATAGTCCTCACGAGGGCCCTCCTGGAGGGTGGGGAGGATGTCGATGAGATAGGCCTTAGGGAGGGGATACATGTACTCATGATGAACCATGGTAAACCCTCTCTAAGGAATACTATGCAGCTAGCAAAAAGAATACTTTGAAAAACACATGAAAAACAATATCCACATTTTTATCAAGAGGGAAAACTCAGAGGTAAATCTCTAGGATTCTTATAGTAATAGAAGAAGGGCATTTCCCACCCTTTTTCCTTTTTGGCTTTTTGTCCCTTTAAAGATAGGTTATTACATTTTATTTACTTATGTGTATATGTCTGTGAACATGTGTGTGCAATGAACGGTCAGATAACAACTTTTGGGAGTTCTCTTCCCACCTGGGGATCAAACACAGGTTTTCAGGCTAGGCAGTTACCCACTCTTGTTAGCCCATTCTTTGTTTTTGTTTGTTTGTTTTTTGAGACAGGGTCTAACCCTGTAACCTGTCTGGCTTGAAACTCACTATATAGACCAAGCTGGCGTCGAACTCACAGAGATCTGCCTGCCTCTGCCTCACGAGTGCTGGGATTAAAGGCGTGCGCCACCATGCCAAGCTATGACTTATTGTTTTTTTTTTTTTTTGACTTATTGTTTTTAATAATGACAAGTCTGGGTGGGAAGAGAAGCCATACATGAGTAAGAAGATAACAAGGTTGTGGGGGATTTACTATCACAGGCCAAAGTCAAATCAGAAAGGAGGCTGAATGAAGCCCAAGTGACCAGGCAGCTTCCTCAGAGGGACTCTCACAGACTTGGAGTTCCATATAGGTGGCTAAAGCTGAGGTTCCAGCAGGGTAGTGGCTATACTGAGATCTGGCAGGGCTGGGGCATGCAGTTTCCCCTGGAGCAAACAGGGAGCCTCTATCAGAAAAGGCAGGACACTGGTTGTCTTCCTTTGGTTCAATCACTGATAAGTAGTTTTAGGTCTCTAAATTTGTCATTTAGAGAGTATCAACTTTGTCATGGGGTAGCCATGGTGTCAGCCACGTCTGTTTAATCTCTCAGATCTGTTGCTGGCTGACTTCTCAGAAAGTCATATGACCTACCTTTAATTTTTTTTTAGATTTATTTATTTTATATGTATATGCACTGTATGCTTGCCTGGTAGCTTCAGAGGCCAAAAGAGGGCATTGGATGCCCTAGAATTGGAGTTATAGAGTGCCTGAAGCAAAGACCTGTATTTTGAGATCTGCATTTTGTTTACAGCCCTCTTAAGCTCACAAGTTCAGTAAAATATTTACCTCTATCCCCTCTGCAGGGTCTAGGAAATCAGCCTGGCATCTCCTAGTGAGACCTGCAGACACCAGGCTTCAGAAACAATGAGCATTTTCCTTTGTTAGTCAACAAGCACAGACCCTCAGTGTTTACTTACCTGAATTCCAGCAGACCTGACACATCTCCCCTCCCCCTTGCCCGTTTTCTATTTAACAACTTCTGAGGCTATAATAAACAATGGTTTGATCAGAAACACTGTCTTGCCGTCATTTCTCGTGTCTCTTGTTCCTTCCATTCCTCTCTTCCAGGTTTATCAGGGACCACGGTTCGTATCCCGCTGGCCGGGATAATAGAGAGTTGTGAGCTGTCGCGTGGGTGCTGGGAACCAAACCTGGGTCCTCAGCAAGGACAAGTGTTCCTAATGGCCGAGCCATCTCTGCAGCCCCCACATCCTATCTTTGTTTCCGTTTCCTTTGTCTGTGGATAACCCACGCTGTACCTGCCGTCACAGGATGGAGATGAGGGAGTAAAATGAGCAACATGTGCAAGTTGCTTTGCACCGTGCGAGTACCGTGCGAGTACCTTCTGAGGCCGACCATTGTGCTGGCAGGTGCAGAGCAAGAGCCACTGGCTCAAGGCAGAGGCTGAGATGGAGGACAGAGGTTGTAATAAAAATACCTGGCTAAATTTCAATTTAATTCTTGTTTTCTTTGGACAAATAATTTACTCAGGGATGAGGCCAACAGGTAGCACCACGTAAGGGCTCCCTTGGGAAAGAGCCCGCTTAGCACCATGATCCAGGTACAGTGACAGCTTTATTAGGGAAAACTCTTCGGAAGCAAGTGTGCTCCCTACACTCTGTTGGCTCCCACGAAACTGATGTGGGATGTCCGTCTGTATATGTGTTGCTTTGATGTGGGAGTGTCATATATCAATCTGTTGATTTCATTGGCTAAGCAATAAAGGAACTCCTTGGCCCTGATAGGTTAAAAGATAGATGGGAGGAGGAAACAGAATAGAATTCTGGGCGGAAGAGGAAGTGAGGTCAGACTCTGCTCTGCTCCCGGAGAGACCCGACAGCTCTGCTGGAGCACAGACCATGCTCAGCTCTCCCGGGTAGACGCGATAGCTCTGCTCTCTGAGGCACACGCGATGAAGATGGATGTAGGCTAGAATCTTCCCGGTAAGCGCACCTTGGGGTGCTTACACACATTATTAGAAATGGGCTAGTCCAGGTGCGAGAATTAGCCTGTAAGGGCTAGAGTTCATGGGCCAAGCAGTTCTTTAAATGAATACAGTTTGTGTGTTGTTATTTCGGGCATGAGCTAGCCAAGCGGCCGGGGTGTTGGGGACGCAGCCCCGCCGCTCATATTCCAACAGATGGCGCCCAACGTGGGGCTCGAACCCACGACCCTGAGATTAAGAGTCTCATGCTCTACCGACTGAGCTAGCCGGGCCCGCTCATATTCCAACATTGCTTTTATTGGTTGATGATTAAAGTTGTTTTGGCCAATGGCCTAGCAGAGTAATGCTAGGCAGGAAGTCCAAACAGAGATAGAGAGTAGGCGGAGTCAAGGAGACAGCATGTAGGTGATTATTCGGGTCTGGGCTGCCGGGAAAGGCAAAAGCAGTCTCTGCTTACACAAAACTGCAAATGGGGCTGGAGTCCCGGGCTCTGCTGATCTAACATGGAGTCCTGGGCCCTGGTGATCATGGAGTCCCAGGCCCTGGTGGCCATGGAGTCCCGGGTCCTGGTGATCATGGAGTCCCGGGTCCTGCAGTTACATATTTATGCAGCCCTGTGCAAAGCCTCATGTGTCTGCTACACACTTGAGCTCTTTGCTTCCAAATGGACTCACGATGAGGAAGGATGCTCTTACACGTGTAGCTAAATTAATTCAGGGACTTCAGAGGCCATATGCATTTCTGCTATTACTTAGTGGAAGTATACATAAAATGACTCCCTGGCTGTGGGAATATTTCTACCTCCCTAGGACTTCTTCTTGGAGACAACCCGTCCAGCACTGAGCCATACCCTGCTCATCTGAGCACTTGCTTTATCTATTATCCCTCTTCCCTCTTCAGACCATATTAAAATGGCCTATCAGCTGGCAAATCCCAGATTTGTACCTCAGTCCCAATCTGTCCTGGTCCACCCTTTCCCACCTCTGTAAACAGCAAACCAGCTTGTCTTTTTAAATTTTGTGTACAAGTATTTTTCCTGCATGTATGTTTGTGAGCCACATGCATGTAGCATCTGACAGGCCAGAGCAGGCTGGAGATTGGACCAAGGGCTTTAATGCATGTGAGGTAAGCAAGTGTGAACAGGTCCACACAGCCAGTCCATTACCTGCTGTTTTCTCTTTATGGCCTGTTGCCCCTCTTCCATGACTAGAATGTTTCAGTGGGGCATCCATCTCCATGCCCATTGCTGTATCCCTAGGGATTTAAGAATGTGCACGCGGAGGACATCCAGCGAACACTTGATGAGCAAACAGATAACGGGTCGTGTTTTCTGGGTGCTGAATTGGAACCCGAGGTCTGATAATTGTTGTGGAAAATGTAGATGGGCGATTAGTTTAACACCCGCCCTGCATCCAAACTGCAAGATTTTCTGAGCTCTCTACTTCTAGCTCTTTAACCCATAATAACATTTGGTGCCAGTTTTGGTGGAGCCTATTGCTTTAAGGTGCAGTTCTAACCTCTGTGCAGAGGATGGGAGACTTCAGAATGTCATCTCCAGCCACGGGGAAGCGGCGTCAGAGCCACACAGATGTCCAATGACACCTGAGTCCTGGAACAATGGAGTGGGCTTCTCCCTGCAGGCTCTGCATCCCTTCCCTCCTCCACACTTAGCCCTGGGATGGGACAGGGTCATGAGCTGATAGAATTCATCAGAGTACCAGCTTGCAGTAGGCATCTGGGGTGCCCTTCAGCCATAAATGACTATAAAAGCAGAAGTTTTATGGAAAAACATTAAAAGAGAAATAAAGCAGGGATTTAGATGCGGGTAAAGGAGAGTCTAAGGGCAAAGGCTCCATGAATTCAGGTCATTGTTACATGCCGGCTTCTGCTACATCACAGTCCTGGTGCCTTTCTCTGCAAACACAGGAGGCTGTTGTCCTGAGGCCCTGGGGAGAGGGAGGCAGCTCTGACCAGCCCACTTTGGAGGAGGAAGTTTCCTCTGAAGGCTTCTCCAGGTGCACTGTGGAGAGATCCTGCTAGCCCTTGACAGGGATCTTCATATGTGATCTTTTTTGACCTCTGAGATTTATTTTATTCTCTCTGTCTTGTCTCTGTATGTGTGTGTATGCCTGTGTGTGGGCATGTGCACACGTATACAGGTGCCTGTGGGTGGGCATGTGAACACGTGTACAGGTGCCTGTGGGTGGGCATGTGAACATGTGTACAGGTGCCTGTGTGTGGGCATGTGCACATGTGTACAGGTGCCTGTGTGTGGGCATGTGAACATGTGTACAGGTGCCTGTGCTGGCCAGGGGCATTGGATCCCTTGGAGCTAGGGCTGCAAGTTTGGTGTTGGGAACTGAAATTCTCTATGCACTTCCAAAGGCTCCACCAGCCTCCAGCTCCTTCCCTCCTGGGCTGCTAGATCACTTCCCTCAGTCTGTGTTATTTATCTGAGAGAACTCCCTTGACCCTGGTTAAGCCCCACACCCCCTTACACACAAGGCCACTATGAGAAAGATGTGTACAGCGTCTACATTCCATCTGCCTGATTCCACTAACTGCCCATTCACGCTGTAGCTAGACAACAGAACCCTCTGAGCCACTCAGAACCCACAAAACAATTCACAGTGTTAACCTTTTTGAAAGAGTGTGGGATCACACAGTGGGCCAGAACTAAATATACAAGCTAAGCACATGCCACTCAAAGAATGCAAAACTGCCAGAGACACGCGGCTCTTGATAGAGAGGGGACAGCTGGCAGTGGGCTGCCTTAAATGTTGGTAAACAGCTGAGACAAGTGATTACACAATTACTTGGTTGTTTCTAGGCAATCTAGATGCTGATGGTTTAAGCTAACTAGATTGCCTGACTGCATGGCCAGGATGCTTCCCTACAACACTGGGAACTTATAATGGCTCCTGCTTCAATCCCACACGTTTCTGCCTGGCCCTCAAGGTCTGCCATTAAGACAATTGCAGGTTGTTGCCATTTATCATGCTTGAGGAGGTCTGCCCTTGGCCTCGCTGTTCTTCAGGCCTGCTCACCCTGTCAGACGTGGTGGAAAGCAAAAGACCCGGGATTAGGCTCCTTGGCCATGATCTGGATACTCCCTGTATGATCTCAGCCCAATTGTGTATTCATATGAGCACAGCCCCATCCTAGAGTGTACGTTAAATTCAAGGGCCAAAGCATCAGCATTCACTGTCTCCTATTATCTGCCACCCACCATGAGACACAGTGCTGTTCCCACTCCTGTTATAGATGACAAAATGGGAACTGGATATAGTACCAAGGGCCTGTCATCACAGCATTTTGTGGGGGCACAGGTAGGGAGTCAAGGTCACCCTTGGTTACCCAGTGAGTTCGAGGCTGGTCTGGGATACACAAGACCCTCTCTCAAAAGGAAAGAAAAGGAGACAAGCAAGGAGAAAGAAGGTGGTTCACTTGCAAAGACAAGGGGTTCAGTGGAAGGGGGAGAAGAAGAAAGGAGAAATAGGAGTGAGTGGGGGTGGGTGATCAAAACACATCACATACGTGCTGGGGAATATCAGCTTAAGATGTGTTACATTTGTGTATGCTGTGGAATATTTGTTTAATGGTGCAAAGATATGTTGCATTCTTTTTTGTTGTTGTTTTTGTTTGTGGAGACAAGGTTTCTCTGTAGCTTTGGAGCCTGTCCTGGAACTAGCTCTATAGACCAGGCTGGCCTCGAACTCACAGAGATTTGCCTGTCTCTGCCTTCTGAGTGCTGGGACTAAAGGTATGTGCCACTACCACCTGGTGTGTTGCTTTCTGTTATGTTACATTTGTCTAACTCTGTGAAGTTGTATTACTTTGTCTGTCTAAAATACCTGATTGGTCTAATAGAGAGCTGAACAACCAATAGCAAGGCAGGAGAGAGAATAAATAGGAGAAATCTAGGCTTGAGAGATGAACAAGTAGAGGAGGAATCAGAAAAGGAGAAGGAGAGGAGGACGCCAGGGCCAGCCACCAGTCACATAGTCATTTAGTCAGCCATAGAGTAAGAAGGGAAGAAAGATCTATAGAATAAAGAAAGACAAAAAGCCCAGAGGTGAAATGTAAAAGAGAAACGGGTTCGTTTAAGTTAGAAAAGCTGGCTAGAAACAAGCCCAGCTAAGGGCAGGCCTTCATAAGAATAAGACTCGGCATATTTATTTATTTGGGAGCTTGGTAGTGGACCACCAAAGAGTAAAAAAAAAAAAACCAACTACACACACATGTACAGAACTGTCAAATAAAAGCAGAAACACCACCCCATAGAACTCTGAAAGCTCACTCATTTGTTCTGCCAACTCTAGGCAGTGGGGTCTGAGGAAGAGGTCCTTGCTCTCAAATGCAAGAAGTAGGTGGGAAATGTGTCTAGGATTTCATTTCTTCGTTTATCTGTTTTCTTTTTTGTTGCTGTTTTTCTGTGACTAGGATTCCTGAAAAGAATGCATGCTCTTAGGGCAAGCAGTAAACAAGCGAGAAGGGTCTATAGTTAGGGAGCCGGGTGATAGTTTCGCTCTAGACAATGAGGTGTGAGTACAGTTGAGAAGCTAGCCCTCTGTGGCTCACGGGGCAGTGCGCAGTGTGCCCAGGATTAAGAAAGTAAACGCTAACTAATGTCCTGAGGTTTAAGAAGATGTCCAGGCTTGCTGAACATAGCGGACAATGAGGACTACTGAGAACTCAAGAACAATGGCAATGGGTTTTTGATCCCACTGCACGTATTGGCTTTGGGGGAGCCTAGGCAGTTTGGATGCTCACCTTACTAGACCTGGATGGAGGTGGGTGGTCCTTGGACTTCCCACAGGGCAGGGAACCCTGATTGCTCTTTGGGCTGATGAGTGAGGGTGATTTGATTGGGGGAGGGGGAGGGAAAGGGGAGGCGGTGGCGGGGAGGAGGCAGAAATCTTTAATAAATAAATAAATTAAAAAAAAAGACACTAGGAAAAAAAAAAGAAGATGTCCAGGGCGACTACAGTGACTCAAGCCAAGGAAAAAGCAGCACGAAGGTCCAGCAGGACATCGGGGAGAACATGATTTGGGGCAGCGGGAATTCATTGGAGGATTTCAAGCCAAAGACTGGATTGACCTGACCTGTGTTCTTAAAAATCTTTCCTAAGTTGGGCACAGTGGCTCATAACTGTAATCATAGCACTTGGGAGATGAATGTAGGGGGTCAAGAGTTCAAGGGTAGCGTTGACGACATGGTGAGTTGTTGGCTACCCTGGGCTACATCAGATCCCCTCCTGCCCTTTTGAAGGGTATCTTTAGTTTTGGAAAACAGGCTGTCAAGAAGCAGAGAAGAAATTAGAAGCTAGAACAGGTTAGGACCCTGGCAGTGTTCTGTGGAAGCCATGCAGAGGGTGGAGGACCAAGGCTGACGAAGAGATAGATGAGAAGAGGGGATCGTGATGGGTTTTGCAGGTTGACCTGGCAAGATTTGATAATGGATTGGACATGGAAAGTTAGGAAAAAAAAGAGTTGGGACAACTCTGTGGTGTGGGTGATGCTATTAAGGAAAAGAGAAGCAAAGGTGGGAGCCAAGATTCTGACTTTTTACATAGCTTTTGCTTGTCTTGTTTTTGAAACCAAATCTTACAATGCAGTTCTGGCTGGCCTGGAACTTGCTACGTAGGTCAAGCTGACCTTGAACCTTAATCCTCCTGCTGCTATCTTCCAAGTGCTGGGATTACAGGTGTGTACCCACAAATCTGGTTTTTCTTTTTTTCCTTACTTTGCAATGGTTGGTTATTGCAAGGGAGTGGATAGAACCTGTCAGAGTGAATGGAGAAAAGTTTTGCTTTAGAGACATCAAGGAGTCAAGGTCTCGGCTGAGTTGTCCAGGGTGACTGTCCAGGAGTAGAAATAGATTCAGTGAAGGAGCAGAGGGCAAGTGACAGGACCACAGTGCTAGAGCACAACCGAAAACCACGGCTGGAGTCCCCGGCCCTCACCACTAGCACTCTACACACAGGCTCAGAGTGAGCTGTCTCCTGATGGAGGAGTCCTCATCCTTAAACTGCAGGCATGAATAATACATACCTACTGTGCATACAGCGCTCATCCAGGAGCTCTGCGAGGCTAGTTCTCCCAGTCAGGCCTCAGCCCAGTCTCTGCTGGGCAGCTCCATAGCCTGCAAACAGTCTGACCTGTTGGATGCTCTTCTCAGTGGCCTTGTAGGTTGTAGATATTTATTGCCTGTGAATTTGATCAAAGGGACAGAGGCTTCCCCAGGCATTAGGGGCTTGCAGGGCAGTGAAGTAGAGTGTATGCAACCACTGGCTTCAAATTCTGTCCATTTTTAATTCTGGAACAGCTGACTCGGAGCAGCCCGTCATGGAGCACTCAAATAGTGGGGTTTTCTTTGACAAAGTCAATTATTATATTCATTTTTCTTCCTCCCTCCTTCCTCCCTTCCTTTCCTTCTCCTCTTCCTTCTTTTATTTTAAAGGTTTTTTGTTTTTCTTTTCTTCTCCTTTTTCTCCTTCTTGTCCTTCTCCTTCTCCTTCTTCTTCTTTCAGAAAGGTCCTCATGTCCCCCAGGTGAGCTTCACACTCATTGTGAAGCCGAGGATGACCTTGAGTGGACCTTGAGTGGATTCTGCCCAGCTTGTCATTTGGCTTGTAAGTGGAGGTCTCCATGGTTTACTTTTTCTTTAACAAGCACCCAGGTAGACAGGGGAATCTTAACCACTTGTTCAAATAACCATTCATTTCAAGACTATATCTGGAGCCATGTGTCAGGCTTGCTTTAGTGGGATGAGGAAAAGGCCAGAGCTACAGGCACTTCACCTTCCAGGGACCCATCGTCTGCAAAGAAGACAGACGCTCACTGGTGTCATAGTGAGCGCGTACCTAACAGAAAGTGAGGGGCTGAAGGCAAGCATGCTGGCAGGGTTGGGCCTGAGGTCCCACCACATCTGCACCGATGTGGGCACGGGTGGCTGTGTCTCCTGCAGGCTTGGCTAACATGCTACCCCAGCTTTCTAAGGAAGACGAGAACCCTAGGATCTAAACTCTCTAGGCCTCCGAAGTGCTGCTCCCCGTGGTGAATGCCAATGTGTCTTCTTCTCCCTCCTGCAGGAACAATCCTGCAGCATTTCTGGCAGGGTCTGGGGTGAGCAGCCAATCAGGCTTTCTGAAGGCACTCCGAATTCGGAGCAGTTGGCAGAGGGGAGAGAGATCTCGGCCATTTGGAAGGGAAAAGGGAGAAGGCACACAGGCTGTGATTCAGGGTTTGCGTTGATCTCCACTGTAACTTTCCAGAAAGCTGGGACACCCAATTCCAATAAAAGCTTCCTTGAGTATTTCTGGAGGCATCGTGGAGGTGCTGGGCTGTGTGGGTGGATGTGGCTTTTCTGGGTTTGTGGAATTATATTTTCTTACGGATAAAAACTTCCATCAGATTTGTGAGCCAGTGTCCACCCATGTGGTCTGTCCTGAGCTGGTGAAGGCACAGACAATGTAGGGGTTAGAGAGGGAACAAAGAGGGGGCGCTCATGGCTGAAGAACACAGCTAAGACCAAGGCATGACTGGACTCTAAGGCAACGAGAGAAAAAGGACCAGACGTAGATAGTCTTGTTCTGGACTGAACGTCCCCCACCAAGCACAGAGGAGGGCGGGGCAGGATTGTGGGCTGCTGCAATCCTGTCTCACCAGCAATGGTTTCACTCTGGCGATTCTGATGTGGTCAGGCACCTTTATGTCTGGAAACCCCGAAGCAGGGTCAGGACAGGACCCATCAGACTCAAAAGTTACAAAAACTGCATTGCCAGCCAGGATAGTGCCAGATGACCGAGATGGCTGCCCAGATGCACCCCTGCCATCTTCAGAGAGATGAAGCCAGTGACCAGACAGAGGTACCAAAAACACGTTCGGCTCCACCAGCCACGGGGGTGGGACTGGGGGAGGAGGGTCCCGGGTGGGGAGCACAGCTTGCGGTTTCCCTGCAGTCCAAGTTTTCCATTCATTCATGCAATCATTCCTTCATTCATTCACTCTTTCCGTTCACTCAACACGTGTTGGCTAACTGTGTACTTTGTGCCGACACGCTCAAGAGCAGTAGAAGCCATCATGTGTTCTCACTGTCTCTAGGCAGAACCCACTTCATGGCAGTCACTCAGCACGCCGATACCAGTCTGGTCACGATCATTTTACTAGGTGCAGTGGGGATCCGCACTGCTAAGACAAAGCTGCTGCCATGGAGAAAGAGTCACACACAAAAATCTGCTAGGTCACGTGTCTGCTTTGCACACAGCCATTCTCCCTGGTGCAAGCGTACGTGAGAGTGGGGAAAACTGGCATAGATGGGGGATTAGCACATGTCTGAGGGGCTGGGACAGGTGCTTCCTACCAGATACCTCGAAGACCAAGTTCAATGGGTAGAAAACGGGAAGGCAGAGCAGGGCCTTCTAGGTGGAGGAAACAACATGAACTCTGGTCCAGCAGCCTTCTGGCTGTGAGGGGTGTGTGGGTGGATGGAGGAGTTGGAGGTGCAGTGAGGAAGGGTAGCCCAACAGTAAGGCTGTAGAAAGGATGCACGGACAGACAGACACACAGTTTCTACAGTGCTCAGCAGCTGGGCAGGATTTGCCTTAGGATGACCTTGAGCAGACTTTCCCTTGAATCAACCCTTGGGAGACGCACCAGGCCTGCCAGTTTTGTGGCCTCCTTTCAGAGGTGTGGGCTGTGGGATGGCAAGCAGGCAGTCCTTGCTTCAGCATAGCCCTGGAGGCTAACACAGCACAGCCAGATCTTAGCGTTCCTAAACTGTGCTTCGGTCCTGCCTGAGAGTTCCTTCCTCACCTCTCAGGCAGGGCCGTGGGTCTTCCCATGTGGTAGCGCATAAGCTGGGAGCAGCAGTTAAGGTCCTGGGCAGTCAAGACCCCAAATCCTTGCTCTGCCAGGACTGACTTGCATGACGGTTGTCACTTAACCTCTCTGAGCCTGCCTCTGCATCTACAAAATGAAAATTGTTTTTCCCTGTCCAAAAAATTTGGGAAGGCTTCTGGGAAAGCATAGATGAAGACATCTGTGATAGACTGACCAGATGACAAACAGTAGGAAGGGGAGTCAGACAAGGAGATGATAAGGGTTTGATCATTACCTCCAACCCCAGAACTCAGGCCCTGACTGCTGGCATAGTGGTCTGGAGAGAGGAGCTGCTGGGGTCTTGATACAGTGGTCTTGATACCAGATCCAAGGGAACAGGGAAGGACCCAGCTGGGCCAGAGTTTTCTCTGTTACCTTCAGTGCCACAGCCTCTTCCAAGACTTGAGTACTGTCAAGAAACAGGAAGGTGGGAAGGACAAGACTACTGATGGCTCTGTGGAGGTTGGGGGGCAGAAAAGCACTGGGCTCAATCACCTCGCCCTTTGCCAGATCATGGATGATTAAGGCATTAGATGGGGCCTGAAGATGTGGCTCAGTTGGTAGGGTGCTTGCCTGGCAATCACCCTTGGGAGATGAAAGGGGGAGGATCATGAATTCAGGGCCATTCTCAGCTACATAGCAAGTTCGGGGTTAGCCTAGACTACATGTGACCCTGTCTCCAAAAACACGTAAGCAGCTGGGAGGTGTAATGATATTTCATTTGTATTTTAATAAATAAAGCTTGTCTGAAGATCAGAGAGTAAAACAGCTACCCTGGTCAGACTTATGGATCAGGCAGTGGTGACACATACCTTTAATATCAGTAGCCACACTAGTTTGCCATAGAAACCGGGTGGTAGTGGTGCACATCTTTAATCCCAGTCCTAGAGAGGAACATAAGATGGGAGAAGACAGTTCTCACACACAGACTCATTCTGAGAGTCCTGGAGGCAGGATGGCCATCTCAGACTGAGGCAGAGGTAAGAACCAGCAACTGGCTGTTTTGCTTTTCTGACCTTCTGGATGAACCCCAATATCTCTCTGTGAGTTTTTATTAATTGTGCTACAGGGAGCACAATTAATCCCAGCACCCAAGAGGCAGAGGTAGGTGGATCTCTCTGAGTTCGAGACCAGCATGGTCTACAGAGATAGTTCTGTGTAGCTAGTTCAGCTAGGGCTGTTATACAGAGAAATTCTGTCTTTAAAAACTGAAAAAAAAGAAAGAAAAAAGAGAAAGAGAGAGAGGAGGAAAGAAAGAAAGAAAGAAAGAAAGAAAGAAAGAAAGAAAGAAAGAAGAAAGAGAGCTCAAATAAAAAAAAAACTTTATTAAGAGTATCCTTCTCAGCCAGGCATGTAATCCTGATACTTGGAAGGTAGAGGCAGAAGGATGAAAGATCAGGTATTCAATGTCATCCTCAACTATGTAGCAAGTTCAAGGCTAGCCTAAGCTACAGGAGATTTTGCCTTAAATGCAAAACAAACCAAAACACCACAATGTAACAGCACAGGATTATAGCGTGCCCTAGACAAAGGCCATCGCTGAGTGGCAGATGCCACTCTAGAGGTGTGGCAGAGATCCAGCGGGCCCTGCACAGGGTGGCGAGGCTGGGGGAGCCACAAGGGTAGCCCAGGACTCACCAACTAGGCATGACCAACTCTGGTAAGCGGCTGTGTGGCTGTGGCCTCACCAGGGGTGCACACGGATGAACCCTTTCAACCTTCACAGCAGTTTGGGAGCAAGAACCACTTCTTCCTAATTTTGAGATGTGTCCTGGCTACTTTTATGTCAACTTGGCACAAACTGGAGTCATCTGAGAGGAGGGAACCTCAACTGAGGAAATTACTCCATAAGATCAGGCTGCGGCAAGCCTGTGGGGGATTTCCTCAATTAGTGATTGATATGGGAGGGCTCACCCCAGTGTGAGTGAGGCCACCCCAGGCTGCTGATTCTGGGTTCTATTATAAGAAAGCCATGTGGAGCAAGCGGTGAGCAGCTCCCCTGCATGGCTTCTGCATTGGCTGCTGCCTCCAGTTTTCTGCCCTGCTTGAGTTCCTGTCTTGACTTCCTGAAGATGAACTGTGATGTGGAAGTGTAAACCCAATAACCCTTTCCTCCCAACTTGCTGTGATCATGGTGTTTTAGCCCAGCAACAGTAACCCTCTCTAAGGCAGAAACTGTTACCGCGGCAGGGCATTGCTGTGACAGACTTGACCATGTGTTTTTGAGAGAACCATGGAAGGACATTGGGATGGCAAAGCCACTGAGTATTCAAACCTTGGTGAGCAGTTGTGTGGGAGCTTGGAAGATGAGAATGCTGAGAGAAATGCAGAGGATTTGAGGCCTGTGGAGTTCCAGACGGAAGTCTGAGAGTCATTAGAGACTCTCCCAGGGTCTTTGTATATCTGAATTCAGAATCTGGTTCTGGTCAGGTGATGCTGAAGTGTCAGCCAGGAGTAGCAAGAGACCAGCGCCACTGAAGGGAAACCTTTGTGTTCCCGGGACAATTGACCCTCGTTAGCTGAAGCTGAGAAATTAGCTGTGATTAAGAAGAGACCAATGCTGGACAGCGGAGGCTGAAACCTTTAATCCCAGAACTGGGGTGTAGTGTGAATTCTAGCTTGAAAAGGCTGAAAGATCAGAGAAGTAAAGGAGACAGTCACTAGAGAGACTTTTTACTTCTACTGAATCCTCATTTACCCCTATCAAATCCCCAGCTGAAGGGGACAAGATCCTGTCTCCATGAATCCTCAGACTGAATGCTTGAGCTCCAGTCTCTTCCCGCCTTATATTCCTCTCTCCACTCAGCCATACCCCTTCTCGTCTCCACCTCCCTTGTGCTGGGATTAAAGGTGTGTGCCACTGCTGCCTGGCCTCTATGGCTAACTAGTGGCTAGCTCCACACTCTGATCTTCGGGCAAGCTTTATTTGTTAGATCACAAGCAAAATATCACCACACTGGGGAGGCAGAGGCAGGTGAGTTTGAGGTCAGCCTGGCCTAGAGAGCAAGTTCTAGTACAGCCAGGGCTACACAGCCAGGGTCCTGTCTCAAGAAGAAGGAGACCAGCATCACTGAGGTGAAGTCTGGGAAGTATTTCCTCAGGTCAGCACACAGAAGCTGTGTTTCAGAGGTGGCTAAGATTGTCTCTCACACTGGCAGCTGGACTTAGTAGTATAAGAATCATGTAGGTGGTATGCTGGTTCTAAAGGCATAAACGGGTCATTGTGCTAGTTTGAATGTAATTTGGCCCCTACAGGCTCAAAGGGAGTGGCACTATTTGGAGGCGTGGCCTTGTTGGAGGAGGTGTGACACAGTTGCTTCTATTGCCTGTAGAAGAAGATGTAGAACTCTCAGCTCCTTCTCCGTCCAGCACCATGTCTGCCTGCATGCTGCCATGATGATTACGGATTGAACCTCTGGAACTGTAAGCCAGCCCCAATTAAATGTTTTCCTTTATAAGAGTTGCTGTGCTCATGGTGTCTCTTCACGGCAATAGAAACCCTAACTAAGACAATCATGGAAAAGAGCTGAGGTCTTGTACTGAGACGCCAGGAGAGACCATTGGTGAAGGTCTGGTCTCAGTGGCAGTTAAGCTCAGGAGAATACAGAGGTGTACTACAGAGGAGTTGAGCTTTGGCATCATGAAGAGAGGCTATCGGTGAAAGTGCAGCATTGTGGAGATGCTAATACCACGGGATAATGACCGAGAACAGCAGCAGGGGAGCCTAGGAGACAAGCTGTGTGCTGCAAAGGGCAGAGCTGGAGGAGCTTAGGAGACGGGAGTGGATCCTACACATTGACATTCAGTTATTTACACAGTTGGAGTTTGGCTTTGCTTTGATATAATTATGACTGTGCCCTGGTTCTTCCCTCTTGAAATAAGGAAGTATTTAACTTCCATTTCATCTTTCATTTTTCTAGGAGCATACAGTTGAAAGACATTAAATGTTAAAAGACTTTGGGTTTTAAAAGAGACTGGATATTTTCAGGGGACCTAATTTTTAATTGCTAAATTTTGTAAAAAAGTTTATTTATTTTTATGTGCATTGACTTTTTTCCTGCATGTATGTCTATGTGACAGTAACTATGTGACTCCCTGGAACTGGAGTTACAAACAGTTGTGGGCTGCCGTGTGGGTACTGGGAACTGAACCCAGTCCTCTGGAAGAGATTCCAGTGCATCTTACCTGCTGAATCATCTCTCCAGCCCTTAATTGTTTGAATTTTTAAAGCCCACGAGACTTGCAAGTTTGTGAAATATTTTATATTGTGATGTCTTTATTAATATGTGATCTTGGGGATGAATAAAAAAGGAAGGGTTATGATTTAACAGTGATGTGTCTCTGTGTCAAGTTGATAAGGGATCAGTTATACTGAACGGTTTTATGTCAACTCGGCACAAGCTAAAGTCTTTGGAGAGGAGGCAGACTCAATTGAGAAAATGTCTCCATAAGATAGGCTGCAGGCAAGCCTGTAGGGAATTTCCTCAATTAGTGATTGATACGGGAGGGCTCACCCCAGTGTGGGTGAGGCCACCCCAGGCTGCTAATTCTGGGTTCTATAAGAAAGCAGGCTGAGCAAAGTATGTGTAGCAAGCAGTGAGCAGCTCCCCTGCATGGCCTCTGCATTAGTGCTGCCTCCAGTTTCCTGTCCTGCTTGAGTTCCTGTCTTGAGTTCCTTAAGATGAACTGTGATGTGGAAGTGTAAGCCCAATAACCCTTTCCTCCCAACTTGCTGTGATCATTGTGTTTTAGCACAACAATAGTGATAGTGTGTGTAGAGACCATCAACATATGTGTGTATAAAGATTTATTGATGTATTTATTGTGTGTATGAGTGTTTTTCCTGTACTATATCTGTGTACCACTTGTATGCAGTACCTACAGAGGCCAGAAGAGGGCATTGGATCTTCTGGAAATAAAGTTCGAGATGGTTGTAAGCTATCTTGTGGGCACTGGGAATCAACCTCAGGTCTTCAGCAAGAGCAACAAGTGCTCTTAACTGCTAAACCATCTCTCTAGTTCCAACCTTCCTCCTCCTTCCTTAAGGGAGTCTTTGGCTGGCCTGGAACTTGCCAAGTAGGGTAGACTTACTGGGCAGCAAGCCCCAGGCATCCACCTATCTACACCTCCCCAACTCTGGGATTACTAGTGCGCGTGAGTCACCATGCCCAGCTTCATGCTTCTTAGTTCCATGATTTATTTATTTGTTTGTTTATTTTGATGTGATGTACATTTGGTTGTTGCTATGCTAAGCAAGTACATGATCTACCACTGAGCTGAATTCTCAGATACTTTGTGTATTTGGAACAGGGTCTGACTACATAGCTCAGACTGGCCTTGAACTCATTATTTAGGCCCATACTGGGACCAAACTTATGACAATACTCTTGCTTCCACCTTCTGAGCACTAGAACTGCAGGTGTGGACAACATGCCCAGCTTAGGAGGCATTGTTATCTTCACTTTCCAGAGACTTAACTGAGCTAAGGAGTTGTAGTAGCTGTTTCCACTCCAGTACTCCACAGTTTGGAAGGGACAGAAGCGAACTGGGCCCTAGGCAAGCAGCTGCAGCTGGTGCAGCTAGCGTGGCCCCAGCCCATACTGAGGCTAAGGGAACAGTCCTCACAAGTGTGACAGCATCAGAGTAAGGGACTCAAGCGATTCCTGTCACTCCCTTGTTTAAAGGTTGGAAAGACTGAGTCACCTGGTGGTGATATGCCCAGCCCAAAGCCACACAGTCGCTGACCCTGATTCCTGCCTCCACAGTGTTGTCTGAGGCCCAGAAAGTCTAGGCACAGGGAGGAGGTTTTGAGAAATGTGGACCCCCAAGGTTCTACCCTAGATCTCCTAGCAGAAACTGCAGAGAGAGGAAACTCAGTGATTCCTCTGTCCTGTACAACATGAGAGGGACTGCATGGAGGACCCTGTCTTTCTAGTCTACAACATCTGTCCTGAAGACAAGGGATTGTAAAACTTTACACTGTAAGGCACTGGGTTTCCTACCACAGTCACCCCAGCATGAGTCCTCTGAGACCCAGGGGAAGCAAATGGAGCCAGTCATTCTAGGGCCCAGGTATTCATGTCATCAGTGACCCACTGATGAGCCAGTTTAGTTCTGTCCAAGCTCAGACAAGTGACATTTAAAGTCAGGGTTCAAAACCTCCTTGCCACAGCCACTGTCCTCTAGAGGAAGTCTATAATTGGAAACTGTGCTTTCCTTTAGCAAACAGAGCCCACCCCAGAAAATGCTGCTACCAAGAAGCCATGCTTAATTCTGTTCTTTTGTGTCTAGAATTCCTTCCCAAGCTTTCTCCGTTCTATGTGGATGAAGTTGCCCACATGGGGTGCCATTTGTAGTCAGAGTCTGCAATTCATTTCCCAGTCGCCCAGACCCAAATAAACACACAAAACTATATTAATTACAACACTGCTTAGCTGATAGCTCAGGCATATTTTTAGCTAGCTCTTGCATCTTAAATTATCCCATTTCTATTAATCTGTGTATCACCACGAGGCTGTGGCTTACCAGAATCTAGAACTTGGGAAATGAGTTCTAAGCCAGCCTTGGCCATATAGTAAGTTGCAGCCAGCCTGGGCTACATAGCAGGACTGTCTTAAGGAGAGAGGAGAGAGAGTGAGTGAGTGAGAGTGAGGTCAAATAGTAGCTGGCATCTGAGGGTAATGCAACGGCTGGAGATCTTACCTTGAGCTCTAGTCAGCCCAGCTTTGCTACAGTCTATCTATCATGGCTCTGAATGGCTTTTGTTGACAAAATGTTCTTCTAAATGCTTAGAGAAAGCTCTAGAAGATCTTCATGGTACTTGCAGCTATAAAACTTGAAGGGCGTTTTTTGCTCCATTCGACGGGGGCCCTTGGCCAGTGTCAGCACTGAGTGGAAGAATGCTCCCCATCAGCTGCCTGAGACCCAGAAAGATGAGGGTCCAGATGTTCCTCTTCTCTTAGTCTTTGATGACCTGCAGCTGTCCCCATCTGTTTCTTCTCGTCCTTCTCGCAACCAGTGCTCCCATAGGAGGTGGCAGTGGAGGCTGAAGATGCTATCAGCCTAATGCAGCGCGATCCTAGAGAAAACCAAGTATCTACGTGGCCTGCAACCATGGAACAGCGGATGGCTGTGCGACCTCTGTGAGGCTTTGTAGAAGCAGAGACTCACCTTAGGGAAGAGCCAACAATTCCTCCCTCTAAGAGGGCTGGCCAGAAGCTGTGAAGACAGCAATACCCACTGACTCAGCAGCTTCACTAGCGGTGCCCACACTGACTCAGCAGTTTTCCTGCTGGAGACTCACCCCGAGGAGATGCTCAACAGAAGGAACAGGCCATATGCATCAAGATGCTCACTGTGGCATTACTCGAAATAGCCCAGGCAGGGAGCCACCCAGCTAGCCTGCAGCAAGGAAGCATCAACTACAAAGAATATTATGCGCCTATTAAAAGCCACATGTGCAGGGCATGTGGAAACATGGGCTTGACCTTGATGACACAACCAAGGGAAACAGTGCCCCATATCGGTTAGGTCCTCTGTTTTCTTTCCTGCAGGAACCCGCAGACATGAGAAGAGCTGTGTTGGAGCAGGGTTATAGTATGGGAGACTTCTGTCTGAATCACCTGAACGATCACTGTTTACTGTGGTCTGGGTCAGCTATGAGGTGTGTGTGGGTGGGGCGGGGGCACAGAGAATAGGAATGCATTTCATATTCATCTCCAGATGGATGTCAGACGCAATGTACGTCTCCCCAGTATCCTTTTTCCAACACAGGCAGTTAACGAGAGAAGGAAATGAGCTACGGCAGCCCCCCCTTCACTCCAGGTGTCAACCCCACCTCTGGTTCTACTACCTACATGCTAGAAGAAACCCATATGAATCGTGGTAGTGACATTTGGTCTTATAATGTCTTAGTTTACTCTGCAGAAAAAAAAAACATTTTAAAAACTCATGTTTTTGTTTTTTTAAAGGGAGGGGTAGCAAGTGGAGGTAGGACTTGTTACTAGCCTTGTGACCAAATAATCAAGTGTGCCTAGTTCTGAAAGCACTGAGCTAAATCATGCAGAGCCGAAAGCGACAACTCTCGTACCTACCCCATATCGTCTCTACTGGCATGATTTTAGCTTTACAGCTAAAAATCTCTGCCAGGAAAACCTAATAAAAGGAAGCAAAAATATTTCTGTTTCGACCAAGCTGCCATTTGAGAGACTTTTAAATATGTTCTCCTGGATGTGTAAATCTGACAGCAGACTCATAATGAGAGCCCCAAGGGAAAGCTTCCTTTTAATCTTTTCAAAGCAAACCAATAAAGCAGCCTTTAAGATGTGAGAGGACGGATTAATACTCCTCAGACTGTTCTGAGTTTCTCCAAGCCAGAGTGCTGCTGCTAAGAACGCAGCCGGGACCTAGAGGACTGAGAACTACAGATCCCAGATGACGCAGGTAGCCGTGTATCAAAGGCCATGCTGGCGTCCGCCTTGAATGCTGTTGCTTTGGGTGTTTGTGAAGTGGAGGACTGCAGACACCAACATGTTCGTATTAAACTAAATTTAATCCCCCACCCTGCAGGAAATATGTCGTCACCGGGAGTGAATGGGAGAAGCAGGAATTACCCAGGGTTTCAGATCTGTGTGAGCAATCGGGATGGATAATCTGGAGTAGAAAGTGGACTTGTTAAACATCTTGCTTGAGCTCCTCAGACTTTCAACTACAGCTGAATAATCACAGGCGCATTTCCCCATGGGGTCCGTGCTGTGTGAACACGTGTGTGCTTACACAGTTGCACGATGCCCAACCCAGGATATGGAGCCCTGTTCAAGCCAAATGTTAGGAGAAATATTCCCTCTCTGCGATGTTCCTTCTGACCTTGAATGCGCGTGGCCAACCTGAACCTTCCTCTAGACTGCTTACTACTGATGGTCAATCCCTGTCCTTTTTGTTGCTTCCCCTGAATATGTGCCCTTAGGAGTGAGAGTCCTTGACCACACTTCTCCAGAATGTCGCCTGCTTGCTAGGGCCCATCTCTGATTTTCTGTAGTTTGTATTGACTTTTTGCCTATCTATGGCCTACAGCAACTTCTAACTCATCTGCCTGGAATATCTGTGTGACCCCTTTGAGCTTTTTCTATACTTAATCAGTTGCTGGCCTGACTAGCAAATTAGTTCCTATCTTAGTGTCATATTTATGCATGTATACAGGCAGGCAGACAGACAGACAGACACACATACAAGAAGATACACATTATTAGTATTTCAGATTCCAATAAGGATATTCCCACTGCTCTGTGTATGAAATTACTGTAAAATACACCACACAAATTCAGCTCTGGATTGAGGTGAATCCTTCATTAACCATGCGACCTTGTATAAATCTCCTAATACTATACCACACAGGCTTGACCAAAGGTCTCTTCTTTCTGGTCATCTGTAGTGAGGATGGCTAACAGATGATGTATCTCAGCTGCTCACAGTGAAGCATGCTTATAGAACATGTAGAACAAAGTTAACCTTTCAAACCATAGCACTGGGCCTGACACACACAACACTTCAAGTTATGACATAAGTGAAGGGTTGTCTATACTAAAACCACACAGATCATTTATCTGAGCCAGATAAATACCAAAAGTCCTCATTTCATTAGGCGGGGTATGTAGTTGAAGCCCTGAATCCCACACTGTTGCATGAATCACACACCCTGTGGTGTTCGTTGACCGAGTAAAACCCAGAACATGATAGTCTTCCTCTTCCCAGATGAGGGGCAGACTAGAGGACCCCAACTATCCATCTATGACTGAGCTTTGGTCCCCTGTGTGGTTGCTCCCACAACTACATCAGTAATAATAACAACTGGATGTTTAAAGGGAAGGGCATATATAAGCAGAAACTTGCTGCCATATGTAGGTCTGCACTGAAATCTCAATCAAGTACATCTTTCACAGAGAAGGCTGAAAGAATAATCACGCTGGCTGGGGACTCAGCAGAACTTACTGGCTGACATTAAGAGGACCAATTTAAATCACTATCCCCAAGTGTCGCAGCAGGCAGGCAGCTGGTAGACACTACACATATGGCAGTTTTGATGTCCCCGCAGAGGGCCAGTTCAATCCTGAGCCATCCATAGTCTGGTACTAGCATTGGCCTGCAGATTTGGGAAGCAACTTGCTAGGTCCTTGCTAACACAGCCACAAGCTTTGGTGTAGCCTGTCGACATTGCCTGCCTACCCAATCCTGATGGTGGATTAAAGACTGAGGCATGAAACAATTTCCAAACAAGAGGGGAAGCCCCCGAAGCCCGAAGGACAATTGATGCTCATGAGAGACACAGAGTGAGCACAGGTCACAGAAATAGTCTCTTTGGATAGATTCACAGACTGTAGGGGAAGAGAAACTGGCGACACCTTCCGCTTATCTTGCAGTTCCATCAGGAAGCTAGAACATGTCACTGGGAGAAAGATAGTGTGGTATAGGTGTACCTATATGTAGAAGAAGCAACGGGGAGTGTTTACGAGAAGAGTACATGTCAACAATGAACTATAAATACATGATGTCATCCTCCAAGATTAAGCATCTTTAGTACTTTTAAAGCACTTAAAAAAAAACCCTCAAGTTGCTATAGCAACTCGATGCAGCTCTTAAAAGGGGATTTTGAGGGGGGGTCATTTTATATCTTCAATCACCATAACAACATGATATATTTTTAAAGGGTATTTTTATCTAATCTGTGTAGACTTTGGACTCAGTCCATATTTGCCTTTTCTATTTAAAATAATCAGATCAAGCATGACACGGGGGGGGGGGACGATTGGAGGCAAGGGAGTGCTTTCACGGATGTACATACACACAGGGAGAGAGATGCAGAGAGACCTCCTCCTCTGTGCACATCCTGAACAAACCTGCTACCTCTCTCCCGGACTCCAAGGCAGCAGTAGGCAGGAGTCCATGCCCCTCACTCTGAACTGGCACCAGGAAAGGGTGTTTATAAAGTTCCTCACTTCTTTGCCCTGAAAGTGCAGCCCCTTCTTCCCCAATTGCACCAGCAGAAAAGAATGTCTTCGGATGACTAGTGTGACCAGCAAGTGCTTCTCTTACCCTGAGACACAAAAAGGAGTGAGTGAGACACAACCAAGTCTTGTCAAAGAATATCTCTTCTGCTCTCTGTTTAGCTAAGAAGGGGGAAGGTGGCTGTTTCCTATGCTTCCAAACGCCTGAGAAGAGGAGTAGGTGGGAGGGGGTAGACACAGAGGCGGCTGGAAATTCTCTCTCCAGAAGGAGCGCCAGGCGACTTCAATCTAGCTGAAAAGGAGGGCTGGGGTCTCAAGAATCTGCACATTTCCCCCAAGGTTAAGCAAACGTGAGCTGTTTCTACCCAAAGCATAACGTAAAGGCGACTATCCCATGGCTGTCCTTCGACACCACTCTTGATTGCGAAGAGGGGAACAAAGACAAGAGGTCAAGAAATCGGAGAAGTTAGGGGTGTGGGGAGGGGACAACCAAGGTGAATGGTGTAAAACAGCTCAGGGGAAGGACTGGCTTGGGAATAACGGACTTTACTGTGAGGGGGTGGGGCAGTGTGATCAGGAGAAGAGAATTGAGGAGGAAATAAAAACGCTAGGAATGAACGAAGAAATGGCTTTTATAATCACCTGCTGAGGATAGTGAGGCCTGGGTGGGGTGGGCAATAGCAACCCTTGACACAAGCTCTCTCTCACAAACCCCCTTACAGAGCCCAACACCAAGAAGCAGAGCCTGGACAAGGAGGGCTCAGAGTGCTTGGCACCTAGCTGCCACACTGATGACGGCTAGAGACGGGTCATCTGGGCCACCTTTCGCTCCGAATGCAGGGGGGAAAGTAGGAGACCCAGGGGATGGAGAGCGAGACAAAAGTAAGCAAAGGGTATCAGAGAGGGCCCATCCTCAGATCGATGGAGAGGACAGCGAGTGACAAGCGCGCAGAGGAAAGACGCGCGGGACGCGCCGCCTACCTATGGTCGACACCACGGTACCCACGAAATAGAAGGCTCCGGGGAAGTCCCAGCGCGGGCGCAGGGCGTCGGCACGGACCCCGGCGGCCAGTGCGGCCTCGTAGTGCCGGAGGAAGGCGCGCAGCTCCGGCTCTGCCACGCCGTGCGCCGCGCTGAAGTTGCGCAGCGTGGCGCCCCAGCGCGCCCGCGCCTCCGCCTCGCCCGGGCTCTCGAGCGCCGAGAAGACGGTGGCGCCCGCCACAAGGTAGAGGCCGATGAGCGCGGCCAGCAGCACGAAGCGCCCGGTGTCCTCGTTGAGGTGCGAGCGGCGGCAGCAGCAGCAGCAGCAGGAGGGGCGCGGCAGGCGGCGGCGGCAGCGGCGGGGCGGGGGCCGGGGGCTGCGGGAGGACATGGTCCGCAGCTCAACCCCGGGGCTGGGGCGGCGCTCGGAGCCGGGGCCGTGACATCCCCGCCGTAGGAGCAGGAGCGTGAGGATGGTGGCCAGAGGTCTGGGGCCGCCGCGGAGCCCCTCTGCAGCCTCCCTGGAACCGGGACGGCAGGGAGCCTCCGCCTCCTGCCGGGCGTTCAGGCCACACACCGTGGGTCGTGCGGCCCAGCGGGCACCCGGGTTGGAGCGCTTCTCTCCGCTCCCCGACGCCTTACAGCCACCCGCAGATCGTCACTTGCTACCCTCGGGCTCCGGACTCCGAAGCTAGGCCAGTGCCGCCCGGTGGCCGGAGTCCACGGGGCCCCGGGCCGCATACTCCTCTCCGGACAGGCCTTGGGGTTGCGGACAGGTTGAGCCCTGGAGTCTGGACGCCTAGTATTGGAACACGGTGGCAGGGCACAGAGATAGTCCTCTGGAGCGTCCCATGAGGTTGCTGGGGCTCGGTGGCGCCTAGGCGCAGCCTGGCAGGCGGTCCTGTTCCACCGCTGGGACTGAGCTGGCGTTGTCGGGTTGGGAGCCTCAGAGCCGAGCCGAGTCCTCCGGGAAAGCGGTCCTTTCCCTTCCTTGCTACCACCGAAGAGCTACCCGGCACGGAAAGGCGGAGTCACCGGAGCACGGGGCGGGGTGTTGGGGAGGGGTGAGTAGGGAAGGGAGGAAGGGGTGGAGAGTTGGGCTGCTGCGACGCCTCCGGGTCGTTCTGGTGGCACCAGCGCGTCCCACCGGAGCAGGTGTCCCACTGCGGTGCTGTCTGTCAGCGCGCTAGACAACCTCGTCCTTCCTTCCCTGAGCTTGAGCTCCGGAATCTCTTCCTTCCTCAAGCCACTGGGAAACTTTGCTCAACTTGGCGCTTTGAGGTCTCAGGGGCTGCGGGGGCTATGAGAGTCAAACCCGACTTCCGATTCTCGGGCTCCAGCCTGAAGTTTAAGTTCCCTTTGCTCGCTCTTTTGTTCCTGAATCCAACCGCAGCGCCCGGACTCCGGCGAAGTCCTCTCGAATAAAAGACACGGTTTGGGAACCGAGGACAGACTCCGGGCGCCAAGGGAACCAGGGCGTCTGCTCCTCCTCCCGACCGAGCAGCCGGCCGGCGTCAGCACCGCGGACAGCGCATCAGTGCCGCAGACTCGGGTGGGAGGCTCTAGGCTGCGGGGGCTTCGCCACCCCGGGCGAGGTTGCTCACCCGATACTGTGGTGCTCCCCAGACCCTCCCTGTTTCCCCTTCTACCTCCAGATTGTCCCCTACTCCACCCTGACGCAGGTGCGGTGGCCGAAACAGCGCGTCGCCAGGGTGCGGACGCTGCGGAATTGAGACGGGAGGAGGAGTCACGCGCAGGTGGGGGACTTGGGGCCACCAGAGCTGGAGGATCATAGGCCTGACACTGCTGGGGCTTCTCTGCTACCCTAGCTCACCCTCCCGAGGGACGGGAGTCTGGATATACCGCGGGTACGGTGGAGGGAGATGAGGGTAGAAGAAACTCGCTAGGAGAAACGGTGTGCTTTGGAACGCCCTAGGGAAGCCTCCTCCGCCCTACATTGGAGGGGAAAGATAGTGAGTGGTGCACACAGTCGCCAGTCCTTCCCTGCCCGGCTGAACCCAGTCTGGTTGAGGTCATAAAGTTGTGCAGCAAAGAACGCTCTCGATATAGACAGATAATACTGCCCTCTCTGGGTAGCCAGTCTCTTTTTTTTAATCCCCTTCCCTCTTTCGTTGGCCGCGAATAGGATCCTGATAACGATACGATATAGATAACAGGGAAGGGAAATACTGATGGTGACTTCTTAGACACTCCAGGTGTCTGCGAGAACTCTGGCAAAACACTGAGCTGCCTCTGTCTTGCTCCCAGCCCAGGGCCAGGCTCGCTAGCTTTCACCATAGGAAAACGCCAAGCTAAGATCTCCTCAAAGTGGTCCTTGAAGCTTGGTGGTACTTAAGGTGGACCCCTCACTGAACAGCCGTGAAGCTGGGATTCCCCCACCCAGTGTAGAGGCACAAACTGGCACTGGGGGCTGGAGAGGTGTGGAATGCTGAGTGGCACCTGTCTTGGGATGTGGGTTATGACTAGTCAGGGGTAACGGAGGCTTGTATCTTAGAGACGCTGCTCCATTGTATGGGTAGAGGACTCCATGCTCGTTGATGTGCACAGATGGGGAGAAATCCACTCCACCGCCGCCTCCAGGCTTGGATAGCTACTTGCGGTTTAAGGAGGAAACCGCTTATCCTCTGAGAGCCCTGAGCGCTCTGATTCACTGTGGAGCACAGTGGGAGCTTTATCCAATCGCCAACCATCGCCACCGCGAACTGCTGTTATTGCCAACTGTTCTCTTCCCAAGTCTTTGTCTCCCCTCAGATTCCTGCAGGAGTCACCACAGCTGACTGTTGCCCCAGCCAGCGGCTGTAGACAGCAACCTCTGGGACTGAACTCCACTTGCCTGGTCAGCTGGAAAGAGCCTTGACAGGTGTGATTTCACGAGATGTCTATGGAAGCTCCAGACACAGCTGAAAGGCACTGCCAGGCCTCTCCCGGCTTTGCCCAGATTCCCAGAGTGGGGATGGCATGTTTGACTGCAATGTCCTGTGCCTCTGGGTCCAACTCCTTGCCTAGCTGGCAGAGGGCCCACCCTGTCCTCCAACCTGTGAGTCTAGCTTGATTAGCAGAGAACCCTTGGCATAAGTTTCAACACTGAGTGACAAATCTCCTGATGTAATAGAGAAATGATGAGTTCCCTGCTCGTAGATGTGGGTCCTTTAGGGAACCAGCCCCGTGATAGATGTGGCTTTTGCCCACTAAATCAATATCTAAGCCACTGACTGTGCCAGCTGGCTATCTTCAGTGATTTTACCCAGCCCAGAATTGTCACGACAGCCCTAGAGATAGGGCTTGCTGTGGCAAAAGTCTAGTCATGGGACTCTGATGCCTCTAAACCTCACTCTCAATGATTCCTAACATTATACAAAATTGGTGTTTAAGTCTTTGAGTTTGTGGTTCTGTGCCTTTAATTATGTGGTCCCCAGAGTTAGGGGTAGGGGTGTCTCATCCTCGTTTTTCCTACCGCCTCTTACTCTTTAAGCAAGCTGTTTCCAACCCGTTCACCAGACCATGCTTACGCGGTGGGCCCCTCTTCTTCAGCTTGTCAAATGTCGAGTCAGCTGAGATTTTCTTTTCTGATTTGATGTGATTGTGTGTGCACACACATCACGTATGGGAGTTGGTGCTCTCCTTCTACCACGTTGGCTCTGAAGAGTGAATTGAGGTCATCAGGTTTAGGACCAAGCTCCCCTCCAGCATGGCCTTGCCAACCCAGATTTCCTTCTTCTCATAAAGCTTTCCCTTCGTAGGAGATTCTGACCCAATTACTTTGATGCTGTCATTTCAACCCCAACCTTCTTGTATCTGTCATGTACTCAGGAACTTCAGACAGGACAAATGGATGGACACAACTTCTCTTCCTTCTTCCACTTCCTCTTTTCTTCCTTCCTTTCTCTCTTTTCTAAGAGGAAACACAACGCTGGAGTGTTAACCAGGAAAACTGGGTAAAGCCAGGTTCAAACTCAGCTGGCATCTTCATACAGCTAAGAGACACAGAATTTTGTATCTACCACATACAGAAACGCTGACAGTCATAGCGGTAGCAAGTGGGAACTGTTAGGCCAGCTAATATGTGAAAAAATAAAGCATAGTATGTCTATGCAACAGAACACCCAGCAGTAAGTGGGGTGGAGCACTGACATGGGCAATAACATGTAACAGTCTTGAAAGAATTGTACTTACAAGGAAAAAAAGGATCACAAAAGACCATTTATTATGAATTCTAGTTTTATAAGAATGTCCATACATGAGTCAATCCACAAAGACAGAAGCAGCTTGGTGGTCACTTTGGGGTTAAGGATTGTGGTGGTTTGAAGAAAATTGCCCCATAGGCTCATAGGGAGTGGCACTATTAGGAGGTGTGGCCTTGTTGAAGTAGGTGTAATGTTGTTGGAGGAGCTAGGGCCTGACCTGAGGTCTCAGATGCTCAAGCCAGGCCCAGTGTGGATTTGTCTTTCTGCTGCCTGCTGCTCTGTATATAGAACTCTCAGCTCCTTCTCCAGCATCTACCATATTTGTTTACACACCTCTATGCTTCTCACCATGAAGATAATGAACTAAACCCCTGAAACTATAAACCAGCCCCAGTTAAATGCTTTCCGTTATAAGAGTTGCTGTGGTCATGGTGCCTCTTCACAGCGATAGAAACCCTACAACAAGGGTGGATGAGAAGGAATGGATGGTTTCTGGATGAAGGCAGTGGAAATATTCTAAAGTCGATTGTGGTGCTGATGTATGATTTTATCAAGAGACTCAAAAGCATCCAGTTGTGTATTGGAAATTTTAGAATTACAAGTTATGTGAACTAAAGCTCAATAAAGCTGTGTAAGAAGCAGAAGGGTAATTGATTTGACAAGTTGTTATTTAAAAAATAGTAGAACCAGGCATGGTGACCCATTTTTGTAATCACAGCATGCAGAGGGTGAAGCGGTGTGGTTATGAATTTCAGAACGGGTTGGCTGCATAGTGAGAATATGTTACAAACAAATAAAAACACACACCCCCCAGGAAAATAATCCCTCTCTCCCTCTCCTTCCCTCCCTCCCTCCCTCCGTCCCTCCCTCCCTCCGTCCCTCCCTCCGTCCCTCCCTCCCTCCCTCCGTCCCTCCCTCCCTCCCTCCCTCCCTCCCTCCCTCCCTCCCTCCCTCCCTCCCTCCCTTCCCTCTGTAGACCAGGCTGGTCTGCAACCCACAGGAGATTCACCTGCCTCTGTCTCCTGGGTGCTGGGATTAAAGATGTACACATCCATACCCAATGAAAAATGATTATTAAAAAATAAACTAAGTAGTGTAGAGGGGGCTGGTGTAGCTCAGTTGATTGAGAGCTTGCCTCCTGGGTTCAGTCCAGCCACTCCATAACACCCTGTGATGGCACATGTCTGTAACCCCAACAGAGGCAAGGATCAGATGTTCAAAATACATGATGAGTTTGCAGCCAGCTTGGGCTATACATGGTTCTCTCTCAAAACCAACAAAAACGTGGAGAATTTGAGCCAGTTTAGCTGTGATAAAGAGAAAAAAAATGATTATAAAATTTAGTTTGAACAAAGGAATTTGTTCCAGAAAATGCTTTCTTTTAAAAATTAATCTGTGTTGGCAAAATTTGTTAGAATACTGCATTCCAAGCAGCAGATTTAAAATGTGCTGGATGCCTCCAGACCTTTTTGCTCTCCTCAGAACTGCTCAAACACTATTATCTATAGTTCTTTACCAGTCCTGGAGGTCCGCCCCTCTCTGAAGTGCAGCTGGTAAACTTCCTCCCATTCTGGGGCTGTTCGTTGCCTTGCTTCACGGACTCTTTCTGTCTTCATTACCATCTGTTGACACTGGAGTTCACGCCTTCATCACTTCAGCGTCATAGTATAGTTTGAGGTCTGGTGTTGTGACTCCGGTATGGTTCTTATGCCTTAGGATTGCTTCGACTATTTGTGGTCTTTTCTGGTTCTATATAAATACTTTTTTTTTCTAGACCTGTAAAATATGACATGATTATTTGATAGCTATTGCATTAATTCTGTATATTAACTTGGCAGCATAAACATTTTCACAGTATTAATTCTGTGAGTTAATATTCAGAAATATTCAGGAACATGGAATATTTTCCCATCTTTTAGTACCTTCTGTGATTTTCTTTTTCAATATCTTTCATTGCAGAGACCGTCACCTCTTTGGTTATTCCTAAATACTCAATTTGAGGGAATTAACTTGGATGAAATATTATTTCCAATTTACTTACCAGAGAGCAGACTGTTAGTATAAATGAAGGCTAATGTTTTATATGTATTGATTTTTTTCTCTCCCACAACTTCACTATGCTTATTAGGCCCAAGGGTTTTATAGTAGACTCAATAAAGAGAAGGAGAGAATCATGCCATCTGGAAGCGGGGCTAATCTGCCGTCTTCTCTTCCTATTACCCCTTCTATGTCTTTCTCGTCTGACTGCTGTAGCTAAGATTTTGAACATTATACTGAATAAAGAGAGTAGGGCGGATACCTTACCTTGTTCCTGATTGTAGAGGAAATGCTCTCAGTTTGTCTCCATTTAATATAATGTTGGTAAAGCTTTGCTGGACAGAACCTTTACCATTTTGAAGTGTGTTTCATCCACTCTTAAAATCTTCGGAGCTTTTTATAATAAAAGCATGTTGAACTTTGTCAAATGCCTTTTCAGTGTCAACTAAAATAATTACATTGTTTCTGTCCTTGAGTTTGTTTATGTGGTGTAGTACATACATTGATTTATGCTTATTGAACCAACCTTGACTTTCTGGGACAAAGCCCAATTGGTCACAATGTAAGCTTTCCTTAATCTGTTCCTGTGTTTGGTTTGTAAGTATTTTGTTTAAAAAAAATTGCATCTATGGTCATGAAAGAAATTGTAGTTGTTTTTATTTGTCTTTACTTAGTTTTGGTATAAAGATGATACTGACATCATAGAATGAATTTCTTCATTTTCTGTTTTGAGGAAGAAGCTTAGAAGAATTGGTGTGAAATAGCAGTGGAAAAGGAAGGAGTGGATTTGGGTAATGGGCACAAGTGATGAAAGAATATGGAGCTAATTGTTTTTCTAGTTCTAATTCTGTCATGAATTTTTTTTGATTTGGTTGTGGATACATGCATAAAATATATTCAGTACTGAAAGTGTAAAATTCCGCGTGAAGCTTCACAGCCTCTGTTTCGATGCCAATTGTAACTGTGTCTGAGTCCATTAAGCTCTGCAGACTTTGGCTATGGCTAATGTGGGTGTGTCATGCTTTATTTGGAAAGGTTTTTTTTTTATAATAAAATTTATTTTTAAAAACTGGAGGAAGTTGGTTGTCTCTAGCCTGTGAAAGGTTGCTTATGTTTCCTTCTTGGCTGTTCAAAGGTCTTTCCTACATTGCCTTGAAATTAGGACTGTATTTTCTTCAGCGATTTGGCCAACGTTCCTTCTTGCCAGTCCCACAGAATGGTGGAGGGGTAAGCCAATGGGTGGGGTGGCAGAGACAATTAGCTGATCCAATGTGTGGCCAGGGAGACTTGTTAAAGAGAAGGGCATGGAAGGGACAGACTGTGGGCTAGGAGCTACTTAACAGCCCCCTGAGAAGAAATTGTTCTGAGGAAAGAGAAAGCTGGCCAAAGCCTGGGGGCTCACACAAGGGCTAAGTGAGTGGATGTCATGGGATATAATTGATGACGGGTGTACCGTAGCTCTGACCTCCTGGAGTCACTTGTCATCTGAAGACAAGGTGAAGCCTCAGTTTATGACCAGAGAAGAGTACATCCTTGAGACCCAGTGTGGATCTTCATGGGAAGCGGTATCCGATCAGCAATAGATACGTAGTGTCACAAGGGATGCAAGGTCACGGGCAACCACATAGCACTTATGCTGTCTTGCTCCTGCACTGACTTACGGTTGTCACTTAAAAGGGAGGGTTCTTAGGCCGAGCAAACCTCATGTGGAAGGTGCTGCTGTTGATTATCAGTGTACCTGCCAGTCTAGCTGTGCTTTTGACTACTGGATGTGGGATATCCAAGTTCCCAACTGTTGTTGTAAAACTGTAATTCTCCCTCTAAATTTGTCAGTGTTTATTGTCGTGCGTTCTGGGGCTCTATTATTTGGTGTTTATATTTCAGGAGAGTTAGGCTTTCTTAATGAATTTACTCTTTTTTTTTGAGGGGTGCAATGAACTTTATTGATTCAAGAGAGTAGGGTTCCCTAAGCCCCTCCTGCTATTCTGGGGGTCTGGGATGGAAACTGTGAGGGAGATGCTCAGTGTCAAGGGTTGAGTTAGGACAAGGACTGCTCAGCATCCGAGGGCCTCTCTCTTGCTGTGTCCTTGCTGGGATGGGTGGTCCAGGGTGGGCTTCTTACTCCTTGGAGGCCATGTAGGCCATGAGGTCCACCACTCTGTTGCTGTAGCCGAATTCATTGTCATACCAGGTGCTGTCGTACCACCCCAGCATCGAAGGTGGAAGAGTGGAAGTCACTGTTAAAGTCACAGGGGACGACCTGGTTTTCAGTGTATCCCAGGATGCCCTTTAGTGGGCCCTCTGATGTCTGCTTCACCACCTTCTTGATGTTGTCATACTTGGCAGCTTTCTCCAGGCAGCATGTCAGATTGATGACGGACACATTGGGGGTAGGAACGTGGAAGGCCATGCCCGTGAGCTTCCCATTCAGCTCTGGAATGACTTTGCCTACAGCCTTGGCAGCACCAGTGGATGCAGGGATGATGTTCTGGGCAGCACCACAGCCATCTCGCCACAGCTTCCCAGAGGGGCCATCCACAGTCTTCTGGGTGGCCGTGATGGTATGGACTGTGGTCATGAGTCCTTCCACGATGCCAAAGTTGTCATGGATGACCTTGGCCAAGAGGGCTAAGCAGTTGGTGGTGCAGGAAGCGTTGCTGACAATCTTGAGGGAATTGTCATACTTGTCATGGTTCACACCCATCACAAACATGGGGGCATCGGCAGAAGGGGCGGAGATGATGACCCTTTTGGCCCCACCCTTCAAGTGGGCCCCAGCCTTCTCCATGGTGGTGAAGACACCGGTAGACTCCACAACATACTTGGCTCCGGCATCACCCCATTTGATGTTGGCCAGATCTCGCTCCTGGAAGATAGTGATGACCTTCCTGTTGATGACAAGCTTCCCATTCTCAGCCTTAACTGTGCCTTTGAACTTGCCATGGGTGGAGTCATACAGGAACATGTAGACCATGTAGTTGAGGTCGAAGAAGGGGTCATTGATGGCAATAACGTCCACTTTGCCAGAAGTGAAGGCAGCCCTGGTAACCAGGCTTCCAATACGGCCAAATCCGTTCACTCCGACCTTCACCATCGTGTCTCTGGAACGAGGCTGGCACTGCACGAAAAGAAGCGGCCGTCTCTAGAACAGGGAGGAGCAGAGAGCCATGAATTTACTCTTTTATTAATATGCAATCTTCCTTTCTCCTCTCTCTCTCTCTCTCTCTCTCTCTCTCTCTCTCTCTCTCTCTCCCTCCCTCTCCCTCTCCCTCTCCCCCCCCCTCTCTCTCAAAGTCTACTTTGCCTAAGAATAGCATAGCTACCCAGCTCTCTTTTAGTCACTGGTTTTTAAAAGATGTCTTTTGGGGGCGTGGAAAGATAGCTCAGTGGTTAAAAGTGCTTGTTGCTCTTTCAGAGGAGCCGAGTTCAGTTCCAGCACCCACACCAGGCAGCTCACCAGCCTGCCACACATGCACACACATGCATACACGCACACACACAAACACACACACATCTTTAAGAAAGAATTGCTTTTTATTCCTCCAGTACTAGGGATTGCACTAGCTGCGCACATGCTAAGTACACGTTCTACACTGAGTTGCATGGGCCACATCCCCTCCCGCATATTGGGATTGAACCCAGTCTCCACACATGCTTGGCAAGTGCTCTGCTCCTATACTGTACCTCAGCCCTCAAGGAATATATTTTCTATTCTTTTACTTCTAATTTGTATCTTTGGGTATTAAATGACTCTCTTATGAATTGCATATAGTTGGATAGACTCGGAGTTTTAAGAACAAAAATAACTTAAGGAATTTCTTCATTGTCCAGTGATTCCCTGATGAGCTTCTTTATTTTTTTAGTGTATGTGTCTGTGTGTGTGTGTGTGTGTGTGTGTGTGTGTGTGTGAGATGAAACCCAGGGACTTGCACATGCTATGCAAGAACTCTACCACTGAGATAGCCCCTAGCCTCTTCCTGGTGTTTTTAAAATAACTAATTAGTAGATATTTATTGAGAACGCACCAGATACAAAGCAGCATACTAGGTAGTGTACACAGAGCATGGAACCCTGGCTGTTTGCATGTTCCTAACAAGCTTTGCTCTTCTCAGAGCCTGTCTGGGGACAACACACATGTATGAAGCATTGAGAATTGTGTCTCAGCACATATGGCTCAGAGCTGTCTCTGTCTCTACGCTGCTGGTCATGGAGGACAGAGCAGAGAGCCTGTGGTGAGGGCTGAGTAGAGGCAGTTAGAGATGGCGGGACGGGGGGGGGGCTGTGGAGTGGGCCTGAGGGTAGATAAGAGTGTGACTGGAGGGAAAGGAACACCCAACCGAAAGGATTGTCCTAGGTGCAAGCGTGGAAGCAGGAAAAAGCACACGGAGTTCGGGAATCTGTGATGAGCAGATGACTGTGTTGGAGGGACCGGCTTGCTGCTTTGTCATGTGTGGCCCCATTGGCCGGGCTCTCACAGAGACTTCAGGACTTCAGTGAGTGCAGCAACTCATTCTGTAAAACCCCCTCCAGGAATGAGAATCAGGTAGCTCATATTGGTGGACTTGTGCTGGATGAAACCAATTTAGGTCAGATTTTCAGGGTCCCCACATGCATAGCGAGGTCAGCTACACCTGCAGGCAGGAAGCCAGATGAATGAGGAGTACCCTGTGTGGAGTCAGGGGCTCTGATCCTAAAACCTGTCGAGAGCTTTGGTTTCCACATCTGTCTGCGGGAAGAATGCGCCATCTTATTTTTATGTCGCCATGGTATCTGTGTATAAGTGGACCCCCCAATTGTCCCTGCGGACAAGAATCCCAGGGTAGAGAAGAGTCTTAAAGGCACTGAGGGCCAGTTTATCTCAGTCTTCCATCCAGACAGCTGAGGAGTCCCTGTCCAAATAAGTCCATAGGAGTCAGTATTTCCATTGAGAAATGGCTTTTAAATGCTTGCTTCAACCCCCTCCTCCCTTTTCTTCTTCTTTTTCAGTTTTTCGAGACAGGGTTTCTCTGTGTAATAGCCCTAGCTGTCCTGGCACTCACTTCATAGACCAGGCTGGGCTCCAACTCACAGAGATCTGCCTGCCTCTGCTTCCTGAGTGCTAGGATCAAAGGTGTGCACCACTGTGCCCAGCTACTTATTTTATTTTTAAATTTATTTATTTATTATGTATACAATAGTCTGTCTGTGTGTATGTCTGCAGGCCAGAAGAGGGCACCAAACCTCATTACAGATGGTTGTGAGCCACCATGTGGTTGCTGGGAATTGAACTCATGACCTTTGGAAGAGCAGGCAATGCTCTTAACCACTGAGCCATCTCTCCAACCCCCAGCTACTTATTTTATTTAAAATCCTATCCATAAGTAAGGACATGAAGCATGTATTGATTTTATTTTGTCTCAAATAGATTTTGACATTACTTTTTAAAACCATACGGCCCGAGAATGCTGCTTAGTTGTCTGACAGCTGCCTAGCATGTGCAAGGCCCTAGGTTTAATCCCCAGGGTTGAAAAATAAATAGAAGTAGCTAAAAGCAGTCAAGTTTCTACTGCCACTCAAACCCCTAATCACGGTATGTGGGAGGGTGAAGCAGGAAGAGCTTGAGGGTGGCTTAGGCCACATTGTAAGATCCAGGCATTTGAAAATTATTATTACTATTGATGTGTATGCGATGCTATTATTATTACTGCTGTATGCGTGCAATGTTATTATTAATATTATTGTTGTTGTATGTGCGTGCAATACTATTATTGTTATTGTCGTGCATGCAATTCTATTATTATCATTACTGTTGTATATGTATGCAATGCTCTTATTATTATTACTGTTGTCTGTGTATTCAGTGCAGCCAAAGGACCACCGTTGGAAATTAGTTTCTCCACCATAGGATGAACTCAGGTTCATGTGGCAAGTGCTTCTAATGATTTGAGCCACCTACCCTGCCCTTTTAATCAGACTGCTAATTGCCATTCCGACTCATGTTTTCAGCAAAAGAATGATCATTTTATTTGAGTGTCGGCAGGTCCTATTAAAATGCCCTATTTGGGGGCCAGTGAAACAGCTCAACACATAAAAAGCCCCTGCTACACAAACCCTCAGTGCAGAGATGTGACTCCCAAGAGTCACCTCTGGCCTCTGCCTGCACACAACCACATTCACACACACACACACACACTTAACTAAGTGAAACTTAATTTTCTGCATGCTTTAATCTCAGCATTCAGAAGCAGAGGCAGGTGGATCTCTGTAAGTCTGAGGTCAACCTGGATTACATAGAGATTTCCAGGCCATCCAGGGTTACCTAATGAGACCTGTGACTTTCATTTTCCTTATTGTTACAGACTGGATGCTAGGCCTTGTGTACGGCAAGCGTGTGCTCTGACCCTGGGCTACATCCTCAGTCCCTAGAGGACAGTGTACTCTTAAATCTGAGCAAAATTGTTGCGTGGATTCTAATTGGTCCGACTAATAAAAACCTGGATTCAGATATGGGGGGGGGGTAAATGCTGAAAGATCAGAAAAGGAGCCAGCCACTAGAGAGAACTTTTACCTCTAACAAATCCTCAGACCAAAAGGGTGAGATCCTGTCTCCACAAATCATCAGACTACCGTCTCCACCAAACCTCAGACTGCACTGAGCTCCTGTCTCCTGCCTTATATTCCTCTCTCTGCTCAGCCAAATTCCTTCCAGTCTCCACCTCCCGAGTGCTGGGTGTGGGACTCCTGAATATTGGGATTAAAGGTGTGTGCCAACACTGCCTCTAGTGGCTTAGCTCTGCACTCTGATCTTAGGCAAGCTTTATTTGTGAAAATACAAGTAAAATATCTTTACACAAAACATCAAGGGAAATTGCAGAAATGTGCTTTTTTACCATTTCTTCTCTCTCAGTCACGCTTCCCAGAATGTGGGCAGAATGGAGGAACAAAATTATGAAAACCTGTATGCTTCTTTTACAGTGGAGAACGGGTCTTTACTTGGCCCACAGCCGCATAACCACTTTTACCAACTGTACATCTGGATAGTCAAAGCTCTGGGTTAAATGAGTCTGAGGTGGAGTTTTGGATCCTCAGGTAACTCCTCCACATGCTTCTGGCTCTCTATCTCCTTACCCAGCCTTCCTTCTTCTTTTCCAATGTTATCCTCGAGGTGGACTTGCTTGGGCTCCACCCCACCCCTGACTGCTCCATATACTTGCAAGTGGGAGAGATGAGAAGTCAGTAGCTGAGAACAAAAGCAGAGAGAGAAGACCAAGAGAAAAAAGCTGAGTCCCCGCAGCTGATACTGACATCCGGATGAGTTGGAAGTCTGAGAATATCAGACCGACCTTTTGCGGGAGATTGGGCAATCGTTTTAGCCAGAAAACTTTTATTTTACTTTTTATTTACTAATTTTTTTTTTTTTTTTTTTTAGATAGGGTGTCACTGTGTAGTTCTGGCTGACTTTGAACTTTTGACACCTGCCTGCTTCTGGCCGGGAACTGGGATTAAAGGTGTGTGCTGGGCAGCTTTTGACAATGGGGTGAGGTGCCCAGGAGCAGGAGTAGAAGGGATACAGGAGAAAGTGCAGGAACAATGGGAGTCCTTGTCTTTACCTTGACTGTTGCCTTGAGGGAGTCTTAATCCAATGGCACTACTGGCATATGCTAGAAAGTAGGAGGTGGGCCTTGTGGAAGGAAGCAGGTTCTTGGGAGAATGTTCTGGAACTATGTAGTCTGTCCCTGCTCCTTTCATTCTTGCTCTGCTGCTTCTTGGCCTCCGTGAAATGACCAGCTCCATCTCAACTCCATGCTGCCGAGTTCTGCCTGGAGACAGCAAAGCCAGCCGTGGACAGCAACCCCTGACTCCAGCAGCCTGAGTGAGTCTGACCTCCTGGAAGGTCCTCCTCTCAGGCGGTTGTCACAGTGACCAAAGGAAAAATGAACAAATGTACAGCAAGGGTTTCTTCTTGAGCAGAAAGCCTGAGTGAATTTACTCTTGAACACAATTACAGTCTGGGAGAGACATCCTCACTGTTTTGCGCATTCATTCCACTAGAGTAAGAAGTCTAGAATATTGTGACCTGAGGCTAACTAGCCAGCACAGCGCCTGTGTGGTCCTACCCTGGAGCTACCCTACCCTCGGCTTCCCTGGTGAGCAGATCTCTGTCTAGAAGGCCCAGGCTGGGTGGGGGAAGAAGCTCCAGGGAAAGTCCTCATTTCAGAGGCTCTGTTCTCTCTTCTCCAGGGGCCCTGCGTTCCTTCGGAATGTTCCAGTTTTATCTGCTTGCTTCTTTGTCACCAGGCAGAGTAGCCCTGTGGGAGTGGGTGAGGTTAGGCCTGCCAGCTACAGGGCTTTGCAAACCCTATAGGGATATTCCGGGGGAAAGGGAGAAGCCTGGGTTGTTGACTCCAGCCAGTTACTTCAAGTCCCGTCCCTCCACAGTCCAGTCTCCATGGCTTGTTTCCCTTCTGACTTTTGTTTGGCCTGTGCCCCTTGCTTGGCTCCCTCAAGTCCAGAAGGGTAATTCTGCCTCCTCCTAGGAGCCCCTAGGGTCTGTCCTTTTGGACCTAACCTACCTTAGCTTTGTCTGCTTCTTTCCTCACACCCCTTACCCCTGCACTTGCTGCCATGCCCTAGAAACAGTCTCAGTTCACCCAATACGCACAGCATCTCCATTGCCCCTTCCTCCCTCGTTTCTCCTGGAAGACTGTGTCTAAGCACAGCAGCAGAAATACCTTTGACCCCCAGGCTGGATGATTCTGCTGCTGGTGGTCTTTCTCCCAGAATGGATTTGACCTGCTGTGAACCAACACTCAACTAGTATCAGCCTGTGTGGGTATTTCAACAATGAGAAGAAGGGTCACATGACAGGCTCCCATTTATTTACGATTTCCATAATCCAGGGAGACAGAAAATAGATTTAGAAAGTATGTTCCCAGAGTTGCACATTCTTTTCCTCCCAATGTGTTTTGGTATTTGTTAATTCAGCAAATAACCAAGGAGTTCTCTGATCAGGCAGGGAATTTTATTTGCTTGCTAAAGAGTAGGGAGAAGTCATGCATGAACATACCTAAGACTGGATTCAGAGACTGCGTTCATGCAGTCATTAGAGATTTTTATGGAAAAGTGTTGTATGACAACAGTCCTGAGAGGATGGGACATGTTTACTCATCCTCGACAGGGAGCCAACAACAGATCAAAGGAATGATATACCATCTAAGTCAAACCCAGTAAACCAGCGAATTTATTAGGGTTGTTTACAGGAGCATGAATGACTCAAAGGCTGCTTCCTCACTGTTTACCCACTCTAACGTGGCTCATGGAAGCAGTATATCCACTGTAGTGTGGCTCACAGAAGCTGTAAACCCACCCTACTGTGGCTCACAGAAGCCGTATACCCACCATAGCATGGCTCACAGAAGCTATATACCCGCTCTAGCATGGCTCACGGAAGCTGTATACCCACTGTAGCATGGCTAATGACTCACAGAAGCTGGAACCCTGGTGCTCTCCATGAAACTTGTAGGTACCTTTGTAGATTGGAGAGTCTCCTCATCAGCCCATCTTGTAAATTTCAGGGACTTCTGAGACTTGTGAGTTGTTTACTTCCCATGCAAGTTTTTTTTTTTTTTGGATAGTGTTTCTTTGTGTAGCCTTAGCTGTCCTGGAACTAGGTCTGTGAACCAGACTGGCCTCCGAGAGATCTGCCTGCCTCTCTCTGCCTTCTGGTGCCGGGATTAAAGGCATGCACTACCACCTCTAAATCCCACTCAAGTCTTAAGGAAACTTCCTTCAGGATGGAATGTTTCAACTCAGAGGACATCACTACACAATAAGAAAGCAGCAGACTTCCAGGAGCCACGGTGCCAAATCTGCCCCAGTTTCAGCACGGTCAGATCTGGCATGGTGCTAGTAGAAGTGTTTTTAATCATTGTAACAGAATTACACTTAGCTGAGCATGGTGGCAAATGCCCATGACCAACCACAGAGCTTAGGAGGTGACAAGAAGATCACATGTTCAAAGACATTCTGGGCTACATAGAAGGGTAAATAAATGAACAGGCAAATAAATAGAAATGGGAGGAGATTCTGGGGAGATGGCTCAGAGTACACACTGGCCTTGCAGAGGACCTGGGCTGTGTTCCCAGCACATAAGTCAGGTGGTTCACAAATTGCCTGTAAGTCCAGCTCTGAGGATTTTGACTCCCTTCTCCCAACTCAGCAGGCACCTGCTCTTACATGTACAAGCCCTCACTTCATACACACATAATTAAACAATAATAAAAGTAAATCTTTAAATAGGAAAGGGGAATGAAAGAAAATCACTGATTCTAACAAGCATGAGAAGGAAGATCCTATGCTTTCTTCCTTGTAGGGAAAGGAGTGTAAAGTAGCCTGATGCTTATGTAGGAATGAGAAGAACTTTCTTACCATCGAACGAAGTTCTAAAACGAAGGAACACTGGGTAGATTAACAAGGGAGAAAGGTACCTTTGCAGATTGGAGAGTCTCCTCATCAGCCCTTAACTGCTTGTGTAACGTTGATGGGGGGAAGTCTTAAGTATCTTGTAAATTTCAGGAACTTCTGAGACTTGTGAGCTGTTTATTCCTCACACAAGTTTTATTTTTTTTGAGACTTGAATTCACAGACACACTCACAAGACACACATACATACCCCCCCCCCCACGAGCCACATAAAACAAGGAATACAAAGAATGCCAAGTAGGTTCAGACTTAAGAGTTCTATACAGCTGGGCCTGGTGGCACAGGTCCAAGACCCAACTACTTGGAAGACTGAGGTAGGAGAATGGAAAGTTCAAGACCTACCTAGGCTTCATCGTGAGTTCAAGGTAAGGATTAGTGAGTCTCTGTGCGAAGAAGATAAAATGTACAAAGACACTCAGGGTGAGCTTGGTGCTTGGATGCTGGGCTACCCTGCTTGAGGCTTTAGGTTCTGTCTCCAGTGCTGCAGCCAACGAGCCACCAGTCCTCGCCTTCTCCGCAGGGAAGGGGGTGGGGATACAGGCAATTAGAGTGGAAGAAAACTATTTTTCAGGGAGATGAAGAAGCTGAAAGGGCAGCCTACGTGTGAAGGGCTCTGAAGAGCTGTTTTGTCCTAGTAAGCACCATCCTAACACTGACCTTTCTCCTACCTGCTTTCTCTTCTTCAGCCCCCAGGCCTCCTTCTGTCTCTAGCACTGTGGAGTGAATGGCTTAGATGACACACGGCCATCTAGAGAGCTTCTACCTTCAGAGTTTCTACCTGAGCAGGAAAAACGGCAACAGAAGGAAGGAAGGGAGGGAGGGAGGGAGGGAGGGAGGGAGGGAGGGAGGAAGGAAGGAAGGAAGGAAGGAAGGAAGGAAGGAAGGAAGGAAGGAAGGAAGGAAATCTAACCCCATTGATCATTGATCCAAAACAACAAACCAGTTGTTTTCTTTTCTTGAAACAGGGTCTCATGTGTCCCAGCCAGTGTTAAACTGACGGTCCTCTTGCCGCCGTCTCCCAGGTGCTGAGGTTATGGTCCTGCCTCACCTCAAATTTCATTAGCAATGAATGAACTGAGGCGCCATCTCCAGAAAGGTGAGAAAAGCTACTTTGATGCACTTTGACAGTACAGGGAAAGTCCAGCTAAAGCCAGAACAAAAGGTGCATTGGGTGCCCCTGGGTATGATGTTCCAGCACTCCGGGCAGTTTGAGAGGGAATTGAGAGCCTGGAAGACAGCCCCATCAGTCGCAAAGTGCCCACTGCACCAACATGATGACCTGAGTTCAGTTCCCAGCACTACTAGTGGAAGGGTTCTCATCCCAGTGACTGGGGATGAGACAGGTGTATCCCTTCAACTCACTGGTCCGTCTGCACAGCCTCATCAGTCCCGTCTCAAAGAGACAATGGGGCAGAGGGCTCCTGGGAGTCACACTCAAGGCTGACTTCATGTACATGCAGGAACACACTGGGAGCTGGGGTGGGGTTGGGGGCTGGGGTGGGGTGGGAGTGTGGATGGGGGTGGGGTGGGAATGTGGGTGTGGGTTGGGGTGGAGTCGGAGTGTGGGTGGGGTGGGAGTGTGGGTGGGGGCTGGGGTGGGGGAGTGTGGGAGGGGGCTGGTGGGGGGAATTGGAAAGTCTTAGAAGCTACCTCAAAATCCAGAATCAAGGTTTTTCTCATTTTCTGTGGTTTCTTCCCCAGCTCCTTTGTGAAGAAAGAACTTCTAAAAGAAATGCAAATGTCTTGCTCCCCTCCAGCCTTGGGCATTTTATTAGCCAGGAAAATGAACTGAAAAACTTCTTTAAAACAAACACAGTGGGAGGATGCGTGTGACCGTAGCACTGGGGGCACGGATGCAGGAGGACCAGGAGGACTAGGAGTTCAAGGCTGGCCTGGGTTACATAAAACCCCGTCTCAAACATAGAAACAAAGAAACAGAAGGTCCTTGTCTTGCTCGCTCGTCTGAAGGGTGACACTTTATCATTGGCCTCTGCTGCTTACCATGGTACCAGGTTGTAACGGCATAGCTCAGTATTTTATCCCTTTACACAGCCGAATAATATTCCATTGTGTGGACATACCACAGTACCTATTCACCACTGACAATCGGGGTGTTTACACCTTGTGGATTTTTCTTTTCCCCTCATTATGTAGCCCTGGTTGGCCTAGAGCTCACTCTATGGACCAGACAGGCCTTGTGCACCCTAAGGGCCTGGCATGCAGATATGAGCCACCACACCTGGCTTCCTTTCGGGTTTTATTTTGGTGGTGGTGGTCATTGAGACCGAGGACCATTGCGTGTGCTGGGTAAAGGCTCTACCATGGAGCTATCCCAGTTCCTCATTATGTATCTGTCTACGATGCTTGGCAGTAAACCCAGGCCTTGTGCCTGCCAGGCAAGGACTCTGTTGTTGAAAATGTCCAGTTTCTACTTATCTGTGTGTTTATTTGTGTTTGTGTGCTGGGCACCAACCTCAGGACCTTGTGCGTGGGAGGCTATAGATCCCAGTTTCTTGAGCTATAGATCCCAGTTTCTCTGGGGTATTGTTTACAACACTGCCAGAAACATTCATGTGTATTTGCTCGGACACCTGCTTTCAGCTCTTTCTAGTATCTGCCCAGGAGCAGCATTAGTGGATCACACAGTAATCCTGTATTCAGTGTTTTTGAAGAACTGCCAGGCTCTTTTCCACAGTGGCTGAGCACAAATCCCTTTTTTATTGCCCCATTTGGTAACTGCTTCCTGCCACAGTTGTGTCTTTTTTTTCTTTTTTCCTTTCTTTCTTTCTTTCTTTCTTTCTTTCTTTCTTTCTTTCTTTCTTTCTTTCTTTCTTTCTTTTTTGTCCCCAGGGCCTCCAGCCAAACATCCCTCACTAATTTGAAATTTCCCTAGGCTAGCTTTCAACGGAGCCTGCCACAAGTTAGAGTTATCTGAGAGGAGGAAGCCTTCCTCGAGAAAATGCCTGCAGCCAAACCTGTGGGGTGATTTTCTTATTTAGTGATTGATAGGGGGAGGGCCTAGCTCATTGTGGGCGGGGCCGTCCCTGGGCTGGTGGTCCTAGGTTCTGTAAGAAAACAGGCTGAGCAAGCCAGTAAGCAGCACCCTCCATGGCCTCTGCATCCGTTTCTGCCTCCAGGTTCTTGCCTGCCCTGTGTGTCTGCCCTCCCTTCCTTCAGTGATGAACAGTAATAGGGAAGTGTAAGCTGAGTTAACCCTTTCCTCTCCCAACTTTCTTTTGGTCACAGTGTTTCACCACAGTAATTGAAGCCCTGTCTGAGACACTCGGAAAGGCCACTGCTGGAGAGCCAGGTCCCAGGACAGTCTCCCTCTTCAGTTCCCGGGAGAGGCACGTATGCAGTGTCTGCCTTCTCCACAGCCTCCCTAAGACGTCATTGGATGATTGAGGTGAAGTCAAGGTCGGATTGAGGCTATGGGGCCGTCGCCCCGTAGACCCAGACTCTTGGGTCTGAGATGAACAAGGTACCAGCCATTCGGCGTCATCACGTGTGGGGCTGTTGATAAAGGTGCTGGAGTCTGACGCACAAAAATCGAGTGCTGCCATCCTTCCTATATTATATCACCTCAAGATGATAATATGGGGGTGAGGGGCGTTGCTTTGGGACATCATTAGATCATGAGTGCCCATCCCCTCTGGATGTCCTTAGAAAAGAGGTCCTAAGAGAGCTACCTGGTTCTCCCACCGTGTGCGGACCTGTGAAGGACGCATCCTCGGCTAGACAGAGAGCCCTCACCAGACATGGAGTTTGCTAGCTCATTGACCCGAGACCTTCTAGTCTGCAGGGAGGAGAATTGTCTGAGGTTTGCTAACCACCCTCTTTAAGGTAGTGTGCTACTGTAGCTGAGGGAACCAAGACACTGACTGCCTGGGGACCTTGGACCTTTGAACTCCACGTCACCAGCGTGTGACCCCAAGCAAGTCCCTTCTGTCCCTGGGTCTCCACAGGCTTGTGACCTGGGTCTTCATTCTGCCTTGCTCTCAAGCCCTGCCTCTCGTCCAATCTTCCTGACGGCATATGCTAGTCCGCTGAATGGAGACACACAGAAGGCAGACCACGTGCTGGCCCCTTTCCCAGCATGGTGTTTCCATCAGCTGACCACCGGGGTGGGCGCGGGGAGGCCCCTAGGGCTTCTCCCTCAGTCAAACCTGTGGGTAGAGGGCAAGCAGTGGCTACAGCAGGAGATGAAACAGCTGCTTCTGAGTGAGTGAGGCTGAGACCCTTAGCAACGCTGGAGCTTCCTGTCTCAGGGCTCAGCCAGGAAGCATTGAGACCCCGCCCCCCCCCCATGCACACCCACTCAGGGGCCTTACAGGGCTGGCAGCAGCACCCAGGTACCCTTCCTCCCTTCCTCCCCAGCGCTGTCATAGAGCCTGCGCCCTGTGGCTCCACGTCCTCTGGAGAAATGCAGCTCCATCTCTAGTCTCCCAATCAAATGTTCACTCAGTTTTGCAACAGATATTTAATATGCAAAACAGCTATAACAGAGTAAGTTTTTTTGTAATAATTGCTTTTATTATTGCTCAACATTTATAAATCCAAGACGTGCAAATGACAACTTTGGAACAGTGGTTTTTATGATGGGTTTTAATCTAATCTCTCGAGTTGAATTTCGCTTGCTGCCACATGGCGCAGGCACTCTACAGCTGAGCCACATATTCAGTCCATATATGTATTATATGCATGTATACATCTATATAATTCATTTACTTTGCGGGCAGTGGGGATTGAGCCCAGAGTTTTGTGCATGCTAGCCCTCTACCACTAACCTGTATTCCTAGCCCTAACCTGGAATTATGAGTATGACGTGACAAGAGGCTAAAATGTGCTCTTTGTGGAAGCGGGGGCAGCCTGTCATTTGAGAGCATTCTTGTCATGGCTTTTAAAGAGCCAGTTCAGTTGCCTTAGAGCTCATAATTCCTGGTATTTCGTGTCCCAGCCTCTGATGTCTTCTTCAGGAGCCATGGTTACATGGCTGCTGACCCAGGCATCGCTTTTACTATGGGTGCCAGCAAATGGGACTTGGTAATGAAGAACAGTGGACAAGGCTTTGAGTGGGGAAGGCTGGGGCAGCTGTGTTCCTGTTGAGTATGGACTATGGTGTTAGTCAGGATGTGGTGATAGCCAAGGTAGGCGGGTAACTGAATGAGCTCTAAGTATTTTCAACCCTGAGTTTAGGACTTTTAAAGAAAGCTTGTAAGGGTTGCAGCCTCTGAGGGTTTTGTGTCCTGTCATGGAGGCACCTTTGGGCTGTCATCACTGAAACCATCTGCATTTCTCCAGTCAGGGCAGAGGATACAGCACCCTGGAAGACAGTAAAAGGGGGATACACCATGACCACATCCATAAAAGGGATGCAGTCTTTATTGATGAATTCAAGGCATCTTATGCTTGGCACTGTCTTGACGCCCAAGCATCCTGCCCTGGGTACATTAATAGATATACCCCAATACACACCCTGTGTGAGGGGGTCGGGTGTGCATTTGGGTATATCTATTAATCAACCCAGTGCGACCAGGACTACAATCTGTTCCTCAGGACATGGCTACGGATAGGCCAAGGTTAATCTAATCTCTACTAAAAATATAGGGCTGGCAGAGCCCAGTTGCTCCTTCCTTCTCATTCTTCCAGTGAGCCAGAGGGAATCCGCCCATGATGAGTCCCCTGGTAATGCCCATGTGTGCCCTTCTGCATGGATAGAATAGCCAGCTGTCTCTGTGGTACATAAAATTAGAAAAGACAGAAGTTGTAGCCGGAGCTCCATAGCAGACCTTGCCTAACATACATGAGACACTTGGTTCAATTCTCAGCAGCATGTGTGAGCACACTCTCTCTCACACAGACTCTCTCTCTCTCTCTCTCTCTCTCTCTCTCTCTCTCTCTCTCTCTCTCACACACACACACACACACACATTCCAAAGTTTCCCTCAATGTGATTCTCTATTGTACCTGACAATTATCATTAGCAGGCCTTACCTTTGAGGTTTAATAATCTCAATTGGATAAGTATATGGCGAAGGGATGCTGGCACACTTGAAGGTCATTTTGTTAATGTTGTATTTCTCTCAGCTCAGAAGGTAGCGCAGTCCGCCTTGACCTCTGGAGCAGGTATGGGGCAGGCATGTGGAAGTCCTCCATGTTGCTGTCTTCCCCGTGCTGCGAAGAGACTGGACAGGCAGGGGAAGGGTTGGCATGCTGTGTGTGGCTGCTGTGGATTTTAATTCAATTCAGTCTGTATGGCTTACTGACTCAATGTTGGGAAAACACAGCACTCTCCTGGGAGGAGAGGTGTTTGGTATAAATAGAAGGTATTATCACTGCCAGGCGATTGGGGGACCTCATGTTGCTAGTAACAGCTCAAGCAGCCGCTGGAGCTCTAGCCGTGGGCTGCAGGGCATCCAGAAGCCTGCTTAGCAGTCACGCAAGGGAGACCTGAACAAACCCACATCCTCTCTGGACTCTTAGCGTCTTCCTTGCTGGGAAAATAGAGCTGTCTTCATTTAGCTCTCTTTGGCTCAGTCATCCCGAGCTACTTCCAGGGCACCCTTGATTGGGTCCTTCCCACACAGAAGAGGTAGGGTGACTGGGAATGCCGCTCACCGCCCTCTGCTCTGTCTTCCTCTGATTAAGCACTTTTTCGGAGCTTTATGGAAATCCACCTTACACACCATCCAATTGACTCATCTAAGGGTAATCCCAGCCACTAAGAAGATGGAGGCACAATCAGAAAGTTCAAGGCTAGGCAGTTTAAGGAGACCCTGTCTCAGAATAAAGCACAACGAGAGGACTGGGGATATTGCTCAGTGAAAGGACACTTACCTAGTGTGCTAGCTAGTTTATGCCAACCTGATACAAGCTACAGTCATCTGAAAGGAGGGAACCTCTGTTGAGAGAATGTCTCCATAAGATCAGGGTGTAGGGCACTTTTTGAGTTACTGACTGATGGGGGAGGGCCCAGCCTATTGTGGGTGATGGTCCTGGGTTCTATAAGAAAGCAGACTGAGCAAATTATGGGGAGCAAGCCAGTAAGCAGCAACCCTCCATGGTCTCTGCATCAGCTCCTGCCTCCAGGTTCCTTCCCTGTTTGAGTTCCTGCTCTGTTGCTGGAGGCTGTTGTTTTGTTTTTAGTCACTCAAGCCCAAAATAATTACACAGAAACTATATTATTTGCAATAATGTTTGGTCAATAGCTTAAGTATATATCTAGCTATCTCTTACATCTTAAATTAACCCATTTCTATTATTTTATATGTTGCCACGAGGCTCATGGCCTACTGGCAAGATTCTGGCTTGTGGCTCATGTCTTTCTCCTCTGGTGGCTACACAGCTTCTCTCTGACTCTGCCCACTTTTTCCCAGCATTCTGTTTAGTTGTCCCGCCTAGCTCCATTCTGCCCTATCACAGGCCAAATCAGTTTCTTGATTCATTAACCAATAAAAGCAACATATATGCAAAAGGACTTCCCGCACCACTACTCTGACTTCCTTCAGTGGTGAACAGCAATGCTAAAGTATAAGCCAAATAAACCCTTTTCTCCCCAACTTGCTTTTTGGTCATCGTGTTTCATTGCAGCAACAGAAACCCTAAGACACCTAGCATGTATAAGGACTGAAGTTCAATTCCAAGACTGCATATGCACACACACACACACACATACATACATGAATATGATTTAATGTTTTTATTCTGTTTGCTTTTGGATTTAAGTTCTAAAGCATCGACTGGCCTGGAACTACATATACAGCCCAGGTAGATCTGGTACTTATAGAGGTCTCCTGCCTATTCTAAGCGCTGGATTATAGGCATGTACATCATGACTGACCTCAATTTGGTGGTTTTTAGCAAACTGGCCCACAGTTACAGAACTTTCCATCACCCACACTCTTAGCTATCTCTTCCTCATTTCTACCACCATCACAGTCAATCGCCTTTCTGTTCCCGTCTTAGTCAGTGTTCTATTGCTGTGGAGAGATGTCGTGACCACATCAGCTCTTATAAAGGAAAGCATTTAATTGGGGCTGTCTTACAGTTTCAGAGGTTTAGTCCATTATCATCATGGCAGCAGGCAAGTAGACCTGGTGCTGGAGAAGGAGCTGAGTTTGGCTTGGACTTTTGAGATTCTAAAAACCTACTACCAGTGACACACTTCTCCATGGCCACACCTACTCCAACAAAGCCACATTTCCTAACTTCTGCCAATGGGTGCCACTCCCTAATGACCAAGCATTCAAACATATGACCCTATGTGTTATGGATGATTTGCTTACACTGTAAAGATGTGTTTCTGCCAATGGTCCAAAAATCCAGGAGTTGTTCAGTTCATGAGGCTGGATGTCTCAGCTGGTCTTCAGTGTAGACAAGAATCCTGAAGAAGCAGGCTCTAATATCAGTAGGGATGGATTTGCCAGTGAGTGAGAGCCAGCAGGCCAAGAGCGGTAACTTCCCTCTTCCATGTCCTTTATACAGCAGAAGGTGTGGCCCACATTAAAGGTGGATTTGCCCACCTCAAAAGATCTGGACTAAAGGTCTATGTATCTTCCCAGCTCAGAAGACTCGGCTTGGGAGGATGAGGCTGGAAGTCTCATTCCTACAGGCAAACCCTTATGTCTGTGGGATTGACAGGAGCATATCTGAAATTACAGTTATAAGAATGAGAAGCTGAGCACAGAGGTTTAGAGTAAGGGGGCAGGTGGGAAGAGCTACTGAGGGAACTGGGAGGCCAGCATACACTTTGGTATCCTAAGACACATCACCAAGAGCCATTTGCCCTTTCTGCCAGTGATAAGGAGATGGCTCCTTTGGTAGAGGGCCACAGGCACCAGAATTTGGGGGAGTGGAGTTTTCTTTGGACCTGACAATGGCTTTCCACAATAGCTCCTGTGGGCACCCTCAGACTCTCTTGCAAAATAGCCATTCTCCACCTGTGTATGGGGCTCCTGAGCACTTTGCATACCAGATGTTCTGAGTGGAGAGGAAAGGGAACCCAGTGCAGTGCATCTGCATCTTGACTGTCATCAGAAGGCTTGCTAAAAACTAAACCATACTCAGAACCACCCCTTAAATTCTGACTCAGTAGGTCTTGGGGGAGGGGTGACATTTGCAGTAAAAATAGTTTCCCGGGTGATGGTGATGCTCTTGGACTGGGGACTGCAGCAAGCTTTCTTGTTGAACTATCTTTGAATCACCAGCCTCCAAATAATGATACGAAGACTTATTATTAATTATGAATGCTTGGTCTTAGCTAAGACTTGTTCCCAACTAGTTCTTATAACTTAAATTAACCCATATTTTTTAATCTATGTTCTGGCATGTCGTTTGTTACATCATCTCTGTACTGCCCATCCTGCTTCCATTGGGTCTGACTGGTGACTCTGTATTTCTTCCTAGCTCATGAATGTCTAGGGGGTTCTGCATAGGATCTACCACTGTGTGGAAATTTGAATGTAACTTGTACCCATAAGCTCATAGGGAGTGGCACTGAAAGACCTGGATAAATCCAGACCCCTCTAGCAGGAAAAATAGAGCCAAAAATCTAGCAGGAAGAGAAGAGCCAATAATCTAGGTTAGCTGGTTCAGTGACTCTCAGGAACTAGCTGAAGATAAACTTAGATTATAACCTTGAGAATAATCTTGAGAAACAGGGAGCTACCCCCTTGTGATTATCACTGGTATTTTCAGAATTTTTAAATGATCAATGGAATTTTTGGAATTTTCCAATGACTCCCTCCCTACCCACTTTGGATTACTGGCTTGTGGTTTCTTCCCGTAAATACCCCTTCTCCCAGCTACTCAGGGTCGAACTCTCTACCCCTGCATGGGAAATGAGTTTTGGCCCCAGTGCACTGGTTCCTGTTCTGTCAATAAACCTCGTGTGATTGCAGCAAGGACGGTCTCTCGTGAGTTCCTGGGGGTTGTGTTATCCCGAGACTTGAGTGGGAGTCTCCCAACTCCGGAGGTCTTTCAGCACTATGAAGAGGTATGGCCTTGTTGGAGGAAGTGTATCACTTTGGGGACAGGCTTTGAGGTCTCATGTATGCTCAAGCCATGCACAGTGTCTCAGTTCACTGCCTGTTGTCTGCCAATCAAGATGTAGGACTCTCAGCTCCAGCACCATGTCTGCCTGCATGCTACCATGTCCCACCGTGATGACATGGACTAAACTTCTAAAACTGTAAGGCAGCCCCAACTAAATGTTTTCTTTTATATAGGTTACCATGGTCATGGTGTCTCTTTACAACAATAGGAACCCTAATTAAGACACCCCATGTCTGAGTAGTTTTTTTGTGGAGGCTAGAAAAAAATGCAGGTCCATTTCCACCTTGTCTGACAGTCAGAGACTTTGGAGATTGACAAGCATAGTTGCAAGTCCCAACTCTAGAGGTGAATGCTTGGTACTTTTGAAATTAAGATAGGCCATATCATCCTGAAAGGTGGTCAGGATATGCAAACATACTTCTGCTTCCTCTTTTGTAACTATGAGGTCACTGGGGGAAAGGGCGGTCTTCAGCATAAAGTGACCTGGAGCACCTTTGCTATTTAAATAACAGGATGCTAATGATTTGATGTCTCAGAGTGATAAAGTGATTGACTGTGTGAGTAATCCTTTGTATCACGTTAATAAAGTCTTCTGTTACTTTCTACCCCAGTTATATTTGGTATAAAAGCTGTGGAAAAATAAATGCAGGGGTGGGGGAGGATTTTCAGAATTTCAGTCACTGGAATGCACTCCCAATACTTTCTTATGTTTTCTGTCTTATTTTTTTATGTGTCTTCACAGTCTTTACTTATATTTCTTTAATTTCCACTCTTCTATCCTGATAAGAAGTATTTTGCTGAGGCCGGTCCTTGACAGTTTTTCTTCTGTCATATTGACACAGCTCGTCATTGATTGATGTATCCAGTTCATTGTGGTTGATTGCTATTCCTGAGCAAGTTATAAGAAAGCAGGCTGAGCAAGCCATTAGCAGAACCCCTCCATGTCCTGTGCACCAGCTCCTGCTACCAGGTTTCTGCCCTGTTTGAGTTCCTGCCCTGATTCTCTATAGCAATGAAATATGACCTGAGAATTAGTAGCTGAAATCAACCCTTCCCTCCCTGAATTACTTATGGTTATGGTGTTTATCACAGCAATAGAAACCCTAACTAAGATACCCTAGAAACCAGTGGAGAGCATTATCAGATGGGGGTGGGCTGGACTGCTGTGACAGATAGGCCTGGCATGAAGTAAAGGGTTATAGAACATCAACATTTCTCTGTATGAGGGAGAGCCATGACAAATCTTGAGTGGGTATTACCAGACCCTCTACAGGACCAAGTTGATTACTTCCCAATTTCAGGGAGTGTTGATTGTTTAGAACTTCTTGCTTGACTCCCTCCCTTTCTCATGGGAGGTAGTCTGTAATGGTAAAAGTAAAATGCTGCCCCCCAGGGGCACAGTGGCAGAAACCCTGCATGCCCCCAAAGTGGTGGCAGGGAGCAGGTCATGAGACCACACTCCAGATCCCCAAAGTGGCTATAGGCAGTGGGCTACAGGTCCTGAGAGAAGCCAGTCCCAGGCAGGGATGATACAGTTCCCCAAGTGGCTGCAGTGGACCACGAGGGGCAGCAAGTCCCACAAGGAGAGACAGATGGATAGGCACATCACAAGACCAAAGGCGGCTGGTCTGGGGCAGAGAGCCGCATGGCAGGTGAGAGACAGATGGATAGTTACACCATGCAGAGCGAGGTTGGATATTTATTTAGTGGATTATGGAGGGGGAAAAGGGAGAAGTGGAGAAGAGCAGAGAGAGAGAGAGAGAAACTGAGAGGAGGAAGGGGAGAAGTGGGGAGAAGAGAGAGACAGGAGCTGCCTCATCAAGAGAGATGGAAAGAAAGGGACTCAGGCTAGAAGCTGAAGATCAGCTTGTCTTGGCAGATAGGGGAGGGAGTGGGCATGGCTTGTACTTAAAGGGACAGAGCAGACCATTACATTTCCATCTCTCTTTTTTTTTTTTTTATAATAAAAAGGCGGGAGTTTAGGCACAGCAGGTTCAAGGAATTGGGGCAGCAGATTCTCAAGACTATTTCCTGCTTATCTGTTGGTATCATCTTGGGGAAGAACCTGAGAAAGCTGGGTGCTGGTCACACCTTGGTATAGCTGGTCTCTTTACTCCTGTCCAGTGTTTGTGGTATGGAAATATCTGGTGTCACTTACATCTGTTTAAGGTATTGGCAGAACAGAAGACAAAGTTAAGTTAAAAAAAAAATTAGGACCAGGGAATTGAGAGAGCTGTGTCTGACCTGTTTAAGGTAAATTCTTCAATTCAGCTCCCTGGAGCTCGCAAGAATTCTTTGGGTTTGTGAAAACAGAAGTTTTAGACATATACATTATATAGACAGTAGCATATTTATGTCAGAATGACTGTGACAGATATTTCTGCACAATGAAAAGTATTTTTAAGACTATGGAAGGCAGCATGAGAGAGATTTAATAACTTGTGCTTGTATTTTCCTGAAATTTGTTTGGTGAGGTTGTCCTTTTAAACTGACAAAACCTCCTAGCTGTCAAGTTGCATCAAAGATCTTTGAGAAGGATAAAATTTTACTTGAGTTATTGATTAAAAAATGACAGAGAACTTGGTTGGCACCTAGAGCCCCTCCTTGGGGTCCTTCATGGTTGCTGAAGGTCATATTTGCCTTTTACTGTTTAGCACAGGGCCTGCCAGAAGATCTTGTGGGCTAAGAAATCTGTAGGAAGACATCTCCCCTTTATAGGAAGAGTGTGAATCAGTGGAGAACACTGCAGGGCTTGTAGGAGAGCATCCTCTGCCTACAGGTGGGGTGCTAAAACCTGGCTGGATCCGGTCAAGGCAACTCAGAAGCCAGAGAGGCCAGAGACTACTCCAAGTGGCCTTTCATGGCTGGAAGAAAAAGGAAAGAAGAGAAAAGAAAAAGAGAAAAAAATTAGAGGGGCCCTGCACCCTCAGTTGAACGCACTGCACAGCGTGTGCAGTGCCAGTGCGGGAGGACTGACCCCGGGTCATCCAAACACAATTTCAGCTAAGGAATGCAATCCAGAGTTGAATGTCAGTGAAGGGATCAACCATAGCCATTAAGGCTGTGGTTGGAGGCATTCTCTCCCCCCTTCCTATTTCCAGGAACACTAGAAGATTTCCAGGTGTTCGGTGGTCAGTTCCTCAGGTTTGGAGAAATGGTTAAGCTGACCAGAATGGGGAAACTTCCAATTGAAGCTGGTGGTGTGCGTAGAAGTCACACTCAGGCGGACAGAATGGAGAACTGTTGTAAGGAAACCTGGTTCCCGAGCCCAGGGCTCCATGTGTACTCAATCAGCCAACGCGTGGGTCAGAGGAAATGTGGAGAGCCTATCTAAGTCATAGCTCCAATGTGATGGTAAAAGTAAAATGTTGCAGGTCCCTTAAGTGGTGGCAGGCTGCAGGTCCTGAGAGCAACCAGTCCCAGGCAGGGATGGCTCAGTTCCCCAAGTGGCTGCAGTGGGCCACAAGGGATAGCAAGTCCCAGACAGGGAGCTGTGTGGTGGGTGAGAGACCTTGATGGGGCAGTTGGATAGGCACACCATGAGACCATGCCACAGGTCTCCAAAGGCGGCGGCTGGTCCTGGGCAGGGAGCTATGTGGCAGGCAAGAGACAGATGGATAGGCACACCATGCAGAGTGAGGTTGGATATTTATTTAGCGGGTTATGGAAGGAAAAGGGGAGAAAGGGAGAAGAGGAGATAGAGAGAGAGAGAGAGAGAGAGAGAGAGAGAGAGAGAGAGAGAGAGAGAGAGTGAGTTAGTGGTAAAGTGAGGAGAAGTGAGAGACAGAAGCTGCATCTTCTAGAAAGATGGAAAGGAAGGGACTCAGGCTTGAAGCTGAAGATTAGCCTGCCTTGGCAGATGGAGGAGTTGGCATGGCTTGTCTCTTAAAGGGACAGTGCAGACTGTTATAGGGCCTGCTATCCTGCCTCAGTTTCCTCAATGCAGTAGTATGAAGAAACATTGAATGAGACTATTGCTTGACTATCCAATAGGTAAAGGTAGCTGTCTCCCCCATGTTGCTTCCCTTGCAGCAGCAGCCTGCTTCTGTGAAGGACCAACAGACTGGGAACACAAAGGTTCCATCCCTTGACTCAGTACAGGATGTCCACGAAAGCTCACCCTTGTTCCAGAGTGCCCATGAACCAGCAGATAGCTCCCATTCAGTGTCACTGAAGTAGAGTTTCTTTTTCCTTTCCTACTGTACCCAAGTAAGCGCCAGGGCACAGAATCTGTTCCCACCCAGCTGAGTGACCTAAGGCACAAAGGAAGTGTTTCTGCTTGGTGAGTAGTTGTGCCCTTTATCATTAAAGGCCCCAGTTCACCATCTAGCTTGTGTGTTTACCATCACTATGGCTAGGCCCTGGGTTGAAGGCAAATATGGTGATTTGGGAATAGCTCTTATAAGCTCATATATTTGATGAACTGTTTGGAAGTGTCAGGAAGGGTGGCCTTGTTGGAGGAAGTGTGTCACTGGTGATGGACTTTGAGGTTTCAAAAACTAATACTAGACCTGGTATTTCTCTCTCTCTCTCTCTCTCTCTCTCTCTCTCTCTCTCTCTCTCGCTCTCGCTCTCGCTCTCGCTACTGCCTTAGGATGTAAAACTCTCAGCTACTTCTTCAGCACCATGTCTGCCTGCTTGCTACCATGCTCCCTGCCATGATGGTAATGGACTAACCCTCTGAAACTGTAAGCAAGTCTCCATTAAATACTTTCTTTTTTAAGAGTTGCCTTGATCATGGTGTCTTTTTACAGCAATAGAACACTGTCCAAGACAGCAAGCAACAAGCCCTTCAGTGCTCAGGCTGCTGCACTGGGAAACGTATGCAATGCAGGGGCAGGGAATCTTAGGACACGGTCTGTAAGGGGCCATCCAACACAGAAAGGCCAGAAAACCTCCGTCAGCTGCATAGTCACAGAACTTGGAAAGAAGAGAGAGACAGTTGTGAATATGGACCTGGGTGGTCCCAACAGGCTTCTGCTGTGATAACAGCCCCTTGAAATGTCATTCATGTAGTGAAAACCCCTAAGGTTTTCTTTGAGGTCTTCTTCATGCTGGGCTCGACATACAAGCTACAAGACTGATTTTGCACACTAGGCCAAATGCCAACCATCACCCTATCATTTCCTTCTCACATGAGGAAGCTTAACCAGATGGACGTAAGATAAAGTAACAGAGATAGCCTTCAGCGTGCCCTGTAAAGAGAAAATAATTCCCAAACTTCAATTATTTTTTATTATTAGCTCCAAATTACTTGTAAAATAAATCTGTGAAATGTTATGGCACATCGTACCCAGCTTCAAATTGCAACCTCCCCACCCCAGAGTGCACTTGCCAGTGCCCAGCTGAGGGTGAGGGCACCTTACTTATACTTAGATCCGGTGACCTGTCCTTGGCAGTCTCAGGATGTGTGACTGAAGGCACAGCTCACAGTACGTTGACTATCCCCTCAGTCCAGCTTAGAGTCTATGACCCATCTTTGTCCTAATTTGGGTGCAAATGCTCTGAACTACTTTACCTCTTGCTGACCCTGTCTCCTGTACTCCTATAGCCAATGCTGGAGATCTAGCAGGTGGACCACATGGACGATGCTGGAGACCTAGCAGTTGGACCACATGGACGATACTGGAGATCTAGCAGGTGGACCACATGGACTATACTGGAGATCTAGCAGGTGGACTACATGGACTATACTGGAGATCTAGCAGGTGGACCACACAGATGATACTGGAGATCTAGCAGGTGGACCGCATGGACTCTACTGGAGACCTAACAGGTGGACCGCATGGACGATACTGGAGATCTAGCAGGTGGACCGCATGGACTCTACTGGAGACCTAACAGGTGGACCGCATGGACTATACTGGAGATCTAGCAGGTGGACCGCATGGATTTGCTTTGGCCTTCAGTCATCATCTCCAGTGTTCCCTGAATCCTGTAAGGTAATGTTCCACACATCTGAGACAGTGCCCACCTGCCTCTCCTCTGGATGCTACCTCTCCTTCCTCGAGTCCACATGCTTTCTGTACCCTGTTCTGCAAAAGGCCTCATCCTTCCTTGATGGGAGGATGGAAGCTACTTTGAGTGACTGTCTCTGTCAAGTCTAGAGTTTTGAAAGTTGCTTACAATGCACTTCCTGTTAACTGAGGTAATACTACTATATTCTTCTGTGGTCTTTGATGGAGTTGAAGAATAGATCATTATAATTATAGTTTTCCTTAGTTATGATAAAAGATAAAGTAGATATAAATGTTGTAACTGTAATTCTTGCTTGATACCTGTCTTGTTATATGTAATTTTACTATGCTAAAGTTAAAAATCTTCCTTTTTATTTAAACAGAAAAAGGGAAATGGTGTGGGAAATCCTTCTGTCTGTGTTGCTTTTATTGGTTAATGAATAAATTTATTTTGGCCAGTGGCTTAGCAGAATAGGGCAAGGTGGGAGTTCCAAGCAGATAGAGGAGGAGAGAGTAGGCAGAGTCAGTGAGATGCCATGGAGCCACCAGAGGGGAAAGACATGAGCTGCCAGCTGGAACCTGGCTGGTAGGTCACAAGCTCTCGTGGTAAAATATAAAATAATGGAAATGGTTAATTCTAGATGTAAGTACTAGCTTAAGTGATTGGCCAAGCAGTGATTTAAACAATATAGTTTCTGTGTGATTATTTTGGGAGTCTGGGCAGCTGGGAAACGAGCAAACGCCTCCCCCAACACATCACCAGTGCCACCTGCTCTCACTGACACCATGCAGGAGTGCTCCCTTTCCCTTTATACTACCCTCTTCTTAGTCTCTAAATCCTATCTTTAAGCCCTTCATTCCAGAATCACGCCTGCCTCTCTCAAGACCTCATTCCAGCCACTGGCTGGCATCCGTGACGGGGTGTTCAGGGCAGAAAGACATTGTTGAGATGGGATGTCTGTGAGCAAGGAGTCAAGTGAGGTCATATCCAGCAGCAGGGTCCTACCCAGCACCTCCAAAGTCATTGCAGAAGAGCCGTAGATGGAGGGTTTGCAAAGACCCGTCAGGTGTCCTCCACCAGGCCACGCCAGGGGCTTCCCTTTGGCCTCTGTGGTGGGTGTGCACCGGGGTGATAGCAACTGAACTGCCTCACAGCTGGCAAACTGCCCAGGTCAAGTAAACAACATGGAGGGTTTGAGCTGAGGAAGAGAGGAGGAGTCTCTGGGAGGAGACATTTTCCTGCTTGCCTGGGAGCACCAGGCTCCGTAGAGGACCCTCTACAAGTGCTGTGGCCTCCATGGCCACTTCCTTCTGTGTTTGGTGCCCACCCTCCTCTGTCTTCCCATCCGTCTCCGCTTTCCCTAGCGAACATAAAGTCACCCTAAGGAGATGGAAATGCTACTTACCTGACTTCTCTGTGTGAGTCCAGCTCTGTGTGTGTATTGTAATTCCAAACGGTACCGCGTGAACTCGTACAGTCAGTACACGTTCATCATTTTCATTCAAAAAATTGTCTTTTATAAAAAGAGAAAAGGAGAAAGCGGAGCCTCTGGGTGAGAGTTAAACTGACTGTTCACCTTGTCACTGAGCTGTCCTCCCTCCTGCACCGCATGGTCACTGTCCAGCTGTCACGCGCCTCACATCCCGTAGCCAGTTTGTTCAGGCCCTGAGATTTGCTATAACTTTGTTTGTTTTGTTAAAACTTTGCAATGTGTTAAAAATGGGCAATGGAGGCCAGACAGTGGTGGCACATACCTTTAATCCCAGCACTTGGGAGACAGAGGCAGGTGGATCTCTGTGGGTTCAAGCCCAGCCTTGTCTACAGAGTGAGTTACAGGACAGTTGAAGCTGTCACACAAAGAAACCCTATCTCAGGGGCTTTGACATCCCTTTCTAGTTTATGTGTGTCTGATCTGTTGTTTTCCCATCCTCCACTGCTGAGGGGCCTGGCAGGGGTTGCAGACATGGGCTGGGTTAGGCTTCCTCTGGATCAGGTCCCTGCTGTGGAGATGATTGGTGCTGCTCTGGTCCCCTGGCACTTTAGAGAACAGCTGTCTCAGAAGGACCTGCAGGCTGCTGAGGGTTCAGCTGCTGGAAGCCTAGCCTTCAGGACCTCTGACATGACTTTATTTGGAAATAGGATAGTTATAGATGCAACCAGCTCAAATGAGGTTATTCTGGAGTAGGAAGGTCCTTTGCTCACCATGACAGTGTCCTTACCCGAAGAGGATGGAGTCACCCAGGCCGTGTGACAATAGTAGAGGCTCAAAATAGGATTGATGCACCTAATGGATGAAGAAGGCCGAGGTTCAGGGATGCTTGGCCTTCGGCACTGGAGAGAGAAAAGGACTTGCCTGGGGCTTTTAAGTGATGTGCCGCTTCTCTGGTACTCTGCGTCAGACCTCCAGCTTCTAGGGTCGCCAGATGGTACCCTTGTGGCTTCCTGCCTCTCGGCCTGTCATGCTTTGTGTTGGCACCTGGTAACTGAGGTCAGCAGCTTTGCTCCCAGCATCCACTGAGAGAGCACTCACAGGGTTTGAGCTCCTCTAGTCTGTGGCCAGTGTGGTAGTTTGAATGAGATGCTCTCACAAGTCTCAGGGATCTGAATACTTGGTTCCCAGCTGGCAGCTGCTTAGGGAGAATTAGGAAGTATGGCCTTTGCTAGAGGAAGTATGTCACTGGAGGGGGGCTTTGAGACTTCAGACTCGTGCCGTTCCCAGTGTGCTCTGCCTCTCAGAGAGGTTCCAGATAAGAGCTCTTAGCTGTTCCTGCTGCTGTGCCTTCAGGCGCTGTCACAGAAGCTAACACTCTAGAACTGTGAGCCCCATTAAACACCTTCTTTTATAAGTTGTCTTGATAAATGGTGTTTGATCATAGCAATAGAAAGTAACCAATAGGGGGCTGGAGAGATGGCTCAGTGGTTAAGAGCACTGGCTGCTCTTCCAGAGGTCCTGAGTTCAATTCCCAGCAACCACATGGTGGCTGACAACCATCTGTAATGAGATCTGGTGCCCTCTTCTGGTGTGCAGGCATACATGGAGACAGAATGTTGTATACTTAATAAATAAATAAATCTTAAAAAAAAAAAAGAAAGTAACCAATATGGCCATTAAGTTCTGGAGATGTGCAGGTCACTTGTGTCCTTGGAAAGGTTTCAGTGTGCTGGTACACTGAGGCAAGTTCTGCCTTCATGTATGACCACATGCCTGGGATCTTGGGAAGATGCCAGATAATGGGGTCAGGGATGGGTGGAGAGCAGGTCTTTCCTGTGTCCCCTGTAAGGCCCAGTATGCCGATGAAGTTCACTCAAACTTAACTGCAGGATCTGTGCCCCTGCCAGGTCTTGGGAAGGTGTTGCTGTGAAGGCTGTGGGCTAGGGGTATAAGGCACCCGTATACCATTCCAGCACATCTGCAGCCTGAGCTAACGGCGCCATGCTTGTGGACTCCACTCACAGCAGCTGCGTGCACCTATACCACCAACTTCTCCACATCCTGCTGGGGAGTTGGCTCGGTAGGTGGCTGTGTTAGCATGAGGAAATGGATCCAGATTCCAGCACCCAAGGAAAGAGCTGGTGTGACGGAGCTAGCCTGTGACCCGTGGGCCGGGGCTTATGAAGGGAGCACAGAGACAGGAGGATCACCAGGACTAGCTGCCACAAGCCTAGCTCTAGGTTCAGCGAGAGACCCTGTGTTATGTGAATAATGCAGAGAGGGATGTAGCAGGGTGACCGATGTCCTCCTTGTACACACGCGTGCACGGCACACATGACTGTGCACACATCGTGCTCATGCGCTCATACACGCACACATTTTTTAAAAGCTCTAAAAGTAAAAATTAACAACAACAACAACAAACCCACCAGCTTCCAGCCAGGTGTGGCTGAGGCAGGAGGATTGCTGAGAGTTCACACCCAGTGTGAGCTACATATCAAGCCTCTCAAAAGCTAAGCCACAGTTACAAGCAGTGGATATATGCTGGTACTTGCTGCTCAGCCCGCTCCTTCCTCACTGTGCTCAGTAAGGTCACATAGCAGCCATTGTCCTTGACTCAAGCCCCAAAGCTTTCCACTCTGCTTCCTTTCTGATGGGGGCCTTTCAGAAAACGCAAGCCCTGGAGACTTTTAGACAGCAGGACACAGTGTGGATGGAAGTGCGGAGGAGGAGCCAGGTCCTCCTGGGGCCCGTCTTTGTATCTGTGAATTGAGAAAAGTCTCAGGGCTCAGTTCTGGTTCTATTTTTATCTCCTCTCAATTTTCAGTGGCTCAGGCAGGTTCTGGAAACTCTGTCAGCCTCAGTGGGCATTCATTAATGCATGCAATGCAGGCTCCATTGAAATTCCGATAGTGTGTGAGGTGAGGGGCTTTTCTCTGTTAGCTCAAGCCTGTCACGTCTCATTTCTTTCCTTTTTAAAAGCCCATAAACCACCTCCCACCTCCCCAGAAGGACCCTCCCCTCTTGAGTTAAAACTGTAGAAGGTTCCAGAAGCAAAGTGTTTGGACTTCGGATGGTACCTCTAGTAGGAAGGTCATGGGATTCCTTAAGTTATGGGAAGCCCACTGCCGGTAAAGGGGTAAAGGAGCATGGGTATTAAAATGCTGATCTACCTCTCACTATGAAAAGATATTTATATTATAAATCTCTGTGTAGCATCACCACCTCATATTGTCAAATACAGCCATGGAGCTGGGGCAGTGGCTCAGTGGGTAGAACACTACTGTACAAGCTTGAGGACCTGAGTTCAAATCCCCAGACTCCACGTCCCCAGAGCTGGACGTGGTGCAAGTCCCAGCTGTCCAGGAGAATCCTCGGGACCTTACCAGGCAAGAAGGGAAGAAGATACCAGTTAAACAACATAGACCCATCTGAGACAAGGTGGAAGGTGACCGGAGGTTGTCCTCTGAGCTGTGATCATACCTTTCCCCCAAATTAAGTAAGTTTAAATTTAAACACAAACACAGTGGAGTGTGGAGCTAAGACAGAAATTTCTGGCTCTGAGTTTCAATGAACGTTGGACTTTTGAGGTGTCAGACAAGTGAGTTCAACGCAGCCTATATTGGATTCTGTCTTTGTTAAATCTGGTTTTCTATTTTTAATACGTTTTCGTGCACAGGGAGACTTCAAGCATAGTATGAACAATACCCAAATCTTCTCGTATGAATGGACACACAGTATTCTTCCCACGTTTGTTTTCTGTTCTGTGGGTACATTTCTTGACAGTCGGCAATCTAGACATGGTGTCGGAGAGCAATTGAAAGGCTAGAATCACCAGAGAGTCAGTTTGCCGATAAGAGGCCACCACTGAGCTAGAGCAACAGAGTAAGAGGACAAAAACAACTGGGGATGTGGCTCGGTGACAAAGTGCTTGCTTAGCGCTAGGAAAACAAGGAACAAAGAAAATTATCAAGACTTGACCTGGGTGGGTAAAGTGAACCGCCCTTTAACCCCAGTGAACTGCACTGTAACCCCAGCATTTAGGAAGCTGAGGAGAGGGGTTGTGAATCTCAAGCCAACCTCGTCTACATAGTGAGACCCTACCCCAAAAACCTAAGGACTGAGGATCTGGTTCAGGGGTAGAGTAGTAGAGTACTTTTTTACAGCCCTGGACTTGATCCTCAGCACTGAAAAGAAAAAGAAAGACGATGAAAGGTGAGAGAGAACTTCTGTTCATTTCACAATTTCATATTAGTTCTATCTCTCTATCACTCTATATCTATCTATCTATCTATCTATCTATCATCTATCTATCTATCTATCTATCTAATCTATCAATCATCTATCTATCTATCATCTATCTATCTATCATCTATCTATCTATCTATCTATCTATCTATCTATCTATCTATCTATCTACCTACCAACCTTCCTACCTATTTACCTATTTTCTCATTGTCCTAGGCAATGACTCCCATGTCTTGCAAATGCTAAGCAAGTACTCTACCACAACCCCAGCCCGGCAGACATTGGACAACCTCTGTGTCGCACAGTAGCGTTAGCCCCTTTGCTCTCATTTTCTCCACAGTAAACTTCCCGGATGCATGGCAAGCTCCTCTGAGTGGTCTTGGCAACTCCATTAGACCCAGCCGGTTCCTCGTCTGTACGCTTGCCTTCTACCACATATGTTCCTCATTGCACCGTTTGCTAATTATTCACTTGTCTGTCTCATTCACACACTCTATTTTAAATAGTCAAGGGTTACGTTAGTCTTCGTTGTTGTTGTTTTTCAATGGTTTCCTTTTATCTTAACTTGGCTGTGGGTATTTCCCCGACGTGTATCGAAGGACCACAGAAGACATTGGGTCCCCTGGGACTGCAATTACAGATGGCTGTGAGACACCATAGGGTGCTCGGGAATTGAACCTGGGTCTTCTGGAAGAGCAGCCGGTGCTCTTGCTGACTAGGCATCTCTGGGCCTCTGGAGAAGAAATTTAATGCAGGAATGAGGAATGAGTGCAGGTGGGGGAGGGTCAGGGAGAGGCTGGAAAGATGGAGGAAGAGACCCATCCGGGGCAGGTTTGAAAGCTAAGTCTTGGTGACTGACAGTTGGCAATGAGGGAGAGAGTGGAGGCAGGCATGAGCACACCTGGTTCTCCACCCATGATTGCCGGCACTTAGCAAAAATCCCAGGCTAGGATGCGTTACTTGACTTGTAAGTTCTGTGGAGTGTTGACCCCGTTACCCTGGATTGCCAGTAGCTGCTACAGGCCATAGTCCCCTCCTCTGCTGCCCCCCCCACCCCCACCACAATAAGCACTTCTGGGGACAGAGTCCTTGGCAACACTGCTTCTTCACCACCAGTAGGGAGATGCCCGTGCTTTCAGGGCAGGCTGTGGCAGGCAGCAGGATGGACAGGCAGTGCCTTTCCAAGTGCGAGATGGCAGGAGCCCACAGGCTGGGCCCTGCCCTCCCAGGTGTCCACACCTGGCAGTGTCACTTGTCCACAGCTGCCTGTTTTCTTGCTGATGGAAGAAAAACAGAACCAGGCTTCTAATTAGCTCTGAGGGTTTCTGTCAAAAGTCACAGTTTTGGCCAACTACATTGGCCGGTTCTCATAACCTCAGCATGCTGCAGGCTGAAGCTGGAAGATTGCAAATTCAAACCAACCTGATCTCTAGAGTGAGACTCTGTCTCAAAATAAACAAAAGAAACATCTATTTCAGTGTTTCCACCCTTCTGGGTGACACAGTTAGGCCTGGTTCATTGCCTGGTGGTCCTGACACAGTGTGGGTCAGCCTGGTGTGCAGGGAATGTCCCAGATGGCCTGTCTGATGTGAGCACTCACATACATTAGAAGTGTGCTTGCATGCTCTGTAGAGCCTGGACTGTGAGGTTCCAAAGCAAACATCTGTGAGCACAACCTGAGTGAGTCTCCAGTTTGGGATGTGACTGTTGGTCACCTAGCATCCTGTGGTTACACAACACCCTCCATGAAGACAGGACCTCAGAGGCTAAGGAAGCTTCTTTTAGAGGTTTTCCCAAACAAAAGGACAAATCCACAGCCTGCTAAATCCCTAGACAGTGTCCTAGAGTCCAGGGGAGCTGCACACTGGCAGGAAGGCTGTGGAGGAGGGCCCCAGAGCTGCAGCATCCTGGGAACTGAGTCGGAAGAAGGGGCACACGTAGCTGACGAGGGTATTTGAGACCTGAGGGACCTGAACGCTATAACAAAAAGGCCGGGTGACTCTAGCGCCTGGATGGCAGATGGGCCTGGAAGCACAGGGAGAAGGGAACCATGAATGTCCGCTCAGTTCACAGGAACTGGATGTGGGGGAACTTCTGTCTGGCCCTACCACTGCACAGCCTGAACTAGGGCTAGAGGGAGAAGTGGGCTGGAGCAGAGGGTCTCAGTCAGAAGAATTGGGTGCTCTTTAGCATCGCTCCCCTCTGGAGTGGTCCTACAGGAGGCCATCTCTGTGGCCCAGAAATGCTTGCGCTGTAAAAGACACCAGTGTTTTTGGTCTCCCCAGATGAATTCACCTCTTCCACCCTGTTAGCTCTGAAATGACTATGCTTCCAATGCTGAGAAGATGGTGGCAGGGCCACTTTCCTGGAATCATGACTAGCCCAGAGCTGGCCTCAGAGCCACAGGGAACTGGGTACCAAGGATTCACTCCTAAACTGGTACTCACTGCATAGATTAAGCATCTAGAATATCGGGTTAATGCAGAAGGGGGTGGATTTCAGAACCAAGCTAATGCCGGGGGTGGAGGTGGAGACACTGACTTGATCGTGAATGATCCAGATAATTGCAGTGCTAGTGGTGCCCACCCAGCATGCCCTGGGGTGATAGGAGCCCATTAGTCACGTCTCAAGCAGGAGGGGCTGTGGCTGCCAAGGCCTGAGGCAGGGAGGCTGAGATGTGAGTCAGCCCCAGAGACTCTGACCTAGCGGCACCACCTCCCTAGGAGACTGGCGCTAGGCGCTCTGAATGCTAGACTTTTTCCTCTTGCTGTATCAGTGGGTGTGAGCACTTTGTCATCCCTTGTCATTAAGCCATCAGGTGTTCCACTGCAGACCAGAGCGGTGCCACCTGGTTCTGGTCAACAGCAGGTAGAGAGCCCTCCCCTCCGGAGCTTCCACAGACTACCTCTGTGTGAGCCTGAGGCTGGTGTGACCATGGGAGACAGAACGGCTTCTGTTTCTATGCTCACAGTGGCCAGCTCCGCCCAAGCCTCACTTTGTTCTTGGTTCATTTTCAAAGTGACCCCTAGCCCACACGGGAGGCCACTTCTCTAGTGTTGTGACAGGATCTAGACCTGGCTTGTGTATGACTTATGGAGCTCTAGATGTGACTGGTGAGGGCAGTGCCAGGTTCACCGGGTCCCTAGAGGGACAGTGTTAGCCCAGCGTAGACAGCAGTGCTTTCCGCTGAGACTCACATCTCTGTTCTGTCATTGTTTGTTTCTCTCTCCCTCCTATCCTCTCCTCTCCCTCTGTTCCTTCCCTCTTTCCTTCTTTTCTTTTTTTCTTTCTGTTGTCATTGGATTCTTTCTTTCTTTCTCTCTCTCTTTCTCTTTCTTTCTTTCTTTCTTTCTTTCTTTCTTTCTTTCTTTCTTTCTTTCTTTCATTTTTATGTTGGTCTGAAAGTCACCCACCTACAGCCTTCCAAGCTCTGCAGCAGCAGGAGCACACTGCAGTAGCTTCTGGTCCTAGGGTCTCCTCTCTTTTTCATAAGGAGAGGATAAACAACACTAAAGACCTCTGAAAAGCTGTTTGTATTACACATCCCCCCCCCCAAACACTACAGATGGTTGCCAATGCTGTTGGTTACCCCCACAACTGGAAGGAAGACCATGTTGCTGAAGATACCACATCCTAATGGCATCCATATGGAACATGGAGAAATCTAGCTGGTACTCACCCCCCCACCCCCAGGTAGCATCTGTAGTGCTAGAAGATGCCATAGATGCTACCAGAGGAGAAGAGAACGCATCTATCTCACCCAGCTACAAGCCCTGTGTAAGCTGTTGTAATGGCCTGCCTGAAAGCTATGGCCACTGCTGCAACTGTGTCGTGAATGCTGGGGAGTGACCAAACATTTTTTGTTTGGTTGGTTTTAGTTTTTCAAGACAGGGTTTCACTGTGTAGCCTTAGCTGTCTTTGGCTGGCCTGGAACTTGTTCCAGAGACCAGGCTGGCCTCAAAATCACAGAGATCTGTCTGCCTCTGCCTCCTAAGTGCTAGAATTAAAGAAGTGCACCACCACTGCCTGGTAATTAAGCACTTTTTGATTGCATTTAAGGCCCACTCCATGAGATGGAACCCACACTGTAGTTCAAGTCAAGTCACTGTAGTGAGGTCAAGAATCTGACACTATACAGGTCCTAGAAGAAAACTCATTACTCTTATTCTGCTAAATGAATATAGCACTAAAATCATAATGGCATAGTGTAATTGTCTGTCCTGTCTCTTTAAGAGACAAGCCATGCCAACTCCCCCATCCACTGAGGTGGGCAGATCTTCCTTCCTGCTTACGGCCTGAATCTCTTCCTTTTCCATCTCTCCCTTGAAAAGGCAACTTCTGCCTCGCTCCATTCTCTGCACTTCTCCCCTTCCCCCTTGTTTCTCTCTCCCACTTCTCTCTCTTTTTCTCTCCTCTCTCTCTTTCTTTCTCTCTGTGCCCCTCTCTGTTCTTCTCCTTCTCCCCTTTCCCCTCCATAACCCACTAAATAAATATCCAACCTCACTCTGCATGGCGTGCCTATCTGTCTCTTACCCGCTGCCTGGGATGAGCTACCTTCAGAGACCTGCAGTGTGGAAACTGTGCTGTCCCTGCCTGGGACTGGCTGTTCTGGGGCCCAGTGACTACCCTGGCTCAGGGACCTGCCGTAAGTTCTCATGGCCCACTGCAGCCACTCAGGAACCTGCAGCATTTTTAATTAATCCATTACATTGGTGCCGTGAGACTCGGATGGCTCTTCGACCCCGAGTACCCCTCCCCCCAGGGTTGAGATCTGGAACCAGGTATTTTTTTTCCATAACAACCACATGTTCCATATGCCTGAGTGTGATTTCTACACACACACTGGCTTCAGTTGGTTAGTTTTCCCCATTCTGTCCAGCTTAACTATTTCTCCAAACCTGAGGAATTGAGTCCTGGCAATTTTCTGGTATTCCTAGAAAAAGGGGGACAGCCCCAACCCTGGACAGTTGCACCCTTCACTGACATTTATCTCTCGATTGATTCCCTTAAATAAAATTGTGTTTGGATGGCCCCCGGGGTCAGTCCTCCTATGCTAACACTGCACAAACTGTGTGGTGCATTTGACTGGGGGCCCAGGGTTCCTCAGTTTTTCTTTCTCTTTTTTCTTTTTCTTTTCTTTTTTTTTCTTCCCCCCCCCCCCGGCTGTGTTGCTNTGCACAAACTGTGTGGTGCATTGGTCTGGGGGCCCAGGGTTCCTCAGTTTTTCTTTCTCTTTTTTCTTTTTCTTTTCTTTTTTTTTCTTCCCCCCCCCCCCGGCTGTGTTGCTTATTTTTGTTTTTGTTTTTGTTTTGGTAAATGCCACTTGGAGTGGTCTCTGGTCTCTCTGGCTTTTGAGTTGACCTGACTGGACTCAGTCAGGCAATAGCACTCAACCTGGGGTCAGGAGATGCCCGCCCTCTGAGTCCTGCAGTGTTCATGCCAATTTACACCCCACCTATAGGGGGAGATGTTCCATTATAGGCCTTGTGGTGTCACTGTTTTCACAGTTTCAGCTACGGGTAGCAAGCCATCCATGTCCATACCCTCTGGGATGGATGCCTTTTAGAGGCCCTAAAACCCCAGCCTAAATGCCCTACTTCTTCAGCTCCTACGCTCACTCCGCCAGTGTCCTGCTGGCTCCAATTTTAAGGGAGCTGTCTAACTACTGTCAGCGCACAGGCAAATGGAAAGAGTTTCCTCACACTGTCCCTGCAACTGCTACTGCTGCCAACAAGATTGGTCGGATCCACGAGGTGGCTGTTTTCAGTTGCAGCCTTTTGCTCCCTGCTGTGGCTTGTGGCATGGTGGCTCAGCCATAGGGTGGATCATGCCTCTAGGTCTCTCTTAGTATTAAACTTAAAATCCCTGCAGCTCAAAAATGGTGGCTTTTCCATACAACATGTGACCACTACTATTTAGACTGAGGTCAGGTGACCTTACGACCATCTTATCTGAGGTCAGGTGACTTTGCTGCCATCTTAACTGAGAGCCAGGTCACATGACCAAGTCTTTCCATCTTTACTGAGGTATAACCTGCCTGGTCCCCCAATTTACTTATGTTTTTATCTCTAAATTCCTCTTGCCGAATCTGTTGCATGTGTGTTTTGTGCAGTGGCATGCCTTTGATATGGCCCACCAAGAGCATCCACTTCACCCAATTCCTGTTCACTGTGTGTGTGTATGTTCATACATGTAACTTAAATGCACCTATGTTTACTGTTAAATGTTATAATTGTCTGTTCATTGCATCTCATTCCAGACTACAAAAATAGTAAGTCTCATGTTTTATACTGTTATCTACTTTTAAGTCTCTTACAAAAATACTTTATATTTAATCCAACCCTCATTTAAAATATATTAAGCTCCTACAGATTTCTTAGCCCACAGGATCTTCTGGAGCCTGGTAGGCCCTGCACTAAACAGCAAAAGGCAAATATGACATTCAGTGGCCATGGAAGACCCTGAAGAGTAGCTCTAGGTGCCAAGTAAGTTCTCTGCCATTTTTAAATCAGTAACTCAAGTAAAATTTTATCCTTCTGAAAGATCTCTGATGCAGCTTGACAGCTGAGAGGTTTTGTCAGTTTAAAAGGACAATCTCACTAAAGCAATTTCAGTAAATTACAAATACAAGACCTACAAGTTATAAAGGTATGAGAACAAATACAAGTTATCAAATATTTCTCTCACTGCCTTCCATAGTCTTAAAAATACTTTTAATTGAGCAAAGAATATCTGTCACAGTCATTCTGCTGATGTTTAAAACTTATGTTTTCACAAACCCAAAGAATTCTTATGAGTTCCAGGGAGCTAAATTGAAGGATCCACCTTAAACAGGTCAGATACCTCCCCCCCCCCCCAATTCCCTGGTCCTAAATTTTATTTCCTTAACTTTGTCCTGTTCTGCCAATACCTTAAACAGGTATAAGAGACACAAGACATTTCCATACTACAAACACTGGAAAGGAACACACAGAGCAGTTACACCAAGATGTGACCAGCACCCAGCCTTCTAGGGTTCCCCCCAAAGACAATGCCCACAAATAAGCAGGAAGAAGTCTTGAGAATCTACCACTCCAATTCCCTTAACCTGTGGTGCCTAGCCTCCTACCTTTTTATTATAAAAAAAAAAAGATGGGAATGTAATTGTCTGTCTTGTCTCTTTAAGAGACAAGCCATGCCCACTCTCTCCCCCTTCCACTAAGGCAGGTAGATCTTCCTTCTTGCTTGTATCCTGAGTTTCTTCCTTTTCTTTCTCTCCCCTGAAGAGGCAGCTTCTGCCTTGCTCCATTCTACCCACTTCTCCCCTTCCCCCTTGCTTCTCTCTCTCTCTCTCTCTCTCTCTCTCTCTCTCTCTCTCTCTCTCTC
>NW_026067934.1:6171325-6312789 GCF_014885135.2 Alexandromys fortis | reverse complement strand
TATATAATATTTTGCCCATATTTGCTGTCTTAATTAAGGTTTCTTTTGCTATGGAGAGAAACCATGACCCCAGCATCTCTTATAAAGGAAAACACTTCATTGGAACCAGCTTATAGTTCAGAGGTTCAATCTGTTATCATCATGGTGGAATACGGTGGTGTGCAGGCAGACATGGTGCTGAAGAAGGAGCTGCAAGTTCTACATCTTGATATGCAGGCAACAGGAAGTAGTCTGAAACACTAAGCATGGCTTGAGCATATATAAGACCTCAAAGCTTGCCTTTACAGTGACATACTTTCTGCAACAAAGGCCATATCTACTCCAACGAGGCCATACCTTCTAATAGTGCTTTGGGAGCAATTTTCTTTCAAACCACCACATTGTACTCCCCGGTCCCCAAGGCTTATGGCACCATCATAATGAAAAAAATGCATTCAGTCCAACTTCAAAAGTCTCCATGGCCTATAAGTCTCAAACTTATTCAAAAGTCATATAAAATATGGCATTTAAAGTGTTTTAAAAACTTAGAACTTTTCTTCACAGTGAAACATGCCTGCTTCTGACAGCACCAATTACTTCAGAGAGGTTGACACACATTGAAGAAACTCATTATAAAATTAGCCTTTGTGTGACAAGACTTGACATTTGGGCAGGAAACTGCTCTTGCATGGACTGCTTAATGGTATGCTGTACAAACTGAACATGCAGGGCCTGCAGAAAAATGGCTGCTAAAGTTGCCTAAAGTAGGTGAGACAATCCTTCAGGGTTCCTGCTTCATGAAACAGTCTGTCAGACATTCTATAGGACACAGAAAAAAGTGACTGACAAACTGCCAATATAGGCAGAACTGTCTTTGAAATTTCATGCTCCATGAAAAAGTCTGTCAGACACCATGGAGTTGTTGGCTGAAGCTGGATGCTGCAGTGTTACTAAAAAACTATGGGTGACTGTCCAGGCAGCAAGATGTCTCTGTCAACTCTAGAGTTTTGGAAGTTGCTTACAATACACTTTTGTTTACTTTGATAATATTATATCCTTCTGAAGTCTTTGATGGGCCTAAAAAAGATACTTATAATTATAAAAGATAGATTAGATATAAAACTTTAGACTCACAAAGATAAGATATATAATAAAATATTTTCCTTAATTTGCCAAATATAAATGGACTAAAAATGATAAGTATAATTCTTGCTTGATAACTGTTTTGTTGTATGTAATCTTGCTATGTTAAAGTTAAATCCTGCCTTTTTATTTAGACAGAAAGGGGGAGGTGATGTGGGATTCCCCTTTGTATGCTATGAATATATTTTATTATCATTGTTAAATAAAGAAGCTGCTTTGGACCTATAGCAGCACAGAATAGAACAAGACTGGAATTCCAAGCAGAGATAGAGGAGAAAAGAAGATGGAGTTAAAAAAAAGATGCCATGTAGCTGCCAAAGGAGACAGACACCAAAACTTTACTCAGTAAGCCACAGCCTTGTGGTGATATACAAAATAATAAAAATGGGTAATTTAAGATATAAGAGCTAGATAAAAAGACACCTAAGCTATTGGCCAAGAAGTGTTGTAATTAATATAGTTTTGTGTGATTATTAGGGTCTGAGCAGCTGGTAAAGGAACAAGCAGTCTCCACCTAGAAAAAGTTCAAAGTCTTCTGAAATAATACAATCCTTTAACTGTAATCCCCTGTAAAATTAAAATCAAAAATCAAATTACATATTTCCAACACATAATGGCACAGGATATACGTCACTATTCCAAAACATAGGGATTGAAACATAGTGAGGAAATACTGGACCACAGCAAGACCAAAAGCCAGCTGGGGGAACTCCAAACTCTGCATCTGCGTGCCTGATATCAAAACGCTCTTCAGATATCTGATTCCTTTCAGCTTTGTTGACTGCAACACACTTCTTTCTCTTGGCTGGCTCCACTCCCTGTTAGCAAGGTTTCTCTCCTTGGCAGGGTCCTATGACTCTGGTATCTCCAACACATCTTGGGGTCTGCAAGGCAATCTAGGCTTCTCCTTCACAACTTCACACAATTTTCTCTCTAAGTCTTTGTTCAGGGACACCCCTGACACATGACCTGGCCTCAGTGCCTTTCCTTAGTCAAGGAAGAATATTCCTTTGCCCCTTTCTTATATCCTTAAAGCCAGAATCATGTGGCCCAATCTGCCAAGTTCTGCTGCATGCTGGGGCTGGAACATTCAATAACATACTCACCAGCTTTCTGTTTTCCATGGTTTCCCTCATTGACTAAGGTTGGGAAGTTCTGAAACTTGCTCTGTAGGCCAACTTGGCCTCAAACTCAGAGATTCACCAGTCTCTGCCTTCCAAGTGCTAGGATTTTTGTTTTGTTTTTGTTTTTTTGTTTTGTTTTGTTTTGTTTTTTTTGACACAGGGTTTTTCTGTAGCTTTGGAGCATGTTCTGGTACTAGCTCTTGAAGACCAGGCTGACCCCAAACTCACAGAAATCTGCCTGCCTCTGCTTCCCGAGTGCTGGGATTAAAGGTGTGCACCACCACCACCCAGTCCAAGAGCTAGGATTAAAGGTGTACATAACCATATCTGGATCTAAGCTTTTCTTTCACTCCTTTTTGCTGTTAGAAATTTAGCTTGGTGGGATTTTGCCCTGAGGTCACCACTCCCTTTATTCTAGTTCTTAATCTATTTATCTTGTTGGATACATGATTTAGCTCTAGTCCACTTCCTGGTGCCCCTTTTCTCAATCTGTACATTTTGTATTTTTATTTGCTGAGTTTGCTACTTTTCATTATAAATATTCATTAGAGTTAATACTAATAACCACACAACAGAGTCTACACTTGATATTTTCTCTGCTAACAGAATCAATCCCAAACTCTTCAGTTTGGCCTTAGGCAGACTCTTTGGACAAGGACCAAAGGCAGCCACATTCTTCACCAAAATATCACAAGACCAGTCTCTAGGCCATGTATTAATATGCTTCTCCTCTGAAATCTCTTGATCTCCATAGTTCACAAAATCACACTCAGCAATATTGTTTTCTATGCTCCTACTAGTATGGTCCATTAAGTAGTGCTTAAAGCATTCCACCACTTTCTTAACCCAAAGTACCAAAGTCCGTATTACTCCAAACAAAAACATGATCTAGCCTATCACAGTGATACCCCAGTCCCTTGTACCAATGTCTGTCTTGGTCAGGGTTTCTATTGCTATGAAGAGACACTATGACCATGGCAACTCTTACAAAGGAAAACATTGGGAGCCATTTTCTTTGAGACCATCACATTTCCCCCCACAACTACCCTATCCCGGCCCCTCCAACAATAATCCCCTTTCTCTCCCCAAATCTGGAACCAATCTCAAGGGAGATCAAAAATCCAGGAGTTTGTTTGGTCTTTTCTTGCTCTTTTAGATCTTTTTGGTATGGCTTCTATAGCTCTGGGATTTCTCGTGCCTGTCCTGTGCAACCCCAACCTCTCCCTCACCTGAGACTGCTCTGGACCCCTGTTTTTGCTGCAGTGGGGGAAGCTGGCTTGGGAGGTCCTTTGTAAGCTATGCCATAGAACTGTGAGCTCTGTCTGCAGAGGCTGAAGGCTGCTTGCTTTCCCTGTGAGGAATTTGCCTTGCCCTTGGTTAGCTATTTTGGGGATCATTTGTTTCTTCCAGAACAGAATGCTTGTAATATCTTGACTTTTTAACATGCTGCCATAGCATGCTCAGGAGGCTGGAACAGAAATATGCTAAGTTCAAAGTTGCGTAGTGAAATCCTTTTCCCCCTCAAAAATCCATCCACTTTCCATGTAGCTTTGTTTTCTTGCACACTTGGTTATCCTTTTCTGTCTATCCGGTGGCAAGCAGGCAGAGCAACACTGGGGATGGTTAGAGGTTTCTCTATACCCAAGGGACCCAAGGCTCCTTGCCTCCGTGTGCTTCTACCACGTTCCTCTAGAACTGCAGATCTGAGCTTGTATTCCAGCCACAGCCAGGCCCTTGACCCTGAGCCAGGCAAAGCTGATAGCCCTGGCGCTTCTGTGCTGTGGTAAGATAAGCCAAAGCTCAGTCTCAGCGTGGGGCAGAAGCTGCCATCCTGCCATGCAGGAGCCAGCATAGGGAGCAGGAACTTCACCTGTGCCTCAGGTTAACAAAGCCCCTCACTTCCTCTGAGGTAGAAGCAAGCAGCCGTCCAGCACCTCCAGCATAAGACATGGTTGTCACAGCCATTCTGTCACAGGAGTCCTCGCACAGAGGTACGACTCCTGGAACAGGCCAGGCTGGGCCGCTTGCCCAAAAAGAAACCCAAACCAAACAACAACAACAAAAGTGTTGTTGATAAAGCAGGAAAGAAATCTGTTTTCACTGTGGTCAAACGCAAGGGCAGTCCTCTGGTGTCGTGGGCAGCGCTGAGGTCGGAGGGGACAAAGAGGTAGGAAGTGATAATGTACATAGCTAGTGATCCCGGTTCAGTCCAAGCTGGTTGCTTGCTTCCCTGACTGGTGCCAAGGTCTTGTGGGAAGCCAGTCTCCATTTTCTTTGTGGGTTGTTTGCCCTTTTATGGCATCTTGAAATTTAAGATAATCTAAAGGAAAGAGCAATTTAGAAAAGAATAGGTCAGGACAAGACAAAATATTTCTATGTTAGTCCCTTCATGGGGACTAAGTGGTACCTTCGTCCATTTGAGACTCTCGACAGGGCTGGCGTCTGGCACAGCAGGGCTAGCTGTGCGAGAGAGTTTGAACCTAAATTTGATGAAGTGTAAAACACAAGCCTTCCACTACATAAAGTAAATGGCACATATGCTGACGAGCCACAGTGGCTGTGTTGCTGACTTTACTGATCCCTCCTCTCCCTGACCCGTCTAAAACATTGGCGCTGCTCACCTCCTCTCTTGCTTTTCCGGAATCTCTAGAGACTTCTCTTGCCCTGGGGGTGCTGCAGGCTCTTCAGGCCACACAAATGGCTGATATGGCCTTCTTTCTGCAAAGAACAGATAGGAAGAATCTGGTGACCAGGCTGCCTAGGCATTGCCAAGAGCAGCCAACAGCTGGATGCTTACTGGCCAAACAAAGGCCCCCGGCATCCAGTGGTGACTCTGCTCAACCATGGGTGTCCTGCTTCACGGTTCCTGAGTAGGTTGATGATGAGGGGGGGAACACGCAGGGACCCTGCAGCGCCCCAAGACCGCCTGTGCTGGTGTCCCGCATGTCCTCTCAAGTGCTCTGGCGGCAAATTAAAGCTCCCGCCGCTGTAGGAAGTCTTAGAGCTAGTACTTACCCACCCACTGGGGCATGGCCTCTTATACTATATATGCCTATATAGAGCATGTGTCTGGCCTCTTTTCCAGCCTCTCTGTTCCTGTTGAGAATTTCAGTTTCTGATCTCCGTTCAAGCAGAGGATTCTACTCCTAAACAAATAACCATCTATTTCTCAATTTTGAGCTAGTGTGGGATTTCTTTTAAGTGTCCTTCTTCATTTTCCTCCCTCTATAACTTAAAATAAAATTAAAAATTAAAAAAAAAAGATACCTGAAAAAGTTTACAAGTAGAATGTATTGCAGGAAGAAAACCATGCTGATGGAGCAGCACGTCGGGAGGAAACCTGGTCCAGAATTTTCCCTTTCTCAGCTCCACAGAGTTGTGTCTTCCTTCCCCGAAAGCCTTGCCCCAGAGAGAGGGCAGGAGCTGTACGTGGGTCTCCTCAGTACAGTACGGAATGGCTTGGTGGGAGAGGGTCATTTAAATGCAGCACCTGTGGAATTGGGATCTGGGGCGGCGGAGTGAGAGTATGGGGGTGTTGTACAGACAAGGCAACACTGCATACTGGCAGCAGTGCAGGAGTTACCCTGCATTCGCAGCAGTGCAGGAGTTACCCTGCATTCTGCAGTCCTAGGATATTGCAGACCTTGGTTTAAGACCCTGGATATCATGGCCTACGATTTCAGAGCGGGATGATGGCCACTGCTGGTGGAGACGTAACAAGATGTTTCTCATCCAGGCTCCTCCTCTCCCTCCCAATGCACAACATACATAGGTGTATACACATGCACAGGTATGTATACACACATACATATTCACACTGTTGACTGGGTGACTACCAGAAGTTAGCTGAAGGAAAGTTTGCTCCAAGCCTGACTTGCAGAGTAGATGAGCCCCTGGCTTCTCTAAAAGGCTCTTATAAAGGGAAAGACTTCTTTCCCTCACCCTAAGAATGGGGCTGGGGCATATTTAGTAAGATAATCATCCAGGGAAAACATAGGAGTTCATTTTCTATCTTGGTTAGACACGCAGGAGCCTTCAGCAGTGCCGACCCAGCAAACACAGCAGACACTCCTGTGTGCTCTTAGCCTGAGGCTTGATGAGTGGGCAAAAGTGCACAAGTCTGGCATGACAAGGGTGGGATGATGGCAAACTGGGGCGGCTTAGGAAGACCTGCTCTTCCCAGGTTTTCTGGTCCCATGTCTGTGGAGATCAAGATGCTCCTGTCTCCCAGGTACAAAGTGAGCCTCTCCCAGAAAAGACTGGAGATCCCTCCAAATGCTTGCTTTGGGAGGGGCCTGAGGTGTTCCAGAGATAGCTTCCTGCTCCTGCCCTTTCCTCAAATGTTAAGGGACTGGACTGACGGTTGTGTGTGTCAGCTCGACACAAGCTAGAGTCCTCAGAGAGGAAGGACCTCAGTTGAGGAAATGCCTTCAAACGACCCAGCTTTAAGGCATTTTCTCAGTTAGTGATCAGTGGGGGAGAGCCCAGGCCATGGTGGGTGGTGCTATCCCTGGGCTGGTGGTCCTGAGTTCTATAAGAAAATAGGCTAAGCAAGTCCTGTGAACAAAGACAGTAAACAGCTCTGCTTCATGGCCTCTGCATCAACTTCTGTCTCGAGGGACTTACGGTGTGTGAATTCCCGTCCTGACTTCCTTCAATGATGGACAGTGACATGGAAGTGTAAGCCAGATAAACCCTTTCCTCCCCAGCTTATTTTTGGTCATGGTGTTTCTTTGCAGCAATGGAAACCCTAAGACAGGAACCATATCTTGGGTCAGTATGATCTGAACTCACCGCCCTTGGCATGGTTCCCCTTGGCTTGTCCTTACAATATTGTTCTCTCTCAATCCCACACAAAAACGACTGAGAAGGGGTGTGGATAGAGTTTACTAGAGGGGGCTGGAGAGATGGCTCAGTGGTTAAGATTACCAGCTGCTCTTTCAGAGGATCTGCGTTCAATTCTCAGCATCCACATAGCAACTCACAGACATTTGTAACTCCAAGTCTAGGGGATCCAATACCCTCTTCTGGCCTCTGTAGTCACCAGGCATATATGTGGTACACAGACATGCATGCAGGCAAATTGCCCACACACATAAAATATAGAAATAAAAATGAAAAGTTAGAGTTCATTATGGGATAAAAAACACGCTGATGGATCTGCTCAGTAGTGAAATTCGCTTCAGGCCTGGCTTCAGGGCTTGGCCACACAGCGCTCTGGGTCCCACCTTGAGTTTCTGACTCAGGACTCCCATTGTGGGCTTGACAATGCACACTTGTGACAGGTTCCGGGGCGATGCTGATGCTGCTGATTGGGAGAAGCACACTTGGAGCATCACTGTTCTATGGTCGTGTCGCTTGCACACTCCCTTCTTAGAACAGACAAAGTCCAGGTCCTCGTGGAGACAGGTATACTCCCAGATCAGCACAGGACCTTCCATCAGCTCCTGTCTTTGAAGAGAGGCATCTACCCCACAAACCGACTTTGGTCTCCATAACGCTGAGGACACATTATGAGCCTGTTCACAGCTATGCAGATCAAGGCTCTGACTGGGCAAGACTTCATAAAGCCCTCAGCCTGGCTGTAAGGGCTAAGGATGGGATTCGTCTTGCAAAAGCAATATTCAATACTTGAGTTTGGAGGGTTTTATAGCTGTTGATTGTTAATTGGAGTTTTCTCGTTTTTGTTTCCTTTTGTCTTGTGGTCCTGAGGATGGAACCAGGACCTTGGCCATGATATCTATATCCACTCACTCTACCACTAAGCTGTATCCTCTGCCCTGGACATGGGTTTTTATACTAGATCTCCAGGGGGATTTAGTGTGTGTGTGTGTGTGTGTGTGTGTGTGTGTGTGTGTGTGTGTGTGTGTGTTTGCCGAGCCTTAGTTTTCTGGGCACGCTGTATCGCCACTTAATTTGGTGAAGCTGAGCATCACTGAGGGAAAACTCAGGACGTCTATTCCAGCCAGAACTCTGAGGAGAGCAGCGGCAGGCATGCTTGCAGATTTATTTGACTGGAGCATCTTGTGGTCCAAAAGCTTTCAGTGTAAAATGAGCAAAAGACGGAGAACTTTGGGCTCTGCCTTATTGGTTCCAGCTTTCCCCAAACAATCCATCTCCAGCCCTCGGAGGAAAGCAAGCAAGCTGCCCTCTGACACCCATGACTTGCTGAAGTCTTAGGCTATTCATTTCTGCTCAGAAAAACAATCTCAGCCACCACCCAGGTTGTCAAGCAGAGAGAGAGCAGCAGAGCGCCTGGGCTCCTGTAATTGTGGGCCCTTTCAGGCCCGCAGCCCTTCCCCCACAGACTGGAAACTGAATTAGAAATCTCTTAGCAACACCCTAGCAGAGCTCAGCTATCCTCGGATATACCGACCTGGTGTTTGTTTAGTGTCTATTTGCCCATTCCTAATATAGGTTGGCCAGTCACTCCTGGATTGTCACACTCAAAGAAAGGACCTTAGAGAGGAGATTGGCCTATGTGGAGACCAGGACTCTGTGCTACATTACAAGGAAAGGAAGAGAGGACCAGGAAGATGTACTCAGAGGAGGATACTTGGGAGGACACTAATTTTTATCTTAAATATGCAAAGAGTTAGAGAGAAGTGTCTTGAACTCCTTTCCCTGGGCTCCAGTGGGAAAATACTGGATTGTGGGCCAAGCTGTTTGTCAGTGTCCGCTCCTAGACTGTTATTTATATCAGGATTTTTGAAAGTGGTTTGTTTTTCCACATTCCTCTCTCTCCCTAGGCAGCCTCATCTCTTCTTTGGCCTTAAATATCATCTTAAGGCAGACAGCTTCCAAACGAGTATCCCCAGCCCAGATCATGTCCCTATAATGTGACCTTGTATATTCAGCTCCTGCTCACGTCGCTGCTTGACTTTGCTGACAGCACCAGCCCCACGTGTGTAGAAGTGAACTCTTGGTCTGCCTCCCTTCACCCAAACCCCGTCCTCCCACGCCATCCCCATCGCAGTAAATGGCACCGTCCTCCGCCCGGTTGTCAAGCCAGGGATCCGGGAGTCATTTTTGGCACCGATTTCTCACTCCTCGCATCACCAGTTCTGTGTATCCTACCTCCCAATGTGCAGACGCCATGTGTCTCTGCTGTTCACCACCTTCTCAATCAGCCGTCTTCCGCCAAGCCACCATCACCCCTCCAGGGTGCAATTACCGTGACCATTAATTGTTCTTTTTGCCTTCCCATAGTCTGCCTGAATCTCTTTTTATGCACAAGAGCCAGGCTTGGTGGTTTGAACAGGAACAGACCCCAAAACCTCATGTTTGGATGCTTGTCCATAGTGACTATTAGGAGGTGTGGCCTTGTTGGAATGTGTGTGGCTTTGTTGAAGGAGGTGTGTCACTAGGGAGCAGGCTTTGAGGTCTCAGATGCTCAAGTTACATTCAGTGTGGCACACAGTCTCCTTTTTCTGCCTACTGATCCTTGGATGTAGAACTCTCAACTTCTTCTCCAACACCATGTCTGCCTGCATGCTGCCATGATGATAATGGATTCAACCTCTGAAGCTGTAAGCCAGCCCCAATTAAATATTTTCCTTTATAAGAGTTGCCATGGTCACGGTGTCTCTTCATAGCAAAGACTAAGACACCAAAGACATATAACATACACACAGACACACAGACACAGACACACACACACACAGAGAGAGAGAGAGAGAGAGAGAGAGAGAGAGAGAGAGAGAGAGAGAGAGAGATACAGACAGACAGACAGACAGACAGAGATGCTCACCTCTTCCCTCTGCTTAAAACCCTTCAGGGTGGTCTGTTATCATTCCATTAGAGTCCCTCAAAACCAACACCTCTGCCCTCCCCACTGCTGTGTACTTGAGCCACATGGGCATTTTTCAGGTCCTCATGTACATCAAACTCTCTGCTGACCCCCCCCCCCCCCCCCACTCTTGCCCTCAACCATATTAGACGCTGGCTTTCCAAACAAGCATCCCTCTCCACTATCTGCTGCTATAGAGCAAGTCAGTTCAAAAGATGGTGGCTTCAGACCACAGCCACTGTGTCTTTCTCATGATTCTGAGCTTCCTGAGGCAAATAGATTCAACAGTTAAAGAACATGTGAAATCCAACAAATGCTTAACACAAAAATATCCAGGAAGTATGGGACACCATGAAAAGAGCAAACCTAAGAATAATAGAGATAGAAGAAAAAGAAGTTCAAGTCAGAGAAAATATATCCAACAAAATCAGAGGAGAAAACTTTCCCAACCTAAAGAAGGACAGGCCTATGAAAGTACAAGAAGCTTACAAAACATCAAATAGACTGGACCAAAAAAAAAATCTCCTTGCCATATAATAATCAAAACACAAAACATACAGAATAAAGAAAGAATATTAAGAGCTACAAAAGACCAAGTAACATATAAATACAGACCTATTAGAATTATTCCCTAATGTCTGAGGTTTCTGTCCTGCCCTGTTCCCACAGTCGTTAAGTCCCAAAGAAATCACACAGAGGTCTACATTAGTTATAAACCGATTGGCCTATTAGCTCAGGCTTCTTATTTACTAATTATTATAATTTATATTAGCCCATAATTCTTGTCTGATTTAGCCATGTGGCTTGGTATCTTTTTCGGTGAGGCAGTCACATCTTGCTTCCTCTGCGGTTGGGTCACGACTGCAGACTGCAGAATCTTTTTCCCAGAATTCTCCTGTTCTCATTGCCCTGTCTCTGCTTCCTGTAAGGTCACCCTGCCTATACTTCCTGCCTGGCTACCAGCCAATTAGCATTTTATTAAACAAATACAAGAAACAAATGTTTACAGGGTAAGACCATTGTCCCACAGCAACTCCCAAGTTTTCAATGAAAATAATGAAAGCCAGAGGTCCTGGACAGGCGTTAAGCAGACATTAAGAGACCACAGATGCCAGCCCAGACTGCTATATCCAGAAAAACTTTCAATTACCACAGACGGGGAAAACATAATCAGATTTAAACAATATCTATCCATTAATCCAATCCTATAGAAAGTACTAGAAGGAAAGCTCCAACCCAAGGAAGTTAGCTAAAATGGAAGCAGTAGATGATCTCACAGCAACAAATTCCAAAGAAGGGAAATGAATGCACACACAATTTCACCAACAAGAACAAAAACAAAAATAACAGGAACTAGCAATCACTGGTCATTAATATCCCTTAATATAAATGGATTTAATTCACCTATAAAAAAGACACAGGGTAACAGATTCGATACAAAAACCAAATATAGAGCTGGGCAGTGGTAGTGCACACCTTTAATCCCAGCATTCGTGAGGCAGAGGCAGGTGGATCTCTGTGAATCTGAGGCCAACTTGGTCTACAAGAGCTAGTTCCAGGACAAGCTCCAAAGCTACAGAGAAACCCTGTCTTAAAAAACCAAGAAAAAAAATGGAATTCATCCTTCTGCTGTATACAAGAAACACAACTCAACCTCAAAGACAGACATTACCTCAGAGTAAAATGTTGGGGAAAAAAAATTTCCAGTCAAATGGACCTAAGAAACAAGCTGGTATAGCTATCCTAATATCTAACAAAATAGACTTCAAATTAAAATCAATCAAAAGAGACAAAGAAGAACATTTCATATTCGTCACAGGAAAAGTCCTATAAGAGGAAATCTCAATTCTGAACATCTATGCCCCAAATACAAGGGCACCTTCATATGTAAAAGAAACACTTTTAAAGCTTAAGTCACACATTAAACCCCATACACTAATAATGGGAGACTTCAACACCCCACTCTCACCACTGTACAAGTCAGTCAGACAAAAAATTAACAGAGAAATAAGGGAACTAACAGATGTTATGACTCAAATGGACTTAACAGACATCTGTAGAACATTTCATCCAAACATAAAAGAATATACCTTCTTTTCAGCACCTCATGGAACCTTCTCAAAAATTGACCACACACTTGGTAACAAAGCAAACCTCAACAGATTGAAAAAAAAAAAAAAAACACCAAAAACCAAAAACAAAATGGAATAACCCTCTGTATTTTATCAGATCACTACAGCTTAAAGTTAGAATTCAGCAACAACATTAATTTCAGAAAGCCCACAAACACATAGGAACTGAACAATGTTCACCTGAATCACCAATGGGTCAAGAAAGAAATAAAGAAATTAAAGACTTCCTAAAATTCAATGAAAATGATGGCACAACATACCAAAATTTATGGGACACAATGAAAGCATTGTTAAAAGAAAGTTCATAGCACTGAATGCCCACATAAAGAAGCTGGAAAAATCCCACACTAGTGAGTTAACAGAACATCTGGTGCCAATTTGTTGTAAGAGGCCTCTTGTTGGTTCCTGGATGTTCAGCTCCAAAATAATCACACAGAAACTATATTATTTAAATCACTGCTTGGTCCATTAGCTCTAGCTTCTTATTAGCTAACTCTTACATCTTAATTTAACCCATCTCCATTAATCTGTGCATCACCATGAGGTCGTGGCCTACCAGCAAAGTTTCAGCGTGTCTGTCTCCTCTCTGGTGACAACTCCATGGCTTCCCTTTACTCTGCCCCCTTTCTCCCAGCATTTAGTTTAGTTTTCCCCACCTAGCTCTGTTCTACCCTATCAGGCCAAGCCAGTTTTCCTTATTCATTAATGGTAATCACAGAATACAGAGGGAAATCCCACATCATCTGAAAGCTCTAGAACAAAAAGAAGCAAACTCACCCAGAAGGAGTAGTAAATAATCAAATTGAGGGCTGAAATCAATAAAATAGAAACAAATAAAACAATTTAAAGAGTCAATGAGGCAAAAAGTTGTTTCTTTGAGAAAAATCAACAAAATTGACAAACCTTTATCCTAACTAACCAAACAGCAGAGAGAGAATATCCAAATTAACAAACTCAGAAATGGAAAGGGAGAACTTAACAAGAGACACTGAGGAAATTCAGAGAATCATCAGGTTATACTTCAAAAACCTGTACTTCACAAAATTGGAAAATTTAAAGGAAATGAACAATTTTCTGGATAAGTATCACATACCAAAATTAAACCAAGACCAGATAAACCATTTAAATAGACCTATAACCCATAAGGAAATAGAAACAGTCATCAAAAGCCTCCTAACAATAACAAAAAGCCCAGGGCCGATGGTTTCAGTGCAGAATTCTACCAGAATTTCAAAGAAGAGCTAATACCAATACTTCTCAAATTGTTCCACACAATCGAAGCAGAAGGAAAACTGCCCAACTCTTTTTACAAGACTACAGTTACTCTGATACCCAAACCACACAAAGACACAACTAAAAAAGAGAATTACAAACCAATCTCCCTCATGAACATTGATGCAAAAATACTGGCAAACCAAATCCAAGAACACATCAGAGCCATTATCCACCATGATCAAGTAGGCTTCATCCCAAAGATGCAGGGATGGGTCAACATTAGAAAATCCATCAATATAATCCCTCATATAAACAGACTGAAAGAAAAAAACCACATGATCACCACATTAGATACTGAAAAGGCCTTCAGCAAAATCCAACACCCCTTTATGATAAAGGTCTTGGAGAGGGCAGGGATATAAGAACATTCTCAAGCATAATAAAGGCAATATACAGTAAACCAACAGCCAACATCAAACTAAATGGAGAGAAACTTAAAGTGATTCCACTAAAATCAGGAACAAGACAAGGCTGTCCACTCTCTCCATATCTATACAATATAGTACTCAAAATTCTAGCTAGAGCAATAGGACAACAAAAGGAGATCAAGGGGATACAAATTGGAAAAGAAGAAATCAAACTTTTGCTATTTGCTAATGAAATGATAGTATACATAAGTGACCCCAAAATTTCTACCAGGGAACTTCTATAGCTGATAAACACCTTCAGTAATATGGCAGGATACAAGATTAACTAAAAAAAATCAGTAGCTCTCCTATATACAGATGATAAATGGGCTGAAAAGGTAATCAGAGAAGCATCACCTTTCACAAAAATAAAATAAAATAAATTATCTGGTTAACTCTTACCAAGCAAGTGAAAGACCTGTATGACAAGAATTTTAAGTCTTTAAAGAACAAAATTGAAGAAGATATCAGAAAATGGAAAGATCTCCCATGCTCAATTTGTTGGATTAACATAGTAAAAATGTCAATCTAACCAAAAGCAATCTACAGGGTCAGTGCAGTCCCCATCAAAATCCCACAAAATTCTTCACAGATTTGAAAGAACAATACTCAATTTCATATGGAGAAACCAAAAGCACAGAATAGCCAACCCTGTACATTAAAGGAACTTCAGGAGACTTTATCATCCCTGACTTTAAGCTCTATTATACAGCTACAGCAATGAAAACAGCTCGGTATTCACACACACACAAAAAAACAGGTGGACCAATGGAATCGAATTGAAGACCCTGATACTATCCCACAAACCTATGAACACCTGATTTTTGACAAAGAAGCTAAAAATTTAAAATGGAAAAAAGAAAGTATATTCAACAAATGGTGCTGGCATAACTGGATGTCGACATGTAGAAGAATGAAAATAGACCCATATCTATCGCCATCTAAAGCTCAAGTCCAAATGGATCAAAGACCTCAAGATAAATCTATCCATCTATCCACACCGAACCTCACAGAAGAGAAAGTGGGAAGCATCCTTGAATGTATTGGCACAGGAGACCACTTCCTAAATATAACCCCAGTAGCATAGACACTGAGAGAAATAATTAGTAAATGGGACCTCCTGAAAATAAGAAGCTTCTGTAAAGTAAAGGACGCAGTCAACAAGTCAACAAGCCTACAGAATGGGAAAAGATCTTCACCAACCCCCTCCCCCAATCTGACAGATGGCTGATCTCTAAAATATACAAAGAACTCAAGAAACTAGACATCAAATTACCAAATAATCCAATTAAAAAACAAGATACAGATCTAAACAAAGAATTCTCAACATAAGAATCTCAAATGGCTGAAAGATACTCAAGGAAATGCTCAACATCCTTAGTCATCAGAGAAATGCAAATCAAAACAGCTCTGAGATTCCTTCCATCTTATACCAATCAGAATGGCTAAAATCAAACCACTGATGACAGTTTATGCTGGAGAAGATGTGGAATAAGGGGAACACTTCTCCATTGCTGGTGGGAATGCAAAATTGTACAGTCACTGTGGAAAACAGCATGGCAATTTCCAAAAAATTAAGAATCAATCTTCCTCAAGACCCAACAATACCAGTTTTGGGCATATACCCAAAGGAGGCACAATCACACCGCATGGACATGTGCTCAACTACATTCATAGCAACATTATTCATAATAGCCAGAACCTGGAAACAACCTCAATGCCCCTCAATTGAAAAATGAAAAAAAAAAAGTGGTACATTTACACAATGGAGTACTACTCAGTGGTAAAAAAAAGAAAAAAAAACCAATGACATCTTGAAATTTGCAGGCAAAAGAGTGGAACTAGAAAAAGCTATACGAAGTGAGGTAACCCAGATCCAGAAAGACAAATATAGTATGTACTCACTCATGAGTGGATACCAGACACACATACCTGGTAACGGATAACCAGCCTACAGTCCACAGCCCCAGAGAAGCTCAAACCCTCTTCCATAAACAGATGGAAGCAGATGCAGAGATCCACAGCTAACCACTGGGCTGAACTCCCAGAGCACAGAGTGAGGGAGGAGTGAGAATATGAACAAAGGGGTCAAGACCATGATGGGGAAACCCACAGAATCAGTTGACCTGAGCTAGGGGGAGATCACTGACTCGACTGACAACTGGGGAACTGGTATAGAACCCACCTAGGCCCCCTGAATGCAGATGACAACGGTGTGGCTTGGGCAGTATATGGGTCACTGGCAGTGGGACCAGGATCTAGCGCTAATGCATGAACTGACTTTGTGGAGCCTGTTCTCTATGGAGAGATACCTTGTTCAGCCTAGGCACAGGGAGAGGGGGGTTGGTCCTGCCTCAATGAGTTGATGGGACAGACTTAGTTGACTTCCCAGGGGAGGCCTTACTCTCTCTGAGGAGCTGGAGGGAGAGTTACTGAGACCAGTGTTGTTCTGTGTGCCTAGCCTGCATCAGCACGCAAAGCAATGAAGGGTTTATCAGTTACTGAGACCAGTGTTGTTTTGTTGCTGACAGGAAAAAACAACATTGTTTAAATTGTGCACTTCGTCACCCTGGAATTGTGGGGAGAAGCCATTTTCAATTCATCTTAACAGCTTCCCTCTGTGGCAATTCTAGCCAATGAAGCCGACTCTGAGGCTACACACAGAGAGGCCTCTGTGTGCTATATTTAGTACCAGGTGGCAGGTGGACATCAGCTGCTGAGCCCAGCACCACAGTCTCCTCACCGCAGTGTGACAGGATGACCCCCAAGGGCTTGTATGGCATTCTGGAGATGCCTCACGCCAACTCTGACACCTCCCTCGCTGCCCCAGATGGCTCTGGGAAAGCTGCCGCAGTTGGCAGTGTGCTCTTTATAGACACTATGCCTTGGGCCTGCTGACTTTTTAAGGGGCCTGCAGAAAATATTTGAAACCAGAGTTTAAAACGCACTGGCTCTCAGAGAGGAAATTCTCTAAATTGAAATTAGCTAGTATTAAATGCCTATAAAATTTTAATGATGACCTACATATGTTGCTCTATTTATATGAATCGCTTACTATAATGATATATATATATATATATGACAATATAAATAATATGGGACATTTATTTTTGAGCAGCTAAAATAGAGAAGTCTTTTCAGAGGCCAGCAAGATGGCCCAGCCGGTGAAGATGCTTACAGCCAAGTACTACCGAGTTCCTTCCTAAAACTCACCTGAAGGTAAAAGCTGAGAGACAACTTTACAATGTCCTCTGGCATTCAGCCTGCCCCTGCCATTTATACCATAAACAATAATAACTTAAAAAGGAATAAAATCCACATACCAAATGCGACTCACAGAACTCCTGGTGATGTGGCCCTGAGCCTCCCTAGCACCATGTCCTATGCCGGTAGCCCGCAGTTTACGTCACTTCTTGCTAAAGTCTGTGACCTCGGGTATGTACAGACGCCCAGAGTATTTTTCATTGGTCCCTTTCTTGTCACTGATGATGGCTACTCATTGAAGCCTGTTCTAAAATCTCACTTCTAGGGAAGAGCCTGCTCTGACCAGCCTTTACCCCAATGCAGATGTGCCCCCTTGTCTTTTTATCCTTTCGTTTTTAATCATGGCACTTATGAGCCAATTGTGTGTACACATGTTTGTGTAAGTGTACATGTGCGTATACATGTGTGCATGTGTATATGAGCATGTGTGTATGTGTGCATGCGTGTGCCTATGTGTGTATGTGTGTCTGTGCCTATGTCCCTGACAGTGATTTGAAAGCAGAATCTGGGGCCAGCTTAAAAGACAACTCCAAATGGGAGACAGACCCAGAAGGCGAAGACGTGGGCCATGACCCTGGAGAAGCTGAGTTAGGGAGCTGACATTAGGAAAGGAAGGAGGTGGAATTTCGCACAGGAGAATTGACATGGACCAAAAGAAGCTGGACTAAGAAGGTGGACGAATCTCACCATCTCTCTGCACACATGGCCCAGGAGCACCAGCTCCATCTCTCAGAATGGAACTGGCATCAAGTAGTACACTGGTCATGAAACCACTGAGGGAGGAAAGGAGTCATAGATGTCCAACGTGACCCTGTTACAGAAGTCATTCACTTGGAAAGCAGTGCCGTGTTAGGACGGAGGGAGCTGAGGCTAAGAAGGGAACAGAGGACATGTGTGGGTGGGTGTGTCCTGGTCTTCTCCCTCCAGTCTCTCAGTCTGATGGGTTTAAAGACCAATAGAGCTCCTCCTCTCCCTTTGTCTGTGTCTTCTCAACCCCACACTTATTCATTTCACTCTGGGCCCCTGACTCCAGCGAGTTTAAAGAACCCAGATCTACTTGCTCTCTGCCCTGCTGAAGCACACACAAGTTAGCATGAGGCAGGAGCAACCTTGGCCCTGGCCAGCTAAGGCCTTCGACTGAGCAGCCTGAGAGAGAGGTCACAGAGAGCCTAGAGCTACAACCAATGAAGACACCATTCTGACATTGAAGATGTCTAGTTCTTAGTCCACCTTCTTAGTCCAGGCTTGAACCTGTTCAAGGAAGACACCAAACTACCCACTGATGCTGAACTGTGGTGTCTTCCCCTTGTCAGCTATCAGTCTTTCCCCCTCTGCTTGGTTTCTTACCTCAGGCTAGTTTGTAAGGAAGGCAAAGACACATCCTCCTTGTTATGGGTTTGATTTTGGTTCTTTGGGTTTTTGAGACAGGGTCTCAGTATCCTTAGCAGACCTGGATTAGAACTCTCTGCGCAGACCACACTGACCTCAAACTTGTCATCGTCACATCCCTGCCTCTTCCTCTCCAGGGCTGGACTCACGCAGCTGGACCTCCACACCCAGTTTCCATACAAATTTTCATGTTGAAGCTAATCCTCAGTGTGAGATCTTAGGAGTTGGGCCTTTGGGAGGCTGTGTCCTCCTGGATAGGATTGGAAACTTCATAAACAAGTCTGCAGAGAGTTCCCTCATCTACTTCCAACTGGAACCACAGTAAAAACACAGCTGTCTATGAACCAGGCTGAAGGCCCTCGCCAAACCCAGGTTTGCTAATGGCTGGTCTTGAACTACCTAGTATAAACTGTTGAGAATATGGTTAATGGAGAGACATTTATTATAGATATGAGAGAGAGAGAACAGTCAGAGGCATCTGGAAGAGTCCAGAGCAGAGAGCGAACATAGGAAAGTGAACATGGCCCATGGACTGGAGCTGGCCATGAAAGAAAGAAGAGGAGAGAGAGAGACAGACAGACAGACAGACAGAGAGAGAGAGAGACAGAGAGAGAGAGAGACAGAGAGAGACAGAGAGAGAGACAGAGAGAGAGACAGAGAGAGAGACAGAGAGAGAGACAGAGAGAGAGAGACAGAGAGACAGAGAGACAGAGAGACAGAGACAGAGAGAGACAGAGAAGGGAGACAGAACAGAGCAGGGTTCTAAGGAGAATGAGTAGCTGGGGTTGGGGGAAGGCCATGAATTGCTACCTTTAGGAGGAGAGGGGAGGAAGTGAGAAGAGCTAGGATGGGAACATGAACTCTGAAATGTGTAACAGGTACTTGTGATACCGAGAAGCCTAGAGGCCCGCACAGGCTTTGGTGTGCTAATAGACATCACAGACAGCCATTTGGCCCTTCTGCCTTTTGAAATTTGGAGAAATGGAGTCCCCTTTGGACCTGACACCCACCATCCAGAATCAGGAGAGAGAACTTCCCATTGTTTATACACCATCCAGTTCACCATCTTCTGTGATGAAAGCCTAAATGGATAAAGACAAGTCAATAATAATGTGGCCCTGGACTCGCATGGCTCTCACTCCCGGGTACATTCATGACCAGTACGACAGAGAGGCAGAGAACTGTCAGGCTTGATTTCATTCCAGTCACGATGTACCTTCTCACACACGGTTTCATCTATCCAGTGTCAATCACAGTCTGAAAATATTAAACGGAAAATTCCAGGAAGAAATAAATCATGAGTTTTAAGTTATACATCATCCAGTTGATCTGGTAAGTGCAGTGCTACTGAGGGGAGAGAGGAGGGGAGTGTGCACAGTGTGGCCACACCAGGCCATGATGAGGACAAATAGTACCGCAGGGCAGTTGAGAGCCGCGGAGAGACCGCACCCGTCTAGCTCTTGTTTACTGGACATCTGTTGTGACTGCGCTATGTCAGAAACATGAAATCCTTGGTGTCTTCCCACAGTGTCAGAATTTTCTGACTGACTGTAAATCCAAAAGGTCTGGTAGCTTCGTTGGCAGCGATCCGCTAGGTAGTCACACTTGCCTTGACGGTCAGACTGAAGCAAACACACATTCTTTTTTATTCCTTTCTTTGTTACTAACATTAACCCTCAAATCACACACAGTGGGGGTGGATGGAAGTGGAGGTGTACGTCCAGGAACAGCCTTACATATGGGTTTGTTGTTTCATTTAGTTTTTACGAGACAAGTTTTCTCTGTGTAACAGTATTGGGTGTCCTGTGTCTCGCTTTGTAGACCAGACTGGTCTTGAACTCAGAGATCAGCCTGCCTCTGCCTCCCAAATGCTGGGATTATAGGCATGCGACACCACCTCCCGGCCCACAAATGTTCAGAGAAGAACTGTAAAAAGTTTAAGAGCGAAGAGGCCTTCAAGGCCCAAACTAGGAAACAGAAAGTGATGGAGATGCACCGTGAGTCAGTGGCCCAGGCTAGAGCTCCACAGGAGATGCGGCTGCCAGAGCCAGGCTGCTGCGGCTGGCGGGTCTACTTGGAGCTGCAGAGTTGAGTCTGGCTGCAGAAGAGATCAACAGAGGGGCCTCAGCTGAACTGAAGCCCCTGGGGCGGCAGGGAGTCCCTCGATACACGCAGAGGGTGATCACATGACAGACTGTGGCGTGGCAGACGTTTCTAAGGCTGACGTCCTCTGGATGCCCTTCCATATACTGTGGATATGCTTTGTTACCTTTGATTAACAGAGAAGCTGGTTGAGGCAAGCAGACTAGGGGAATTCTGGGAGGAGGAAGAGTGAGTCAGGAGTCCCAGTCAGTCGCCAAGGAAGGATGAGAAAAGGTACCACGTCACGTGGCTAAACATAGACAAGAACTATGGGTTAATTTAAGCTTAAGAGCTAGTTAGTAATAAACCTGAGCTACCCACCAAACATTTATAATTAAAATAAGCCTCCTGTGTGGTAATTTTGGAAGCAGCTGCAGAATGGGGCAGGTCAGAAACTCACCTCCTACAAAAAACACCCTGTAATCAGAGGCTGTAAGTCATGACACCAAGGTGTACTCCCTAGGAGCTGTAGCCCCAAACCCTAGGAATGCATTTCCAAGAGGCTGCAGACCTGATGTGTACTCTCTGCCCTGCATGTTACCTTTGGTATAAAAAGATGCTTGTAGCCCCTCATGGGGTCACAGAACCAAATAATTTTCTGTGGCCATAACTAGTTAGAAGTCTGTCTGTCCACCCACGGTTTCAACAAAGTTGCTTCTGGTTAGTAGACTTTGGTGGTCTGCTTCCATTCATTGCACGATTCCAGGACCCAACACCAGGTGAAGGAGTTGCTCTCTCTTTCCTGAGCCCGGTGCGTCCTAGAAGTTCTCAGGCTGGTTTCCTTGTGTGATTCCATATGCTCCTGTGCTCCTACGGTCCCAGTCCACCTTGCTAAATTTGTAGGGTGACACCCTTCCCACACTCAGGGATAGGTCATTCATCTGGCTGTGCTGCAGGGGTGGTGCTGGACAGGTGATACCATTCTTCTTCCTCAAAATGGAATCTCCAGGGCAAGGCACAACCTGACAACCACTGTTTACATAAGATGGGGTATGGGGCGGGGCACAGCCTGCTCTCAACAATCTTGTTATAGCTACCCTATTTCATTATAAGTTATCAGTCTGTACTGCGTTTATTATTACTTGTATGTTTAGTGTTTTGGGTTTTGAGGCAAGGTCTTGCTATGTAGTCCAGGCTGTCCCAGGACTCACAATGTAGTCCAGGATGTCTTGTAACTGTCCTTCCCCAGCTTTCAGGGTGCTGAAACCACAGCTTCCTGTGCCCAATTTAAACTTTATCCTAGGTATGTATAAAAAAATCATCCCAGCATATGTAGGGGTCAGTACTTCCTCATCCCCAAGGATGAGGGGACTGGCTCCTGCCCATCCCCTCCCCCGTGGTTGGGAGGGACTGGAAGAATGAAGCTCAGGAGTTACATGGCGGGGTCTGGTGTAAAAGCAGGGGTCCCCTCCCTCAGAGCAACTGTTGGATGGCTGCAAAAATACTTGATTAAAAAAGTCTATGAGGGGAGGGGGGAGAGGGGAAACGAGACATGAGGAGGGAGGGGTCTGCCTGGCCTTTTGTTAATAAATTTCCAGGGGCGGTTTCCGACACATGCCTCTTTTTAGAGACGAGAAGAGAGAACTGAAAACATTTCCTATGTGAAATGAAAGGCACTGTTTAATCTTGTCACCATCTGCCTTCGCTCCAGGCTGAGAGCCTACAGGCCTGGCTGCCTGTTTCCTAGCGACAGGACAGGCACACCTTCCCCATTTGAGACTTACCAACTGCAGACAATGCTCTTGCTCCTGGGCACCCAAAGTGTGGCCTGAACACTTTTCTTCAAGCAAGTGGGGGCACTCTGTCTTCCGGGGCTCACCTAGCAGTAAGCCCAGCCTTTAATTAAGAGAAATTCCTGCATAACCCTGAGAACCCCAGGTCCACCCTTCCAGCTCTAAAGACTGTAATTTCACTCCTGGGGGTCAGATGCTGCAATCAAGGAGTACTGAACCTGTAACAAACAGTGGAGGTGCCTATTTTACATACCAAAGTGGATGTTGGCCACCGGGTTCTCCCAGCATCCTCAGTTCCTACCTGTTACTGGGTCCTTCTGGTTGCCCCCCTACCCTGAGCTCTCCAGTCCAGGGGTTGGGCTTCCCTGCCCCCAACTGCTCTTCCTTGTGTATTTTGGTTGCCTGGTCTGCTCTCTTTAGGGGCCCCTGGCTCCTGCCCCTGGTTCCCCTCTCTTCCCTCTCCCACCCTCACTGCTGTCCTCACAGGCTCAGGGTCATGTCCACTGGACTCCCGCAGATGTCCCTGGCTCTGGCTATGCTCTCCCACGTGTCTATATAAATGCTCCACTAGGAGCAGCCACATCCCTCCTCTTAGTTTCCGTTCCTCATTCTTTCTGAGGCTCTGAGGGAAGGTCTCCGCTGTGCCTACCTCTCAACTCCTAGTGACTCCGGCGCTCCCTGAGGTTCTTTGGCTGGCAGGCAGCTGACTCCAGCTCTCCCCCAACCCTTGAGCAGCTTTTCCTTCCTGTGACTGCCTCTTCGGAGGACATTTGTTTATTGGGTTTAGATCCCCACCTCATCCAGGATGTGTTCACCACAGCAGTCTTCTGTACTTACATCTGCAGAGACTCAAAATAAGATCACATCCTGAGGGTCCTGCTGACACAGCCTTTGGGATGAACTAACCCACGGCAGAGGTCTGCCATGACACCCGTGTCTCTTTATGGATGATATGGGAGGGGGCACAGCATAGGTATCTGGAAGACTCTTCCAGAGAAGAGGAAAAGTAGCGGGCTAGACCAGGACATGAATGGGCAGGGGTGTGGTGAGAGAGGAAGAGAAGAGAGAGGGGCAAGAGAGGGGACTGGGAGTCAAGAATGGAGGCCCAAGGGAGGAAAAGGAAGAGACGATCCAATGGCAAGGAGCCTGCTCCAATGGACGCATAGATTATGAGTGTCACCCAAGTCCCTGTGGGACACAGGCTGCAAAGGAGGCTGCCAAGAACAGCTTTGAGGACACACCTGTCACACAGGTATGGCATTAAGTCTACAGATGTGACTTTGCTGGCCTTGTCTCCAGCTGCCACAGACTTCCCAGGCCCCTTGACAGGATGTCACCAAGGCAGCTGGACTCTCACGTGGCCGTTAGGCTCCTGTTAAAGGTACCACAAACGAAAGCTCTGCCTCCACGCCTGGTCTGCACAGGTACTTCTCTGCCTGGCACAAAGCCAGAGGCTGCAGGCCTAGGTTCTCTCTCCGGCTCATTCTGCTGTGCTCGGCGAGGCCTCGGCAATCCGCTCAACCTCTGTCAGACAGTAGCACACTAATCTCTGCTGCCCCTCTCTCCTAGGTTTGAGGACAGATAGAGAAATGTGTTCTGAAGCTTGCTGTGAGTCTGCTCTAAAAAGCAACCGCATCCTATTTAATAATAACAACGGCCACGAAATGGAGTGACCCCACTTCACCCTTTCCTCCTGCTGTTCTTTCCGGGCTTTCTGTCTTGTTGCCGGGGGAGGCACCAGTTGAGGAACCATCCTCCATTCTAACATCACTCATGGGCCGCACAGACCCCACAGTGCAAGGACCCTCGCCGTGTACAGCACTGCACGGGATGGGGCGTGTCTGTGAGGCTTTTCCGTCTCAGCCTCAGACGCCAACAGCTAACGTCTTCTTGGTGCTTCTCATATTACACGCTTCCTATGGACTTCTTAGTTAGACTGTTGTGCTGGGAACCTAACCTGAGTCCTCTGCAGGAGCAGCCATTGGCTCTTAAGCGGGGAGTCAACCTTCTAGCCCCACCTGCCCTATCTTTTATCTAGATTTAACTCCTTTATTCCTGGAATCCCTGAGAGTGGACCCTACACTACTCCAGCCACCAGGAGAGTAGAAAGCAGGGGGCCCTTTGCAAGTGCTACAAGGGGATCCCCAGTCTAAAGGCAGCTGTTGAAAGCCGGGACCCCAAGGCTGGACTCAGTAGAACATCTATCTCCTTCGTGTGGAACGATACAGGGGATATGGGCATGAATCAGGGCCACTGAGACCTTTGTTCTGGGACCTCTGCAGGTGCTTCCTGACATGGCAGCTCTGTACTCATCAGAGGTGAGTATGAGGTAAGTGTCAGCTTGTATCCGGACTTTCCATCCTCCTTCTGAGGGATGTTAATGGCAGGTAAGTGATGCCCAGAACATACCCCTTTAAAGCACACGCCGTTTAAATTGTCATAATGGCCCATTCCATTTGGTTTGGAGGCAACTCTCATGTAGTCCAGACTAGCCTTGAACTCCAGGTCCTCCTGCTTCCACCTCCCAAGTACAGGGATTACAGATGTGCTGAGGGTTGAACCAGGGCTTCATGCATCTTATGCAGTCGCTTCACCAACTAATCTATACCCTAGCCCCTTAAACATTATTGTCTTTCTGTGTCAAACTCTGACCTTCAATCCCATCTGTCCTACGTGGCCCAGTCCAAGTAGACCTCCTTGGAAAACCTTTGTGACTTGCTTGTCTTTACTAAGTGTACCTGCCTGTCAGCTGGCCTATACCCGGCTCTGCCCCTGGCGGTCCCTCTGAGCGTGAGAGGCCTGCTAGAGGAAGAGCCCAGTTGTGAAATATACCAGTAGTTGATCCAGCACAGCAGGACATGTCCAGTGGGGACATGGAGACCCTGGAAAGGAGAGGTGATGTTGTAGAATATTATATTAAGAGGTGTTACATTTGTTTATGCTGTTTTGTTTAATGATGCAAAGATGTATTGTGTTCTTTTATGTTGCGTTTATTTAACTCTGTGAAGCTGTGTTACTTTGCCTCTCTAAAACACCTGATGATCTATCTAATAAAGAACGAGGCAAGAGGGGCTGGAGAGATGGCTCAGCGGTTAAGAGCACTGACTGTTCTTCCAAAGGTCCGGAGCTCAATTCCCAGCAACCATATGGTGGCTCACAACCATCTGTAATGAGATTTGGCGCCCTCTTCTGGCACGCGAGCATACATGGAGGCAGAATGTTGTATACAAAAGAAATAAATCTTTAAAAAAAAAAAAGAACGAGGCAAGAGAAGGGATAGGCAGGGCTGGGAGGCAGAGAGGATAAATAGAAGGAAAAATCTGGAAGAAGGAGCAAGAGAACAAGGAGAGCAGGATGCTAGGGGCAGCCACCCAACTACACAGCAGTCATGGAGAAAGACATAAGGAAAGGTGTTCCTTAAATAGAGAAAGATAAAAGCCCAGAGGCAAGAGGTACTTGGGATAAAAGAAGATAAGAAAAGTTGGTTATAAACAAGCCATGCTTAGGCCAGTCATTTGTAAGAAAGATTAAGATTCCGTGTGTAATTTATTTGGGATCTGGGTGGCAGCCCACCACCAAAAATAAAACAAAACAAAAACTAAAAGAACAAAACTGAGTAAAAAACAACCGTCAACATTTTAGCCTTCTAATGTGGGCTAGAAGAGTAAAGAAAACCCAGCTACAGGGTGGCGCCCTCATCCTCGGTAGGTACCCTTGAGCCTGTCTCTGCCACAGCTCCTTGCTCACCTCTTTTGGCCCCTTGCCTCCCCCTCTGCGCGCACACACATATGTGCACACACATGTGAACAGTATGAAGTTGCTACTGTTTTTCAGTGACTGTCAGGGGCTGGGAATTTTTTAGTTCTATTTGGTAACCAGAAGCTTTCTGAGTCTACTTAGTCACAGCCCAAAGCCAGTATTGATAGCTTCCCTAGCACTGAGCCTTTGGGAGAGACACTGGGAGGCAAAATTTGCTTGGTTTACGAACACCGCTGACAGCCCTGTACTTATGGGCCACAAAACAGGGTGGGTCTCAGGCCTCACTTTGAGCCTGACAGGAGGGGGCACTGGACCGAGACTTTGACGTACCAGAGGCGTTACCACCCCACCCATATATACCCCCATTCTAGGGTGGGCTGTGGGATGGGAGCTTTCTTCTTCCCCAGAGGGTGGTTTCAGTTGGATCTCTGCTCCAAGTGAACCATGTGGGGCCCAGGAAGGACCTGGTGAGCCCTGAGGACAGGGTACAAGATACCATTTCCCCATTCTATCCCAGCCCTGTGAATTCTTACCATGCCAGACAAACAGGCAGATACTGTGAGAGCTAGCAACTCAATCCCACTAGGGGACCAGAGAGACTGCATGACTCCTGCATCTGGATATAAGGTGAACCTTGACCTCTGACCTCCCTAAGATGTATCGCTTTGAGATCCTAGGCCCAGAACTGTCAGCATCCCTAGGCAAAACTGCTATGGTTTGAGTTTGCTCCCCAAAGTTAGTATGTTGGAAAGTTAATCTCCAAATTCGTGTTGGTGAGGTTTGGAGGTGGGACTTTGGGCATGTAGTAGATTATAAATTCAGCCCTCCTCCCATGGATTAGTGGCTTTTGCAAGAAGATGAAACCCAAGATTCAAGTTCTCTGTCTGTGAACCTTTAGGAGGTTGCCTCACATCTGAACTGTAGTATAGGGCTGCGTATTATGAACCCACAAAGTCTCAAAAGCAATTTTCGCAAGGTTACGAAGACAGATCATAGCTGGGCCTAGGACTCAACCCTGGTTTTCAGGATTCCTGTGACAGCTTCCAGCTTTGAGACTTGACCTATTCAGAATAGATAGGGGCCCTCTGTTCATGGAGTCAGGGTCTGTGAAATTTGGCAGGGTGCTCCTCTTACCTAACATCTGTCCAGGGTTGAACTAATGACAATGAATTATGGTAAGAATATCTCTCAGGTTCTGGAAGACTGGGATTTTTGCTGGGCACCCCAGCTGAGTGGATAATACACTTTGAAGGTAACTGAGACTCAAGGCTGCTCTCCTGAACTGTGTTCATCCTTTTTGCCTTATTAAAAATCTTATGTGCATTGGTGTTGTGCCTGCATGTATGTCTGTGTGAGGGTCTCAAATTTGGAGTTACAGACATGTGTGAGCTGCCATGTAGATTCTGGGAACTGAACCCAGGTCCTCTGCAAGAATAGTCAGTGCTCTTAACCGTTGAACTGCCTCTCTAGTCCCTTAACCTCTCTTTATGAGCACAAGGTAACAATCAATATTACTTGTCTTGGGTTTCCTAAGAATCATCCTTTACATGCTAGTGGATAACTATAATCGCAGGTTATATGGGCAAGGTATACCCACAAAGTCACATCTTCCATGCCTCTGACCCAGGAGTAATAAATGTATGTTTTATGTGTATTAAAATAATTATTTGCTAAAAACAGGAAATAAAGGTTAAAAGCACCCGGCACTCAGGAGGCAGAGACAGTTGGATTTCTGTGAGTTTGAGGCCAGCCTACTCTACAAAGAGAGTTCCAGGACAGCCAGGGCTAGACAGAGAAACCCTGTCTCACAAAACAACAACAAAATACCCACCATAAATGCTGAGTATACTGGATATAGCTTTGTGGTGGCATTTCAATTGTATTTTAATAAATAAAGACTGCCTAAAGATCTGAGAGTAAAACGGTCCCCACTGGTCAGCCTTACAAACCAGGTTATGGTAACACATACCTTTAATTCCAATAACCACAATGGCACACACTTTTAATCCCAGTAGCCACACTAGTTGCCATAGAAATCGAATGGTGTATGCCTTTAATCCCAGTGGTACACACCTTTAATCCCAGCCCTAGAGAGGGTAAAACGGCTCTCACACAGTCTCTTTCCAAAAAGCAGGATCCCCATTTCAGACTGAGGTCAAGATAACAGCCAGAGGCTAGCTATTTTACTTGTCAGATCTTCAGGTTGAACCCTAATTTTTGACTCATGAGGTTTTTTTTTACTAGTGCTTCATAGCTTGATAGTGGTTTTTTTTTTATTTGTTGTATGGGTCAGTTGGGGTCAGCTGGAGTTGGTGACTTCATGTCTTGTACATTTCTATAAAACATCCCTCATTCCTTTTGCATAGGATGCTTTCTGTGCTGTTCAAAAAACAGAGAGAGTGAGAGCGCCAAGTCCTCTGTTGGGACAGACGCTTAGATGCAGGCAGAGTCATGGGGACAGATTCACAAAAGGGCATTCAGGCCGGCACAGATTCTGTCTCAGACAACAGGCAGGAGTGGTCGAAGACATGGGGAGAGCAAAGTAGAAAATTAAAATCTGGGCTCATTCTTGGTCAAATGGCACCAAGGGGAAGTGCTTTATTGATTTCTGTCCTCAATGTGACATTAATGCATTCCTGGCGATGCTGAGTTTGTTATCAGTGGGTTCAAATTGATGCTCTGAGCCATGTGTGATGTTCCCAGATTCCCAAGCCTAGCGCTTAAGGACAAAAAGCTCCAAAGACCATCAAAGATGATGCAATAAGGTAGGGGGATTTCAATTTCAAGATCAGCTTGGACTAGGGCAAGACCCTGTCACAAACAAACAAACAACGCATCCGTCTAGCACAGCATCTTCCAGCCTGAGAGAACAACGCGAAGGGAGGAACTGTCTTGGCTCAGGCTTTCAGAGGTGACAGTTGGGGTCTGCAGATGCTACATTTCTGAGCCTGTGGTGAAGCAGACTATCATGGTGGGAGGGCATGGTGGACCAGAGCTGTTCAGTTCATGACAGTCAGGATAAGATGGCGCCCAGGGCAGCATATACCGGCAGAGACACATTTCCAGTGCCTCAGTTCCTCCAGTTAGGTCCCCCCCCCCCAACAGCACTGCCAGCGAATGTGTTCTTCAATGCACTTCAAACTATAACACAGCCTCCAAGCTGCCGTATGAGATCCTACATGCACATGCTCACCCCTAAGGATGTCCAAGGGCCAGAGATCCTGCAAGTTTGTATCTAGGAGGGAAATCTATGGTAGACCAGTGAACACCCTCCCCCAAAGACAGAAGCATAGGAAACCCTAGAGCTTGTGAATGTAATTTTTTTACATAGTAAAAAGGTCTTTATAGGGATGTGAGGAGGAAAAGGGCTCTTTACAGATATGAAGTAAGAATCTTGATGTCAGGAGATTATCCTGGGTTATCGTGTGTACCTTAATGCCGCAAGTGTCCTTAGTCGGGTCTTCTAGAGCCTAGAGGAACGGAGGAAGCTGATTCTCAGAGCCTGCACAAGGATCCACCCTGCTTACTCCTCAGTCTGAGCCTTGCCAGAGGCGTTGTGAATTCTGCCCTCCAAGGCTGTAGAACACATTGGCTTTTGGTTTGGTTTGGTTTCTGAGACAGGGTCTCTCTATTATACTTCTGGTTGCCCTGGAACTTGTTAGGTGGAAAGGTAATTAATTCATCTCCCTCTCCAGCCCCCAGCCTCCATTCCCAACCCTGTGCTGGGATTAAAGGTGTGTGTACCACCATACCTAGCCCTTAAGGGACCACTGTATTGCTTAACAACGTGGCCGAAACTTGTCCCAGCAATATGGGGGAAATTAGCCCAGGAGCTTTCTAGGGACACTCACAGGAATCTACTTTCCTGAGTCAGTCTAGCGCAGGACCTCAGGAAAGAGACAAGTGCTTCTGCCTTCCTCTGCCAAGTCTTGGAGGCTGGAAAGGGGGCAAGGCTACCTTCTCCTGGTCTCATAATTCTCAGCTTGCCCTTATGCTCACCTCTCATCGTGACCCCAGCCCAAGCCCCACTCTTCTCCCTCCTCTCATCCTCCTTCTGTTCTGCTCAGAGAGGTGCAGAACTGCCGGTGATCCTTTGTGTCGTCCTGAATGCTGGGCCTAGAGGTGTGAGCCACCACGCTCAGCTTCCTGTCCTCTCTGCTTCCTGGATTCTGTCACTGTGGTACCTTCTTTCTTCTCTAATCACTGACAGCTGAAAACACAGAATCCAAGACTGGGCTGGGACTCTGTCTCAAAACAATTTATTTTTTTAAAGAAAAGGGACGGGAGGAATTACTGGCTCTAATTTCAATTTTTTAAAAAAAAAAAAAAAAGATTTATTTTTATTATTAAAATTTATGTGTATGTGTCTGTGTGAATGTATGGTGTGTGCCTTAGAGAGGTCAAAAGATGGAGTCAGAGTCGCTGGAGTAACAGGCATCGTGAGCTGTCTCATGTTAGTGCTGGGAGCTGAACTAGGTCCTCCAGAAGAATAGTAAGTGCTCTTAACCACAGAGCCATCTCTTTAGCCTCCAATCTCAACTTTTAAATGTTTTCAGCCAGACAAGAGTGTAAAGGGCAAGAATGTAAACGAAGGTTTCTCTGTCCCACCCTGCCCCATAGCCGCTTCAAATAATCACTCAGAGGCTTATACTAATTAATGCTTGACCGATAGCTCAGGCTTATTACTAACTTTTACATTTAAATTAACCCATATTTCTGTCTATGTTTGCCTTGTGGCTCTTTGCGTTTTACCTCATTTTCAACACATTGTGTTCTTTCCACAGCTGACTGGCACCTCTCCCAACTCCAACCCTCTTCATCTGAGTTCTCAGTTTGATTATTCTGCCTAACCTTATCCTGCCCTGCTATTGGTCAAACAGCCTTTAATATTAACCAATGAGAGGAATACATATTCACAGTGAATATAGAAAGATCATCCCACAGCACACGAGAATAGTGTAAATCATCCTAACAGGCATCATGAGACCTCAGCTCAGGAGGGAGTTGGCTTTGTTCAGGAAACTACTATTATGTCTACCAGGAGAATGTAGATGCTTGGTCAGAGCCTAAAGGAAGGAACTGAAGAAGACAGGGAAGGTTGAACTGCTTTTCACAGAATATGGCAGATGATGGGCCTGTGAGAGAGTGTGTGTGTGCATGTGTGAGTGTGTGTGTGTGCATGTGTGAGTGTGTGTGTGTGTGTGAACGTGTGTCTGTGTATACCTGCGGGTGTGTGAGAGAGAGAGTGTGTAGGCAGAGATACATGCTGGGGTTTGCTCACAAAAGGAATGGTCCTGCCAAGTATGGTGGCACACTTTTGTAATCTCAGCACTAGGGAAGTTGAGGCAGGAAGATCATGTGGTAAATTAAAGGCCAATCCAAGCTACCTAGTGATACCCTGCCTCAAAACAAAAGAAAATGTCCAAACAGAGAAACCCATGGCAGCAGCAAAAGACACAGGGCTTTCCAACAAGGCATCTAAGCCTTAAGATGTTTGTGTAAGTTTTCTCCCCTCTCTTAGTGACTCAGGAAAGTTCTCTACTGGTCAATGGGTACACACCTTTCAGCTTTTCTTTTTGCTTTATTTGAACACAAGCCAAAGAAAGCACCTGGAGTCTGTGGTTGGTACAGTAAGCACATTTGGGGTGGAGAGGGCTTGAGGCCTGTGTTAGTTATTAATTTTTAAGATCAAAATCTAACTGATAGAGGAATGGCCAATCTTAGCTCACAGGTCAAGGGGATTTCAGTCATCTCTGTTGGGAGGACAGGGAGGTGGTTCCCACGGTGGCAGTAGCTGCTCACAAGCAACCCAGAGAAAGCCAGTTAAAACAGCAGCAAATCCATATCCTTCCACAGCCTGGCCTTAGTGACCCCTTAAAAGCTCCAAAATCCCCCAAAGAGTGCCACCAAAAACAGGCACCCAAATTGTAAGCTTTGAAGGGCATTTCAGATTTACATCCTAACAGAGCTCACGGCTCCATCATGATGTCACTCAGTCCTCTCAACAGTCAGTGAGGTTCTGCCATAAACCTGACTTTATAGATGGAGAAACTGAAGGAAGACCTCACAGCTGTGAATTAGAATTCAGGCAGTCTGTTTCCAGATTACGTGCGTGTATGTGTGTGTGTGTGTGATGTATGTGTGTGTGTGTGATGTATGTGTGTGTGGTATGTATATAATGTGTGTGGTGTGTGTATATGTGGTATGTATGTGGTGTGGTGTGTGTGTATGTGTGTGTGTGATGTATGTGTGTGTGTGATGTATGTGCGTGTGTGTATGTGTATGGTATGTATATGATGTGTGTGGTGTGTGTATATGTGGTATGTATGTGGTGTGGTGTGTGTGATGTGTATATTGGTGTATGTGTAGTGTGGTATGCGTGATGTATGTGTGTGTGTGTGGTGTATATGTGGGGGTGGTGGTAGGGATTCTCATACATCACTGGCTAGTCCCATTGTGAAGCAATAGCTGATCTCTTCCCCATTATTCTCTGAGCACTGGGATTACAGCGTTGTGAAGCTCACATCCAGGGCCTTCTGCCTGCACTCTAGGTAATAATTCTATCAACCGAGCTATAGCCACAGTCCTCGAGTCACTATTTTGTTGTTGTTGTTTTGTTTTTGAGACAAGGTTTCTCTGTAGCCTTTGCTGTCCTGGGCTTGCTCTTTAGACCAGGCTGGCCTTGAATTTGCAGAGATCTGCCTGCCTCTGCTTCCATTCCTGAACAACACTATGTCCTGTCTCCTCCTTTACTGACATGAGTCTGTAACTCTGCCTTCCAAGAGTACAGGAAATACTGGGTAAGTGTGATGGTTAGTGTTGACTCTCAGCATGGCAGGGTCTGGAATCACCTGGGATACAGCTACCAGCACACCAGTGAGAGTATCCTAACAGAGGGTGGCACCATTCCCTAAGCTTGGATCCAGGATTATATCAAGCATGCCTAAAGCCCACAGGTGTGAGCCTCTATCCTGTATAAAACCAGAAGTGGTGTATGCCTGGAATCCCAGCCCTGGGAAGATGGCACAGGGAAAGAGTCAACTTGGGCTACACAATGAGGCCAGGCATCACTCTCTTCTTTCTAACCACGGAAAGATTGTGCTCGGCCACTCTAAACTCCCACAGCGTTGACTTGCTTTACCTAAACTCTGAACCAAAATAAATCCCTTCTTCCTGATGTCACCTTGTCATAGCAACAGGAAAGTAACCACGATACTAAAGTAGCTGTGGACGTCAGTTTATTTCACATGTGACTTAGCTGCCCTGGCTCACACCTGTGCTAAGCCATTCCATAGTCCTGTGCCCTGTCCAGCCAGGAGATATGCCTGGAGCCTACAAGGGCTGAGTGGTAAAAATCTACCCAGCACCAGTAGAGGGCTTGCTCCTTTCCCTGTACTTTCCTATGTGCAGCCTAACTCCTGAGAGGTGGGCAGAGATCAAAGCTTGTAGAAGCCGCATGCCTGAGGGGAAGGATTCTGAACTGGATATGAAGTGTTCTTTCCACTGTGCTATGCTCCTCTCTGAGGTTGCTTAGCTTAAAAAAATATTCCCCCATCAAAACAAAACAAAACAAAACCAGAGTCCAGGCTTCCTTCACCCCGCCCCCCACCAGGAAAGGGCAGCCCTCACTGGCAGGTGGTCTTGAACCAGAAGTGTCATTCAGCTAGGAAGGCTCCAGGGCAGGCAGCCTTGGGATTCAGCATCAACCACTACTACCAGGTCTGCCCTTCCTCAAAGGACTCAGAGAGCAGGGTCACTGGTGCACAGTCATCCCCAAAGCCACTCTTACACAAATGTAGAGATGAAGGCCGTGCGCTCACTGTTCCCCTGAACGCTGCTCCTCGCAAAGAAAGAAAAATGGCCTTCAATTAACTTCTGCGCTAGCTTGGAGCAAATCAAAGCAGAAGTGGGCAGCACAGAGCAGCTCACTGCCATCCTAATTGACCTCCTCTTTTCAATTTCTCCTTTACTTAAGAAACACTTCCTCCGAGATCACTGCCTGATGTCATTACACTGTGTCTAGGGACTTTCTCAGCAAATGCAGCCTAGATTTTTGAACGAATGGGGCGGCTGCCTGGATAAATATTACCCTAAAACACAGCACAAGGGGACTGGAAAGCTGCAGGTGCCGAAGGCCACTCATGCCTCCCTTACCCTTTGCTCCCACAAGTCACAACAGCCAGGAAGGTCGTCCCTCCCAACCCCTGAAGATTAGACTGGGACAGGTATCCTGCCCTCTACCTGGACCACATGAGTCTTATATTTTTGGTAGCAAGCCTGGCCTTTAGCGACTGAGCCATCTCTCCAGCCCATGGACCACATGATTCAGTTCTGTTCCTGGAACAGCTCTGAGTGTGCCCTTTGCGAATTTTCTCCCCCAGTCCCCAATAAAGAATTTTTCTTGCATCTGTGCCAGCTCTCTGTCTGGGCCTTCAGCACAGTTTCTCTCAACCCTACAGCCTCTTTAAACCACCCACAGCCCTTCTAAACCACATCTTTGTGAAGTATAAAGCGTGGTTTAAAGCTAGGATTAGTGAGAGTCAAAGCCAGGAGGCAGCAGCGCTCACCTTTGAGCCCAACACTAGGGAGGAAGAGGCAGGCGGAGCTCTGAGTTCTAGGCCAGGCCAACCTGGTCAACAGAGTGAGTTCCAGGACAGCCAGGGCTACACAGAGAAACCCTATCTGGAGAAACCAGAAGAAGAAAAGAAGACCGCTAGAGTGTAAGGAGAAGGTGCTGCCAAGCCTCTCAGTCTGAACTCCTTTCCTAGAACATGGTGGAAGCAGAGAACTGACTTCTACAGACTCCACACCATGGTGCACCACGACGCATGTGCCCACACTCATGTATGCAAATAAATACATGTAATAACATTTTCTTAAAGATTGGGATAAAATGAACCTGTGATTGACTACAGTCATAAATACCAACTGAAACTAGTAATTCTTGGTGAAATTGACAAAGAATGTGAGTTTGTTGGGAGTTTATTGTCATTCAGTAATTTCTGACATTTTAAGAAGATACACACGTCTGTCTGTGTGTCTGACCACACAAGCATATCGCCAGGACCCTCCTCCAGTATCACCTGGCTTCAGTTCCCTGATGACTGACGCTGGTGGCCATTGGTTCAGGAGTGTTCATCAGAGAGGCTCTGGATGGAGGAGACCGAAGGGTGGGCTGCCACACACCGGCTGCCGGCCACTGAGCTCCAGAATTGACATCCTCCGAGTTCCAAGGCAAATGAATTTCATGCAGGCAAGCTGGCTCCTCGGAAGACGGACATGGTGGTGCACACTGTGATTCCAGGACTCAGGAGACGGAGGCGGGAGCTTGAGGTTAGCTTGGACTCTCAAAACAAACAACCAAAACAAACAACCAAACCCCAAATTAACTGGATCTCTGCTGGAATTCCCATCTGTGTCCCTCTAATGTCCATCTTCCCCCTCTTCCGAGGTGACAGGAACCTGTTCTTAGGCATGTGGCTATCTGGGATAGAGAATACTTCCCAGTCCTGCTTGTACCTTGAGGGGGCCAGCGAATGACATGTGAGCAAAAGAGATGATGGCAGCCCTGGAAACTTTCTTCACAGGATAGCTGGCACACCTTCCGTGCCTTCTCCTAATGTCTTCCCTTCATGCTACCGTATGGAACATAAACACTATGGAAAGCTGTGTCCTGAAGAAGCAGGCACCAGAGTGAGAGGACCCAGGACCCTGGAGGTCCATGGGATATTTTATCTGCCCTAGGACACCACTCCTACCTTCTTGAGAAGAAGGAAAAATAAATTCCTAGTTGCTTAAGGTCATATTTGTGTATTCTTGTTTTGAGATAGGATCTCTTGTAACCCAGAATGACTTCACACTCAGCATATAACAGGGTGACCTCGAACTCCTGATCTTCCTGCCTTTGCCTGCTGAGGGCTGCACCACCCCATTAATATAGTGCCAGTGACTGAACTCAGGGATTTGTGCATGTTAGGCAAGTACTCTGCCTACTGAGCAGCAGCCTCTGTATCTATTAATGCAGTTTGTCCCAGGTCCCCAAGTAACACACACATAGACACACAGGCAGACACAACACAGACACACACAGACATGCACACACAGACACATGCACAGAGACACACACAGACACAACACAAACACATGCACAGAGACACACACAGACACACACAGAGAGACGTAACACAGACACATACAACAGAGACACACACACAGACAGAGCTAGGGTCTACACCCAGGGATTTGCGTGTGGTAGGTAAGCAGTCTTCCACTGAGTCGCACAACCAGCCTTCTAGCTCCATTAAGCTACAACTATTTTGTTGCTTCTTGTTCTGGTTTCATTTTGTTCCTGTGATAAAAACACTCTTGCCAAAAGCAACTTAGGAGAAAAAAGGGTTTGTTTAACTTACACTTCTATTTCATGGCCCATCACTGAGGGATGTCAGAGCAAGAACGTGGAGGTAAAAAGCATGGAGGAACACTTCTTGCTGGCTTGCTCAGGCCCATGCTTAGCTAGCTTTCCTATACATACAGCACAGGGTCATCTGGACTTGGAAAATTAGATGCCCAAAGGGAAGCGTTCCCTTCTAGACGAAACTAGAAGAAGAAGAGGGGCTTGGGAATGGCTGTGCTCTGCAGAGGGTAGAGGAGGCAGATGCTAGACCACTTTCTTCACCGAGGCTTTGCTGGGGAATCTGTACTGCTTTGAATGGCCTCTGGAGAAGGTTAAGGACTTTCTGGTTCAATTTTAAAAAGCACCACACCGGTTTAAATGCCCTGCTTGTACCCACAAGGTCTTGTGCCTCACTTTGCCACTGAAAAACCAAACCTATTTCCCTTGGCATGAGATGCCGCCCTCTTTACCACCTGGAGAAAGTAAACTGAAGTTCCCAGGCGAGGAGAAAAGCTGAATGGTCAGCCAGAGCTTTGGGATCTGAAGGGTTAAAATGTCACAGGTCCAGAATCCAATCATCTGGAGCTGTCAGTTCCTTGCCTACCACAGCGGCTGGCTTAACACTTGGCATCAAGTGAAATCTTTGCAATGTTCACTTAGTGCTAGCGTCCATCAACCCCAAAGCTAAGCAAATCAGCAGGGAACATCCGAACTGACCCCACCACACACACCTTGCTATCACCTGATTGTTTGTGGTCCCAACTGATGTAATTGATAAACACAGCAATGTTCTGATTTCTTTGTCCTATAACTAATAAACAGTGGGACATGTTGCTGGGGCAGTGAGAATCTGTGTTCCTGGCCATGGTCATGTACATTTGGCTCAAGAATAAACTCTCTCTGGTCCTCTCTGAGGTGAGAGCGGGCTTCTGCAGCAATGAACAAACACAGCTGATTCTCTAAAGTGGTTAGACAGTCAGTCCCGACCAATCACATCTTGTTCTCCAAATGTGCTAGTGTCTGAAAGTCCAGCTACCAGCCTAGACTGAATGGCTTGAAACAAGCATGTTTATGGCCGTGGCTGGGGCCAGATTCAGGTTTGAATAGTTGGTCCCAGGTATAACTCTGATTGGAAGGGTTGGAAACCTTGATGAAGGAAGTGCTGGGGAGTAGACCTTGAAGTTTTATATCCCAGCCCCACTTGCTGTCTGTTTCCTGCTTCCTGGGTACAAACACACTGTGACTCTTCCCATCCTGCCACCATGTCTTCCCACTAGGGTTGACTGTGTGTACCAAATCCCCAGCCACCATGCCTTCCCACCAGGGCCAACTGTGTACTGAATCTCCACAAACCATAAGCCCAAACAACCCTTCCCCCATCAGTCTCTTCCTGCCAGGGATGCGGTGACCACCCTAGCAGACCCCATCCTCTTTTCTACCCCCCTTTTAAAGATTCTTATCTTTGTATGTGCATGGGTATTTTGCATGCATGTCTGTGCACCACGTGCAAGCCTAGTACCACAGAGGCCAGAAGAGAGTGCTGGATTTCCTGGAACCAGAGTTACAGACAGTTGGGAGCTGCCATGTGGATACTGGGAATGAAACCCAGGTCCTTACCCACTGAGCCATCGCTCCAGGCCTTTTACCTCCTTTGCCATCTGAAGGACTTTCTCCCCTACTCTTTCCTGCTTCCCACAAGCATCCCCTGAGGGCAGTTGCCTGAGATGCAGGGCCATAAACCACCAGCACTGTTCTGGAGGTAGAGAACATCTCTCTCCTGTGACACCCAGGCTCTGGACCCAGCTGCCAAGGATCTTCTACACTGAGAGAGCAAAGCACACAAGCGGTATTATTTGTGTGTGTGACATTGCTGGGATCTGGGCCTTTGTGGAAGACAAGACTTTCCACTTGTGGTCACTGGCCAAGACTGCCGACTCTGTCCAGTAGGTGACACAGTAGGACCAAAAAAAGGTGGGGGAAGGCTGGGGAACTGTTCTTAAGTGGGGTGGTGGGTGATGGCCATGTGTGCTGTACCAGCTTTGCCTTCACTAAGAACATCCCAGAAAATAGTCGGGATACACCCCCCCCCAATAATCAATTTGCTGCTTGTTTTCCTGGATTCAGTTCTGTGAGCATCCTGATAGGAATGAAGGTGTTCTAAAGACATTCCCTGTCACTGCCAGGCCAAAAGAGTGGACCCTTAGAAGTTGGAGTTTTGCCCGGAATCTTATGCTAGGTGAAAGAAAAGGCCAAAGCCTGGTGCCATGGTGCCTGAGGGGGAGCTGGTCTCCTGGGAGGTTTCACAGGGCTCTGACATCTTGTCAAACCCTTGTAGGGGAGACTGGGCTGAGACAGTGGTGGTCAGTGGTGGGCAGTGTGACAGCCCTGGTAGAAAAAGGCATTCTTGCTTTGTTTATTTGATTGGTTTTTCTAGAACAGGTTTCCCTGTATAGCTCTGGCTGTCCCAGAACTCCCTTTGTAGACAAGGCTGGCCTCAAATTCATAGAGATCTGCCTGCCTCTGTCTCCTGAGTGCTGGGATTAAAGGTGTGAGTCACCTCTGCTCCTGGCTAAAGACATTCTTTAGAAACAATTGTGTCGCTGGGCAGTGGTGGCGCACGCCTTTAATCCCAGCACTCAGGAGGCAGAGGCAGGTGGATCTCTGTGAGTTTGAGACCAGCCTAGTCTACAAGAGCTAGTTCCAGGACAGGCTCTAAAGCTACAGGGAAACCCTGTCTCGAAAAACCAAAAGAGAGAGAGAGAGAGAGAGAGAGAGAGAGAGAGAGAATTGTGTCTCTCAACTAGACTAGCAGCCTATTGAAACAATGACACTACGATCACCAAAAAATAATAATTTCCCCAGGAATTAAATGCTAAGAGAAGGCAAAAGTCCCAGGTAAAGAGAATATCGTTTCCTGGAAGGGATTTACAGCTTGTCAGATATCCTTACAGGATGAGACCTAAGCCGGGACACTGGGACAGCGATTGGCCGGAGAGATGCCCTGGCCCTCTGTTAATCCTTTGTCCCCACCCAGCATGGTGACCCAGTGATCCTAGCGCTCTAGGGGCAGAAGTGGGTGGATTTCTGCCAGTCTAAGGCTGTCTACACAGACAGTTCGAGATGGGTCAAGGCTACATAGTGAGACCCTGTCTCAAAAATAAAAAGTATAAAGAAAAAAATCAGCCCACGAGCCCTCAGCCCTACCCAGAGAGCTACAAACAACTAAGGAATACTGAGAACAGGAGAAATTGCCTTCACTAGGAAAGAGCACAGCAATTGGTTATCCAATACCAAATGGTTGGCCCTGAAAACATACACACATACAAGTTAACATTATACAGACTGAGCAGATTGCATTTATGTATTTAGGAATATATACATATATATTTCTAACTATATTTCATATATATATATGAAAAAGTGGTCATGAACTTAAAAGAGAGCAAGAAGGGGCATATGGGAGGGTTTTGGAGGGAGAAAAAGGAGGGGGAAATGGTGAGATTATAATATCAAATAAAAAAGAAGAGATTTTTAAAATAATAAAATTTAATCCCACTTCAGGACCCAGAAGATAAATTTATGGGTGTGTGGGGGGGGGGGTTGTTGGGTCTCTTTATCTCTCTCCCCAATGGAGCCTCTTTGAATAAATCTCCTTTTTCTGTTTTTTACTGTTAATTTGATTGACTTCTCGGGTACAGCTGGCTGAACTTGCTCTCTTGGGGCACAGTTTTAGTAACAGGGACCACACCTTACCAGGTGCTTAGTAATGCTTATCTCCTGCCCCCTGATTAAACATAAGCCTCATACCAGGACCCCAACGATGGACTTGGCGGAATCATTGAACCTCTTCATTTGTTCCTCTTCTCAAGGTGTCCTCTGCCTTTTACTGTTTCTTGATTTTACTTTAAATTCGTCTATTGAGGATGGGTGACTGAATTTAGCCTGTTAGTGCTGTCAGTGCCCAGGCTCTGACTGTAAAGACTTCTGTAGCAGTTTAGTTTGGTCAGCCATGACCAGGAAACACACACACAAACATTCTGGGCATCAACCACTTTCAGCAAATTGACAATTTATTGTTATCAGAATTGGTTCCAAGTCAAGAACCTGAGACTTCAGTGCAGCATCAGCTGAAGATCTGGAAGCTTCTTTGGCTTTTGAAAAGGCTGTGAATATCCTGGCAACCCTCCACCCCTCCCACCTTGACTTGCTTGCCAAGGTGGAGAACTTCAACTCCAAGAAAGAGCTCTTGCACTGCAGTCTCCCAGCAAGCGCTTCATTGCCATTTAGGATGTCCCAAGATCCCCTAACCATCTGCAGTGAGTCCTCTTCTGAGCTGTTAGATTCCCAAAGAACCCAGCAAGTCTGTCACACACACACACACACACACACACACACACACACACACACACACACACACGGAAATGCTGAGTGTGCGTGCAGCAGAGGGTGGGAGGGGTGAGAAGCTCTGGTTTCTTCTGGAAGCTAATTCTGTGGCTAATTAATTCTGGAAAAAAAAATGAGAAGACATGGACGGCATCTTTCCAGAGAAGCGGGGAACTGCAGAGTTCCTCCGCCTTTCAACGGATCTCATGAGTCCCTCTTCTCCTTGCTGTGACAAAATGCCAGACAAGCTGTAACTGAGAGAGGATGAATTTGTTCAGGCTTACACTTTGAAGGAAGGCAATCCATCATGACTGGTCACACTGGACGTTTAAAGCAAAACTGACAGGTGAGCGGCGCACACCCTGATTCCCAGCACTCTGGAGGCAGAAGCAGACGGATCTCTGTGAGCTCAAGGCCAGCCAGGTCCACATAGTGAGACCCTGTTACAAAATAATAATAATAATAATAATAATATCTTTAAAAATTATGCTTTTAGGGGGCTGGAGAGATGACTCAGAGGTTAAGAGCACTGCCTGCTCTTCCAGAGGTCCTGAGTTCAATTCTCAGCCACCACATGGCTGAGATTCACAACCATCTGTAATGAGGTCTGGTGCCCTCTTCTGGTCTGGTGACATACATGCAGATAGAACACTGTATACATAATAAATAAATAAATCTTTTAAAAATTATGCTTTTATTGACAAGTTCTCCTGAGTGTGGGAGCCCACCATGATAAGCTAAATATGAACAGATCACCCAAAGGAAGTTCTTTACTTCCAACCATTATCACCCGTCAGAGAAGGACTCAGCCATGGATAAGTTTAATAGAGGCCTGAGTCTCAGTAGTTTACCCTGAAGTAGAAAGAACCACAAACAGATTACCCCAGCACCACCCACAAACAGACCATCCAAAGGAAATGCCTAACGTTCCAACCTTTATAGATAGGATCACCTTCCAGCATACACGCACCAGGACACCCCTAGACAAATGTCAGCCAATCAGGGGTCCTGAACCTCAGAGACCTGTCACCCTCACCTTTACTACTATAAAAACCCAACTCTAACTGAGCTCCGGGCTCTCAACATTTATTCCAATACGCTGGACATTAGGAGAGACCGAGTTTGCAAACTTGCATAAAGTAAAGGCTCTTTGCTTTTACGTATGGGACTTGGTCTCCTTATTGGCTTTTGGGGGACTTCATGAATTTCGGCATAACACTGAGTAAATTGGGAGCATGGGGACCATGAGAAAGGGTAAAATGGGAGAGGAGAGGAAGGGAGGAGAGCAGAGAAAAATATACAGCTCAATAAAAACAATTTAAAAATACAAAAACTATGCTTTTACTAATAAAAGTGTCTGGGGGAGGGAGCTGAGGTACCGTGTCGGGTCAGCAACATCGACATGAGTGTGCTCTGTCACTATTCCTATTACAGAAACCAAAACGTGCTTCCCTGCCCTGGTGACACACACCTTTGCTCCCAGCACTTGAGGCAGAGGCAGGCAGGTCTTTGAGTTCAAGGCCAGTCTGATCTGCAAAACACATTCCAAGACAGCCAGGGCTACACAGAGAAAGCCTCTTCCAAAAAAACAAAACAAAGCAACAACACAATGTGCATTCCCAAATATGACTAGAGGAGGTCGGGATTCTCACCCCAAACTAGACCTTTGGGTAGAAAGACTATTTTAAGTTGGTAATTCTGAGAGATAACAGTGTAGATAAAGCTCCAGAAACAGAGAAATTAACCCCTTGGAACGAAGAGGTCCATCTACAAAGGAAACCTAGCCTGACATGGTGGCGCACGCTTTTAATCACAACTCTCAGGAGCCAGAGGCAAGAGGATCTCTGTGAGTCTGAAGACAGCCTGGTCTGCAGAGTAAATTCCAGGGCAGCCACAGTTGCATGGTTAGGCCTTGTGTATAAAATAAATGAATGAATAAGCAATAGATGGCTGGAATCTGTTGTGTGGATGTCTCGTTTGTGATAAGAAAGCTGATGGCATGTTGTGGCTTGATTCTGAAATGTGCCCGCAGCTTCGTGTGTTTGAATGTTTGGTCCCCAGTTGCTAGTGCTGTTTGGGAAGGCTGTGGAACCGTGGAATGTAGGACCTAGTTGATGTATGAAGGATGTGAGGACAGGCCTCGAAGGTGCAGCTCTGCCCCACTTCTGGTTCTTTCTCTGCTTCTGGCTCAGCACCATGTAAAGTGCTCAGCTGCAAGCTGCATGGGTCGAGCTGCTTCCACGACTATGCTTTGGCCAGGGTGAGGGACTCTCTGCCCTGAACCAGGCCCTGCATAAACACCCCTTCCCTTAGGCTCTTTAGTCAGGCATTCTGCCCGGCAAGGGGGGAAGGTGATTATGACACCACAACACAGGAAACTCACCAATGAGAGGGCACTAAACCCAATCTGCTCATTGTCTGGCTTACCGAGCTTCCGACCTGATGGCCCCCCATAACAGATCATACAGACAGTAAAACTAAAGCCTAAATTCTAAGCCATTCCCTGGGGGTTTTCTCCTTTCTCTGAACACATGTGTTAATAAGCTGCTGCTACCAAGAGGCACTAGAACTCACAGAGAATAGAGACTTTTTTCTCTTATGTTATCCAAGTCAATTTCCACATGTAAATGGAATGTGCCTGCTCCAAGCTGTGATGTGCTCCAAGCACAAAACACATCGGACGTCAGAGACCAACTATAGGAGGAAACATAAAATGTCTTTTCAGTAATTTCCGTATTAGAAGCCGAAGCAAATTTTAGGCATATTAAGTTAAAAATGATTTCCAACTTAGACATGATGGCACGTGCCTAGAGTTCCAGCCCTTGGATGTGGAGGCTGGACAAACAGGAGTGCAAGGCACGGCCAAGATCATCCCTTTTGCTGACTCTCATCCTGACGTCTCGCCAGGCCTCAGCAACACACTGGGCCGAGCCACACTGAGCTGAGCGTCCGTCCATCCATTCTGAGGTGTGTGTGTGTGTGTGTGAACTCAAGACTAGTTTATACCAGTCTGAGAGGAACCTAATGTGATGAAGACAGAGTGGCAAGACACGGGGAGACCAGTCCAGCAGAATCCAAGCCAGGCATCATTTGGGGGACATCTGCGTGAGAGCTGGCAGGAGCACCATTCAACTGTGGTTCTGGAAAAAAAAAAAGTCTATGGTTAAAAATCAAAAAGAGTTTGTTGACTATAGATCTGTGCCTGATGGACCAGCGAGTGGGAGGTGAACACTGTAGTAGTCCCCTTTGCTAGACGTGATGTGCCCTTGGCACGGCCCCTCATTCCAATAAAGTAATAGGATCTAGCTTTCTTACCAATAAAATCTTTGAAAACATGGAAACCCTTCTTTGTTTTCTTTTCCCTTTCTTTCTTCCTTTCCATTTTATTTTTTATTTTATTTTTAGTGGTGCTGGAGACAGAATCAGAGCCCTGTACATGCTAAACAAGCACTCTACTTTGGAGCTTCATCCCTGGCCTCTGTGGTTTTTTTTTTTTTTCTTGCTGCTGCTGCTGGTGGTGGTTGTGGTGGTTTTGTTCTGTTATAGGGCCTCACTTCTGTAGCCAGGATGACCTTAAACACTCAATGATGGCCCTCCTGTCTCAGCACCCAAGTATTGGAATCACAGGTATGAGCCACTACAGCCATTTTTTGTTGTTTTGTTTGGCAAAGTCTTGTCATGTAGCACAAATTGGCTTTGAACTCATGATCATCCTGTCCTAGCCTTTCTGGTGCAGAATGAGACCAAGTTGGAGGTTCTTTCCAGCTCTGGAGGAACTGACACCTCTACCTGTTGCAAGGAGTACCTTCTTTTTTTTTTTTAAGGAGCACCTTCTTTGTCCCAGACACCCAGAACTGAAACAACCACACAGAAATTATATTAATTAAAACACTGCTTGGCTCATTAGCTCTAACTTCTTATTGGTTAACTTTGACACCTTAATTTAACCCATTTCCATTAATCTGTATATCACCACGAGGTGGTGACCCACCAGCAAAGTTTCAGCATGTCTATCTCCAACGGTGGATCCATGGCCTTCTCCCCAACTGCACCCTTCTTTCTCCCAGCATTCAGTCCTGTCCTCCCCACCTACCTAAGTTCTACCCTATCAACAGGCCAAGGCAGTCTCTTTATTCATTAATGGTAATCACAGCACACAGAGGGCACTCCCACATCATCTACCAGTGTTCTCTTGCTCAGACTGAAGAAGAGGAAGGAGGAGTAGAGAGGTGGTTCAGTGCTAAGAGTGTGCTCTGCTCTTACGAAAGCCAAAAACAGTTCCCTGCACCCACATCTGGCCTCTCACAACCCCCTACAGCTCCAGCTCCAGGGATCTGCCACCTCTGGCCTCCACCAGCTCCTGTTCTCCCGTGTACATACACATAATTAAAACTAAAAATACTAAAAACAAACAAGACAAAAAACAGGGTTTTTAAAACTCTTATTCTACCTTGTCGCCTTTATTTAGAAGAGCATACACAGCAGGTGTGCCAGGCCTGGCTCTTCCACCCTGACCCAGAATTACAGCTTAGAAAGCTACATCCCCTCTGTGGGCAACACCGTTCATTCAGCTATCTCGCACGGAGTGCCCACTCTGTTCAAAGCCCAAAGACACGAAGATTGCATTCATTATCTGCCCATTGCTATAGCAACATAGCTGAGAGAATTAATGTATAAGGCTCATTTGACTCATAGTTTTGGGGGTTCCAGTCCATAATTGATTGACCCCATTGTTTGGGACCCATGTTGAAGCCATTTTTATGGTGGGAACATGTGACTAGGCAAAACTCCCTTACAGAACTAGTGAGGAGGGAAGAGGGGGTTGGGATCCCATAATCCTTTGTTGGGCATATCCTCCATGACCTGTGTACCTCTCCTGGACAACTCCACCCTCAACCCCCCCACCCCCGCTAGAGGTCCTACCACCTCTTGTCAGCACCTCCTGAGGACCAAGCCCCTGACACATACATGGGATTTGGAGGATATCCAAGCTGTATATTAAAGATGATAAATGTATCCAAGCCTGCCTCGAGAGAAAGGCAGTGCCTCCCACAGGTGGACCAAGTGCCAGGTAGGCCCTTCCTGTTCATCCAGAGAGCTGGACTAGTCATGAGTCTGGGGCTTAATGATGGTTTTCCTGGAGATCCTCCTGGGTGGCAGCCCACTGAGAGGCTGTGGGAATGAGGAGGCTCTCCAGGCTGTGGGAACAGCTTGAGCAAATGCACCAAAGCAAGGCACAGCTTGATGGGGGCCTGAGGAGCCCCCGGTGCTGTTCAAGCCGGAAACTTAGTGGTGGGAGAGGATACAGGAGGCTTGGCTTCAGTGTGGCATTTAAGCCTCTATCTGGCTTACTTCCTGTTTTCTCAGATTATTTCCTATTTCTTCCTTCCCTTTTCATGGTGTGGTGAAGGTGCCAAAATCGTGTTTGAAGGCCTCTGGCTCCTATTTTCTTGTTGAATCCCACCCACACCCTCACTACAGCCCACACCGCTCCCAGCCATCATCTGTGATTTGCCCATGGCTTCTAAATGCTGGGAACATCCACACTCAGCAGAAAACCGGTGCTGATTGCCTTCCAGTAGACAGAGCTGGGCCTGGGCGTGATTCTGCTTGGGAGCTAAGTGACAGTCACTGGCTCACTCATCCTGTCTAAGTGCCTGTCACTGGCTCACTCACCCTGTCTAAGTGCCTGTCACTGGCTCACTCGTCCTCTCTAAACCCACTTCCCTCATCAATCGGCATTCCCTCCACACAACTGTGACGAACTATAAACTATGAACATGAGCCCACATAGCTTGTTATTTTGAGTGACAGAACGCTGTACAAAGTATAAACACTGACTTTGGAGGCAGATGGCCTAGGCTTGTTTGTTGGTTTGGTTTGGAGACAAATTCTCATACAGTCCTGCTGGCCTCAAACTCATGTAGCACACAGGTAACGGTGATCTCGAATTCCTGATCCTACTGCCTCTGCTCCTCAAGGGCTGGGATTGCAGGTGTGCACCACCACGCCTGGCTGCACAGCATAGATGTGACACTCAGCTCTGTAACTCACTACCTGACGTTATGCAGATTGGGATTGCAGGTGTGCACCACCACGCCCGGCTGCACAGCGTAGATGTGGCACTCAGCTCTGTAATTTACTACATGACGTTAGGCAGATCGCCTAACCTCTCTGGGCCTCAGATTTCTCATATGTAAAATAAGGACTATACTTCACAGCCCTGTTGCATTACAAAATACATTATAAAATTCATGTCAACTGCCCCAAACAGGATCTCATATACAGGAAATTTAATAAAACTTTAACCATCCTCATCGCCCTAGCTTGGGATGTTGGGGTGTTACAGGTAGTGGTGGCCGGCCTTAAAACATTTTGGCTGAGGTCAACAGAGTGGACATGGCCCCAATTAGGGGATCAGGATCCTAAGTGAGTGTTCCTACCTGCCAGTCAGTGGCCTTAGGAGACAGTTCCTTCATCCCCAGGTCTTAATTTCTCTTCCCTAAACAGAGACCAGAACACCAGGCACAGAGCCCTTGTCTGCAGGGACTAGGACAGAAGGAGGTGCGGGGACTCCAGTGACAAAGCAGAGTCAGAAGATGCATTTTGGAGGGCCCCAGTAGCATGGCAGCAAGCAGAGATACCACTGGCCTAGTGATGGACACCCGCATGCACTGCTCCTTGTGGGGAGGGACCCAGTTCAGTGTTGGTTGGAGGAAGGGCAGAGTCCCATCCTCTGCCATCCCTCAAGGCCCCAACTACTAGTCAGTGTGTAGCCGGGTGGCAGAGCTGGCTCCGTTCTTACTGAACAGCCTCGTTTGCTGCAGAATCATCAAATATTCATGCTGCAAAAGCCCTGGAAAGCTTCCGCGAATGCCTCCCTAGGCAGCAACTGTGCCAGAGCCTGGAGTCAGGAAAAGAGTCACCTCCTCCGCTTGGGAAGCTGTGCTGGAGAACAGGACACAGCTCTCAGGAGGACCAGCCAGCGCAGAATGCTGTGAGAAGTGGTTCCCTCTGAAGAGGCCGATGGCATGGCTTAGGGTTACAGCAAGGGACTGCGGGGAGACCTGGGGGTGGAGAGCAGACCAGGCTCTCCTAGCAGCTCGGCAGAAATCTAAGCCTTAGTTTCAGTTCACTAAAATGGGGCAGAGCTAAAACCACAGACTTCTGCTAGCTCAGTAGGCAGCCTGCCGCCCCTTCTGCTGGTTCAGCAACCCTCAAATCCCCTTTGCTGGCTCAGCAGGTGCACCCCTGCCAAGCCTTCTGATAACTAAAGATAGCTTTCCCTACCTGCTGCTGTAAGGTCCCTAACCACGAGGACCTCTCACCAATCAGCCCTTATATTACTAATCTTTCCTCCACCAATCAGCCCCAGTTTAATTCCTTCTCTCTGGAATTCCCCTAACTCCACTTAAAAGGAACTTGTGACTGTTTTGGGGGGTCTCCAAGTGCCACCCCAACATTGGAATTAATAAAGCACTCTTGTTAATGTATACGTGGGCTATTGGTCTTCTTTGGGGCCTTCTCTCAGGCTCTAACAGCTGCAACCCTATTAGAGGGCTCTCATGAGGGCTGGTGTCCCTGAGGACCCAGATGACCCAAAACAAGCGGAAGTGGGAGGTGAAGTGGGAGGTGACCTGCCTCTGGAGGGCTAATCTGTCAGCTGAGCCATCAGGAAGGTGAAGGCAGGAGTTGGGGAAGCCAGAAAAGATTAGATGAGTGGGGTGCTGTACCTCCAAAGTCTCTGCCTTGGGAGGTAGAGGCAGGGGATAAGGTCATCTTTACCTCCCCCCCAAAAAGAATTCAAGGCCAAAGCCACAATTTTAATCCCAGCATTTGAGGCAGGGGAATCTCTGAGTTCAAGACCATCCTGGTCTATATAATAAAACCCTGTCTCAAAAGAAAAGAGGAGTTCAAGTCTAGCCTGGTTTAGTTGACCATCTATGACTTTGTCTCAAACGGAACAAAGAAGGAAAGGTGTTGGACTAGAGCCTAATGTGTGGACGTTTTGCCATTTTATTTTTCTGTTGTTTAAATGGTTGGGCAGGGAGTGAGAATTGGAGAGCCAGAAAAGGGAAGATGAAATAGGTAGCCAACCCCGTTAAATAAGAGTATTATCAAAAGCTGGGAACCAGGTGTTTGTAAGAGCTCAAGGTGTTAGATCAGAAAAAAAAGCATCTGAATGTCAGTTTCCCACTGTGACCCTTACAATAGCCCCTAGAGACAAACAGTAGGGTTTAAGGGCTTTATTGTTTATTTTGTTCTTACAGTGGTGAAGATTGAGGCCAGTGCCCTGGGCATACTAGGCAAGAGCTCTACCACTGAGCCACATCTCCAGCTGGCTTGATTCAACTTTCTTTTTTTTTTTTTTTAATTTCGTTGGTTTTTATTATGAGTAAAGATAGGCTATGCCAACATTATATTACATTATTTTTATACATTTTAATTGATATTTATTGAGCTGTATATTTTTCTCTGCTCCCCTTCCTGCCTCTCCCCTCCCCCTTCAAACCTCCCCCAAGGTCCCCATGCTCCCAATTTACTCAGGAGATCTTTTTCTACTTTCTACTTCCCATGTAGATTAGATCTACATAAGTCTCTCTTAGTGTCCGCAATGCTGTCTAAGTTCTCTGGGATTGTGGTTTGTAGGCTGGCTTTCTTTGCTTTATATTTAAAAACACCTATGAGTGAATACATGTGATAATTGTCTTTCTGTGTCTGAATTACCTCACTCAAAATAATGTTTTCTAGCTCCATCCATTTTCCAGCAAAATTCAAGCTGTCGTTATTTTTTCTGCTGTGTAGTACTCCATTGTGTATATGTACCACATTTTCCTTATGCATTCCTCGGTCAAGGAGCATTTAGGCTGTTTCCAGGTTCTGGCTATGACACACAAAGCTGCTGTGAACATAATTGAGCACATGTCCTTATGGCACGATTGAGCATCCTTTGGATATATACCCAAAAGTGGTATTACTGGGTCTTGAGGAAGGTTGTTTCCTAATTTTCTGAGAAATCGCCACACTGACATCCAAAGGGGTCCTACCAGCTTGCATTCCCACCAGCAATGCAGAAGTGTTCCATTTTCCCCACAACCTCTCCAGCATAAATTGTCATCAGTGTTTTTGATTTTGGCCATTCTTACAGGTGTAAGATGGAATCTCAGAGTTGTTTTGATTTGCATTTCTCTGATGATTAAGGATGTTGAACATTTCCTTCAGTGTCTTTCAGCCATTTTAGATTCCTCTGTTGAGAGTTCTCTGTTTAGGTCTGTACTCCATTTTTTTTTTTTATTGGATTATGTGATCTTTTGGTGTCCAATTTCTTGAGTTCTTTGTATATTTTGGAGATCAGACCTCTGTCTGATGTGAGATTAGTGAAGATCTTTTCCCATTCTGTAGGCTGTCATTTTGTCTTGTTGACCATGTCCTTTGCTTTACAGAAGCTTCTCCGTTTCAGGAGGTCCCATTTATTAATTGTTTCTTTCAGTGTCTGTGCTGCTGGGGTTCTATTTAGGAAGTGGTCTCCTGTGCCAATGCCTTCAAGTGTACTTCCCACTTTCTCTTCTATAAGGTTCAGTGTGGCTGGCTTTATGTTGAGATCTTTGATCCATTTGGATCAATTTTCTTTTTTAATCATTTATTTTATGAGTAGCAGTGTTTTGTCTGCATGTATGTCTGCACACCAGAAGAGGACACTGGATCCCATAGGGCTAGAGTCATAAATAAGTCATTATAGACATTTGTAAGTTGCCATGTGGGTGCCGTGAACTGAACCTGGGTCATCTGGGAGAGCAGTCAGGGCTCTTAGTCGCTGAGATACTTCTCCAGACTAACACAACTTTTGATCTGACATGATTTCTGGATGTTGCACTGACTTTTTAATCTGACTGCTTATGTAATGTTTGACGTCTACTCTCTCACCAGACATCAAGACCAGCCATGATAGGGATGATTGGTGCCAATCTACAGCTTTCCTGCTCCAAGCAAGTATTAAACTAGACCAAATGCGTACAGCAACAAAAAGCACTGGGCTATGATCCTCGAGAGTACTGGAATACATGAGGTCCGCCCCCTTTAGGGGCGTGCTAAAACAGTAGGCAGGAAGTGAACTTCAAACACAAATGTTGGCTTGCTGAGCTGAGGAGGTAGAGAGCAGAGCTCAGGACCACTGAGTAGGCTGGAGCCTGGGACAAAACACCACAGAGAAGTTACACAGAGGAGACGTGGCCATGAGTCCACAGGGACCTTTCTGTCCTTGGCTGGTGGCTGGGCTGAGCTTGAGTAAGTCTCTTGGTGAGACTCCCTGAGACCCGATGAGGAGCTTCTGCTGTAGGGCCAGGGCCTGAAAAGAGGTGTCAGAAGGTGCACATGTTCAGACCTGTTAGATAAGGCCTGTCTGAGGGGAGACCACAGGAACTCACTTCCTGGTAGGACGGAAAGCTTTACCTCCAATCAGAACAGCCTGCGGATTCACTTTTCTTTAAACGTTTCTGTCTTGCTGGGTGGTGGCCTTTAATCCCAGGATTTGGGAGGCAGAGGCAGGTGGATCTCTGTAAATTTGAGGCTAGCCTGGTCTACAGAGCTACTGTCCCAGGACAGCCAGAGCTACACAAAGAAATCCTATCTTGAAAAACTAACTAACTAACTAAATAAATAAATAAATAAATAAACAAATAAACAAACCATTCTGTTTTTAACATGGGGCCCCTGAGACCCAAGATGCAGAGGCCATTCTTACCAAGAGGGCTACAGTGATGTAGTCACTGGGCTGAAACCAAGCTCACAACTTGCCAAGGAACTTTGGACAGTGTCGGGAGTCAGCAATAAGACAAAAAGGGAAGTGTTGGATCCAGAAGAAAACCCCGTGTTCCTTCAAGGTCTCTCCACGTTGCCACTGAGGATTAACACTGTGGTTACTGCAGAAGCAGCAGCTTAAAGGATCACAGTCAATGTCACAGGGACAAGCACGTAATGTTGATTCAGCACTGAGACGCAATAGGTCAATAACCGGCACAGCAGACTTTAAAATGGCCGGAATAGTCAGTTGGAGGTGTAGAAGAAGGATATAAACACAGTGAACAAACAAACGTGGAATCTCAGCAGAGAAACAGACACCATAAAGAGAGGCCCGAGGGGGATGAGGCTTCAAGCTGGAGAGTGGGCAGCTGACTTCTGACAAAAAGAGCAAAGCAGGAGGGAAGGGAAACACGGGGTGGGGGGTGCTGGGTCATCATCACACATAAACATTAATTGAGATCATTCATGAGCCTAAACAGGTCTAAACAGAAAACTAGTGTGTCCTAGTTTCTAGGAGAAAATCCTCATGATCTTAAACTACACAAATACTTCTGAGACAGGATTCAGATAGTAGTAGCCAGAGCTGGAGACCATGTTCACGCTCACAGAAGGCAGCTCACAACCTGCAGGGGGATCGGATGCTTCTGGCCTTCAGAATACCTGGAGTTACACACACACACACACACACACACACACTTTATGTACATTGGTATTTTGCCTGCATTTGGGTGTCGGGTACCCTGAAACTAGAATTACAGACAGTTGTGAGCTACCTTGTGGTTGCTGGGAATTGAACCAGAGTCCTCTGGAAGAGTCAGTACTCTTAACTGCTGAGCTATCTCTCTTGTCCCTCCCTCCCCACACACATACACTTAAAAATAAAATAAATCTTTTTTTTTTAAAAGAAGGAAAGAAAGCAGTAAACATAAAGGAAATAGATCAATGTTGACTTCCTAAAAATTGGGAGCTTCTGTTTATCAAATGACATGAATAAATAAGCAGACATGTGGTAGAGCGCACGGAGGCAGATGGATAGATGCTGAAGGCCAGTGCCAGCTACAGAGCAAGTGAGAGGCCAGCTGCCTAAAAATAACAAAGCGGGAGTACAGCACATACTCCCTTAGACTATACAGTAAACCTTCCCCCAGCCCCTGTGGTGGCTCCCGTTCCTAAGTGTGTACAGTAGCATGGTTTCAGTTACCTGTGGTCCATCATGAACTAAAGATAAAAAATTAAAAAGCCCAGAAATAAGTAATTTATAAGTTTCATGGTTTTTTTTTTCTTGTAGTGCTGGAACCCAGGGACCCGCATATGTTTAGTAAGTGCTCTGCTTGCTAGACTAGCGTGCTGTCCTCTTTTCTCTCTGTTTCTTTGTCTCTCTGACTCTCTCTCTCACTCTCTCTCTCTCTTTCTGTCTTTCTTTGACAAGGTCTCATTCTGTAGCTTAGGCTGGTTTCAAAAACAATCACAGCAGCCCTCCTGTCTCAATCAATCTTTTAGCGCTGGGATCACCTGCATGCACCACCATGCCCTGCCTGTTTTGTGTTTTTGAGACAGGACCTCACTATATTCCTGAAGCTAGCCATACTGTTCAGGATATGAGCCAGCCTGTCACCCCTTCTGTCCACAGTGCAGTCTGCCCACTGGTGATTACTGTGGGGGTTTGAAAGAAAATGGCCCCCAAAGGCGTGGCACTATTAGGAGGTGTGGCCTTGTTGGAAGAAGTGTGTTACTGTGGGGGTTCACTTTGAGGTCTCTTTTGCTCAAGCTTCCTCAGTGTGTTTGTCTGTGAAAAGTTTCATGGATGTTCCGGTGGAAGGTCCACCACACCCCTGGCATCCGTATACCCAAAGAGTCTGGAATGCTCTGGTGGAAGCTCCACCCTAAGCCCCCTCCCCTATCTCTCTCTTCTCTCAACTCTTCCTCCAGCAAAAGTCTGCCTGCATGCCGCCTTGCTCCCCACCATGAAGCTAATGGACTGCCATCTGAAACTGGAAGTGAGCCCCTCAATGAAACGTTTTCCTTATGAGAGCTACTGCGGTCATGGTGTCTCTTCACAGCAATAGAAACCTAAAGGCTAGTTCCGCATCATAGAGCTGTGTGACGCTATCTCAGATAAAAGATGCAGGTATTTTACTTACTGTTGAGCTCAAGTTACAAGAAGAATGATGGTTTCATTGGTTATTGTCGGGGTCCAATGCCCCAACATAAATTTTTTTTCCCTCTCTGGACCAGCGTGTAGGCACAGGAATAAGTGAGACACAGTTCACACAGCAATATCAGAAGGGAGTCTCAGGCTTCATTCATTCCTGAGGATCACCGCATTTATTTCAAACACCTTTTATTCCCCAAGATAAACTAAGGTGGAAGTTCAACCAACGATGGCCCGAGAACTTGGCCGTCACACCATGTAGAAAATATGAGCCTACAGTTATGACCAAGGGAACTGGTAAAGTGCTTTCTTTGACTGAAGAGGTGAAAGTTCTCAACTTGATATGGGAAGGAAAAATAATTGCATGTATTAGGTACATAAGATCTGTGGTTAGGTATTGTTAATCTGTGGCTAATTTATGAATTAAAATGTATCATAGGTATACATATGTATACAGGACACATACATGCAGATACAGCACACACCTTAAAAGTGACAACTGCATTGTGAGACGGCCTTCCTGGAGGAGGAATGCCAATAGGAGCAGGCCTTGAGAGATTTTCCTTTGTTCTTAAAAATTTATTTAAATTTTGTTTTACATATATGGATATTTTGCCTGCATATATGTCTATGCACCATGTACACAGTGCCCACAGAAGCCAGAAGAAGTTACTGGCTAAAATTACAGACACTTGTGGCCGGAGACCTAATCTGAGAGTGAATGCAATTGGCTACCAACAGCATTTAATTGAGAAAAAAATTACAGCTTTTGTACTATATAGTTGTGTAGGAATAAATGGGACACAAGGGGGCGTGTGACCTTGGACGTGGTTTGAGAACAGTTGAGGAAGCTAACACTGACCTTGACAATTGGCACCAACCACAGCTAAGGGCCACAAGTTCCTCTTGCTGGAGATAAGAATTTGCTTTGTCAAACAGGAACTTTCCTCAAGCTCCCAAGGGAAATGGAGGCCGTTATCCAAAGGCTTGATCTTGGGAAGAGGATTTCTGGTGAGCAGACTCTGTTTTACAGTTTCTTAGCCTGCCTGTACGGGCCTGTTCCCCTCACACACATCTAAAAGGGAAGGTCCTGATGTCTTAGTCTTTCTCATTATACCATACAATTTTGATTTCTCTGTGCTTATTAACTGAACTCTTGCCTATTAAGCCTCAGGCTCTGGATCTGAATTGTAGGCATTTCATCCTTGGGATCGGGTGTGTCTAGTAAATCTCCAACTTTCCTGTTCTTGGTGTAATTAGGAGGGGACAATGGAATTCCTGGTTCCTTGGTGTGGGGATTTTTTTTGTTTTGGTTTGGTTTTCGTGACAAGGTTTCTTTATGTAGCCCTGGCTACCCTGGAACAAGCTTTGTAGACCAGGCTGGCTTTGAACTCACAGAGATCCACCTGCCTCTTCCTCCCGAGTGCTGGGATTAAAGGCCCGGCTTGATGGGGATTTTTTTTTTTTTCTGGAGAATTATTTTGTTTAGAGAGGGCCACCATTGTTATGGTTTTGGTCCCTGGTCCCTTTAAGAGACAAGCCACGCCCACTCCCTCCCCCATCTGCTCAGGCAGGCTGATCTTCAGCTTCTGGCCTGAGCTTCTTTTCCATCTTCCTCTCGGAGAGGCAGCTTCCCTTCTGCCTCTCTCCCCACTTCTCTGCTCCCCCCTTCTGTCTCTCTCTCCTCTTCTCTCTCTCTCTCTCTCTCTCTCTCTCTCTCTCTCTCTCTCCTTCTCCCTTCCCCCTCCATAGCCCCCTGAATAAATATTCAACCTCACCCTGCATGTCGTGTCTATCCATGTTTCTGTCTTCTGCCCGCCCGCCATGTGTCTCCCTGCCTGGGACCAGCCACTGCTCGGGGACAGCAGCCGTCTCTGCCTGGGGCCCACCGCCTGGGACTGGCTGCTCCCAGAGCCCACTGTCTGCTGCCACATGGCCCACTACGACCATTTGGGACCTACAGCATTTCTGCTGCGTTCTGCCACTGGGGATCTTGCAACATTTTTTAAAAAAAATATATAAAAACCATTGTATGCATTTTTATCCTTTCACCAAAGCTGGCACACGATTTCCCAAAGGGAAAGGCATTAGCAGAGAGAATCATCAAAAATGAGAGTAAAAAGGTGCTGGAGAAGTATGGTCTGCAGTGTTGAAAGGCTGGAACTTCGTCAAACAGCAATGGTCACCATGTGAGTTCTGGGACTGTACCCCAGGTCCTCTGGAAAACTAGCCAGCGCTCTTCACCTCTGAGCCAACTCTCCAGCCTGTAGGCCTTGAGGTTCTAGAGCATGGCTCCAACCCCCATTATCCCTCTGTTTCCTGAGTACCAAGATGACTTCCTGCCCCTGCTGCCAGGTCTTCCCCTTCATGGTGGACTGTATCCTCTGCAACCATAAGCCCCAAATAAACCCTTTCTCCCCTGCTTGGCTTTTTGGGGGGCTATTCTATCACAATAACAGAAGAGTAGCTAATAGAGATGTGGGAATGCTGGCTAAAGAGAAAGGGAGCTGTAATTGTGGATAGATATTTAGGTTCTCCTTAACAATGCGGTTGGAGTTAGCAGTTGAAGTAGGTGGATAAAGAGCTGTCTGAATACAGAACCAGGCGGATTTGTCTTCTATTAGATGTAAACAGCCTACACAGACTTCCCTTTACAAGACAGCTTGAACGCCTATACAATAGGCTTTCAACAAATATGTGGAATTCACTAAAATTGAATCCCAAGAAATCTTATGTGCTTTATCTGTGAGCTAAAAAGGAGCAGACCTGAACTCCAGCTCCAACTGCAGGCTAATACAGCCTCCATCCCCAGCCTTCCATTTTCCAATCTCCAGCTCTCTGGGTTCTGCTTTCTTTCCCTCCCTGTTCAGACCATGAGATCATCTCAGTTACTCTGAAAACCTTCATTTCTTACCATTTTCTCTTCCATCCCACTTGCTCAAAGCTACCTAGATATTCTGACTTCATATCCCTGTGAAATTCTCAGAGGAGAGAGTTTTCACTCCAAACACCTTCTGTGCAGATTGAACCATGCTTAGAGATCAGGTACCCGACCCCTGTGGGAAAAGAGGAAGATGATAAGGGAGAGGTCATTTGGAGCAGAAGCTTTCCTTTGCACATTAGAGTAAACAAGTGACAGACCATGTCACAATAGTGACATGTGTTTCAGTAGAAAGAACAAGAGCCCCCAGGAATTCCAGATCCTTTGCCAATCTACAGGCCATCTTGAATATTATGAGTTTATCCAGAGCCTCCACACAAACCCACCACTGCTGCCTGTGAGCAAGGATAAACAGAGAGTTGAATGAATACTATAATCAAGACTTCAGGATGATGCCTGGGGCTGGAGAGATGGCTCAGTACTTAAGAGCACTGGTTGCTCTTCAAGAGATCCTGAGTTCAGTTATCAGAAACCACATGGTGGTTCACAACCATCTATAATAGGATCTGATGTTCTCTTCTTGCACACAGGTGTATATACACATGCAGGTATATATATGCACAGCACTCATACATAAAATATAAATAAGCTGGGCAGTGGTGGCGCACACCTTTAATCCCAGCACTCAGGCGGCAAAGGCAGGAAGATCTCTGTGAGTTTGAGGCTAGCCTGGTCTACAAGAGCTAATTCCAGGACAGGCTTCAAAGCTACAGAGAAACCCTGTCTTGAAATAAATAAATAAATAATAAATAAATAAATAAATAAATAAATAAAAGATTCCCGTGTAAGCTACTAAAAACTCTCTGTGGCTCAAAACAATAAACTTCATTTCCCAGAAAACTCAACTTTTATAGGATGACTTATTTTTTAAGGGTTTATGCTATGTGAACAGGAGGGGCAAGGAAGGTATGGTAGGGTAAACATTTGTGATGATTGGCTTTAATTGTCAACTTGACACAATCTAGAGTAATCTGGAAAGGTTTCGGGGGCCAGCCTCGACAAAAACACCTCTTGCCAGTGTAGGGGCATGGGGATCAGAAATATAAGTATAGAATACGAACGTGCATTTTAAAATAAACAGAAACCGTAGAATAGTACCAGGAGGGAGTTCCAGTGAATACTGAAATTATCCATGTTTAATTTTCTATATGCTTTTATATCTCAATACAAAATGGAGAAGAAGACAACAAAAGACTTCCTTAACATAACACAAAGGACAACAACAGTTAATTGCTTTAACACTCTGAGACACCAACCATTAGCATTCTGTTGTTTAGGCAGTAAAGCCACTCTAGGCCAAGTATCCTGGAGGCAGCCATTTCCCAGGTAACCTCAGATTACAAAAGAAGGAGCAGATGTACACTTGCATATCCTGACCATCTGTCAGGATGGAAAAGATCTACTTGTATAAGCCGTCTTAATGTCAGAAGAACCAAGTAACCACATTCTGAGTCATGATTTGTAACTACACTTGTCAATAATTTTGAGCAACCTCCAAACTCTCTGACCATGAGACAAGGTAGAAACAGGCTCACATTTTTAGGCCTCCACAGAAAGGGACTCTTAAAGAGGAACTATCTAGATTAGGTTGGTCTGTAGGCATGTCTGTGGGTAATTACCTTGGTCCTGTTAGAGACATGCTCACTGTGAGTGGTACCATTCCCTGGGAAGAGAATTCTGGGTTGTATAAAAGTGACAACCCTGAGTTGAGAAAAAGGAAGGAAAAACATGGGCAGAGTTGAGTAGTCAGGATAGGATTATAGAATCTAAAGAGCTAACCATATTTTTAGTCAGTCCTTGTAATAGTCTGTGTTAGTCACAACTGGACAGACTCTGGAATTCCCTGGGAGATTTGCACATGCCTATCACAGAGCATTTTGATTGAATTAATTGAGTTGAGAAGGCCTGCCCACTATGAGTGGCACAATTCCCTGCCAGGGATCCCAGGCTATGTCAGTAAATAAAGGCTGAGGAGAAACATGCATCTGTTGTTCTCTTTCCCCTGGTTGTGGTTTCCAGCTGCTTCAAGTTAACTTCATCCACCATAATGGACTGTACACCCTTGAACTGTGAGCCAGAATAAACTTTCTCCCTTAAGTTGCTTTTGTTATAGTCTTTTATTTTATAGTTATTTTATAGTAGCAATAGAAAAAAGAAATTAAGGTAGTCCTTTGTGGTAGGAAAAAAACAAAGACCAAATGATAAGAACAAGCAAAAGCTATTTGTGCAGAGCTTGCTACACAAGTGGTCATCTTTTGTGTAATATTTTGATCACATTCTGACAATAAAGTTTGCTTTGAATCAGAGGGCAGAGCTAGCTACCAGCTGACCAAAAAAAGAATTTTTTGCTTTTTGTTTTTGTTTTTTTGAGACACAGTTTCTCTGTAGTTTTGGAACCCGTCTTGAAACTAGCTCTTGTAGACCAGGCTGGCCTCAAACTCACTGAGATCCACCTGCCTCTGCCTCCTAAGTGCTGGGATTAAAGGCGTGTGCCACTGTTGCCCAGCTTTGTGTTTGTTTTTTAGACTAGGTCTTTTGTATCTCCAGCTGACTGTAAACTCCATTCACAGTCAAGGATAACTTAGACTTCCTAGTCTCACGTCTCCACCACCTAAGTGCCTGAGTTATGGGTATGTGCTACCACGCCCTGCCTAGAGAATGTTTTGTATATTGCCTATAGGTTATAGACTCTTCGACTGCTTTTTTCTCTCCCCTTTGAAGCCTCCTCTGCACACAGTGAGTGGACAACTTGCTAAAACCTTTTAGCCCTGGGACTAGAGAGATGACTCAGCAGTTAAGAGCATTGGCTGCTCTTCCAGAGGTTCTGAGTTCAATTCTGAGCAAACACATGATGACTCACAACTATCTGTAATAAGATCTGGTGTCCTCTTCTGGCCTGCAGGGATACATTCATGCAGAATACTGTATACATTGTATATATAATAGATAAATAAATAAATAAATCTTTTAAAAAAAACAGCTTGTAGTTCCACCTGAAACTGAATATGTCAGAAGTGGGGAATGCTAATCAAACAATCCTAGCTCCAAATAGGGTATACTAAGATTTTTTTTTTTATTAGAAAGGAACTCACAAATCACAGTGAGGAAATAGGAATGGAGTCTGACATCCAGGTGTGGCATGTGGGAAGAAGAGGGGTGAGCAGGCAGGACCATGATTTTTTGATACCCAAAGCCACACCTCAACCTGGTCAGCCTCTCAGTGGTCATTGGCTGAAGGAGGTTCTCCATCACTTCCCCCTTCTGTTTAAATAAGAGCGTTCCAAACCCAATACAAAACTATATATAATAAGAACAGATATCAAGTATAAAAATTAAAATTACAACCAGCATAAACAATATTAAGCAAAGCACATATGCTAAATGCTTCATAATCATTCTATCCTAAGGAGTCTAAGTCTTGTATTAGAAATGGCTTGGCTAAATCATAAGAGGAAAGTAACTATGACTTCAACCCCATTGAAGACCTGAGAAGGGAGATAATATTACTTGAGTAGACAGGAAATGCAATCAAGCAGCTTCCAAAATGTGCAGTAGATGACAGAGACAACTGACTACCTGGGCAATCACTTAAAATCTCTTTTGCAATGTTGAAGCAACCAACTTTGGCTAAGGCCTAGGGTAACTGACAGACTATTTTCAGAGGCAGGAAAATTTTTCAAAACTGCCTTACTCTGTCTTGTCAAGATTTGGCAGTCTTTTTTCTTGTATCCTGCTTATCTGGTTTGAACCCCATGCATTTTGTCAGTGGTGGAGGTATGGGTAGTTCTTTGCCCAAAGGCCAGTTTTGCCAAAAAGAAAGCAAACCCCAAGTGTCTTCGGTGTTCAACATTCTCTTGGGAATAGATCAGTACTGTGAGGAGCAATCATGTCTCATTTCAATAGAACCCTAAGTTATTTAAATGCCATGTTTTACAGTTCTTTGAAGTGGTTGGAGATTACCTATCTATGCAGAATGCAATCACCATGTAGCTAAAAAAAAACTTGATTAGTCTGACTATGACAAAATAAATGACTATTGACCTATAATACTTAATACCTGTATAACTTAAAGACTAAGACTTCATATTAGAATATTAAACAATCAGCTGGGCAGTAGTGGCGCATGCCTTTAATTCCAGCACTCGGGAGGCAGAGGCAGGCGAATCTCTGTGAGTTCGAGGCCAGCCTGGTCTACAAGAGCTAGTGCCAGGACAGGCTCCAAAGCTACAGAGAAACCCTGTCTCGAAAAACTTTAAAAAAAAAAAAAGAATATTAAACAATCTTTAAACAACTGTGCAGTAAATGAGGACAATGACCTCAAAATGTAAACAATGTATAAGTATTTTGATCAGAGATAGAAATGTATAATGCAATGTGATAAATATATCCTAAAATTGTATCGATAAACAAAATGTCTTTTTTAAGGTGTATTTATTTAATATGTGTACAGTGTTCTGCTTGCACACTAGAAGAGGGCACCAGATCACATTACAGATGACTATGAGCCACTATGTGGTTGCTGGGAATTGAACTCAGGACCTTTGGAAGAGCAACCTGTACTCTTAACCTCTGAGCCATCTCTCCAGCCCAACAAAATGTCTTAAATGGAAGAAGAAACATACACGCATACAACCTAACAAAATAATTTTGCATAGTTGTACAAATATTGTAAACAGAAATGAGTATATTAAATATAATGAATATAATTTGAATTTGTACCAATATACAAAAATCTATAAATCTATACCAATGTAAATTGTCTATAAATAATAGCTCACAATTACTCACTCTATTACTCACTATTATTATTAGTGTGAGTAAGCTCACACTAATCTACCTATTATCCCATTCAATTTTCCTTTTTTTTTTTTTTAGAGATCCCTGAGCCTACATAATTTTCACCCCAACCCCCAATTCTATACCAGTAATATCAATCCCTAAATGATATCCCTATCCCTGAGGACAGACTTTGTTGGGAGAGGGGATGTCGTCCTCTAAAATTACTTCCAGCTATCATGGGGGCAATGTTCTTTTATGGGATCCTGTAAAACTAAAACGATGGTTAAGTTTTAAGATTACTGTCTAGTATAATTGCAAATGGTCTCTGAGTAGTCAATAGAGTTTTTTTCTGAAACTTTTATTTGGAGTTCTGGCCAGAACATTGTAAGAAGGTACACCATTTCAGCTAACCAGTTGGAACCATCTTGAGCAGCCCTCCAATCCATCTTTCTATAACACTTCCCAGAATGTAACCCCTGCCTCCAAAACCAGAAGAGCCTGGGTCCTGTGTCTGACCCTCTGGTTTGTTTTTTCTTCTTTCCTTTTGTGCTTCTATCCTGGAACAGCTTGCTTCTCCAGCCCTCCTTTCTGCTCTGTATTTCAGATCCCATAACTTCTTCCTGCAGCTATAGTACTGTCCTTCTTCTGAGACAAGGTCTCACCTTATAGCCCTTATTGGTCTGAAATGTACTACATCCATAGCCTCCAACTTATGTAGGCAGATGTGGTGCTGGAGAAGGAGCCCACCCCCATGGTGACACCCCTTTTGGGAGCCATTTTCTTTCCAACAATCACAGCTGCATTCTCCTCTTTTATTTGGGTAGAAACTGTGGATGGACAGAGGCAGAACTCAGCACTGATAGCCCTAAGGTCAAGAGGATCTCAAGCTAGGCTTCTGAACCTAGAGGTGCATTAACTCTGAGGTTTGGACACTAGAGACTTCAGTCTCCAATGTTTAACTGAGGTTCACTGCTCTAAGCTGACAAGACGAAGTTTATTGCTTAGAGTGTTGACCTGGTGACTAGCATTGCAGCTGATGAGTTCTGGGGTGCTTGGCTTTTGAACACTTAGCAGTTCTCTCCAATTTTTTCCTTGTTAGGTCTCAAACCCGGACAAATGACTAACTGAGATGTTCATTAACACATCAAAGCAGATGGTAGCCGCCAGGTTCTCCCGGCATCCCTCAGTCCCACCTGTTTTAGGGTATAGTTGGCATACCCTGACCCCTACCCTAAACTGCTCCAGTGCAGAGCAGCCAGCTCCTCTGGCCCATGTATAACTCAGTCATTTGGCTTTTCCAGTCTCTTGGGCAGTCTCTAGACCCAGGCTGCCCCTTTTGGTTGGTGGCTCCTCTCCCTTATCCCCTCTGACCTCTCCTCACATGGCCCTGTTGAGGGCCACATTCAGTCTGGACTCTCCCAGATGTCCCAGCCTCTGGCTTTTCTCCCTTTTATTTACAGACTTTTCCTTCACCTCGGAGCAGCCACTTCCTTCTTTTCTCGTTCCCTCTTCTAGCACCTAGGGCTTTATTATCCTCGTCCTTACAGAATGTGCCCATGGTCAGTCTCTGGAATGCTCCAGCTGCCTCACAGTGTTAACAGCTCAGAGATTTGGTATCAGAGGGCACATCCTTGATGGCTATCTTAGCTGTCTCTTGGTGTTACAGCTCTGAGCTTTGGGCATCTAAGTCCTCAGATCCTGGTAACCTCCTGGAACTCTTTGGCTGCCTTCTCATTGCTGCCAATGTTGGGTGGAAGCCTCACCCCAGCCCCTGGCATCCTTATACTCAATGAGTCTGGAAAGTTTAGAAGTTCCATCCCAAGCCCCCTCACCTGGGAGTTGCCTCACTCCAGACTCCACCTCCAAGAAAGCCCTCCCCAGAATTGCTCAAGACCACTCCCACAGGGTATTTAAACTGTACTCCAGAGAACAAACACTTGGTTTCTGGTCTTCCTTCCCTGTCTCCTGGGAAGCGCTGGTATCCATTAAACCTGGGCTTTCTCTGATTCAGTTTGATTTGGTATGATTTAGATTTTTGCATCGGTGGAGAGGTTTATCAGTGATATAGGTATGAATAATTTACATTGATATGGATTTTGCTTTAGTGATTTAAATTTAAGGTCAATTTTGTAATGTATATAGGTTGTTAATGAATAATCATTAATAATAATTAAGTTTGTAGTTATGTTAGTTAAGATTTTCTAGATATGCATAGATATATTTTAGATAGGCATTCTTCATATTTTTCAAAGATTATAGAATATGGCATTTTAAATGTTTTAATAACTTAGGACTTTTCATGACAATGAGACACTCTGCTCCTGGCAGCACCAATCTACTTCAAGAGGAAGATGGGCATCGAAGAGGATCCTTATGGAGTTTGATAGCCATTTGGGCAAGAAACTGCTCTTGCCTGGACTATTGCATAAACTGGACACAGAGAACCCGCAGAGAGAGGACTGCTGAACTTGCCTAAAGGTGAGATGATCTTTCGGGGTTCCTGATTCATGAAAGAGTCTGCAAGACATTCTTCAGGACAAGCAGATAGTGACTGCCTTTGAAATTTCCTGCTTTGTGGAAATGTCTGCTGGAAACTATGGGCCTGTAGGCCGAAGATGGATGCCCCAACGGTACAGAGGAACTTTGGGTGACTGTCCAGGCAGCGAGATGTCTCTGTCATTTCTAGAGCTTTGGATTTCTGGTTTGCTTAGGTAATATTGTATCTTTCTGGAGTCTTTAAAGGAGTTGAAGAATAGTTAGCTATAATTATAGTTTTCCTTAGTTATGATATAGATTATTGTAATTTTTACTTGATAACTGTTTTGTTATATGTAATTTTGCTATGTTAAGTTAAAGCCTTCTTTCTTTGTTTAAACAGAAAAAGGGGAAGTGATGTGGGAGTGTCATATATCAATCTGTTGATTTCATTGGTTAAGCAATAAAGGAACTCCTTGGCCCTGATAGGTTAAAAGATAGGTGGGAGGAGAAAACAGGAGGAAGAGGAAGTGAGGTCAGACTCTGCTCTGCTCCTGGAGAGAGCCGACAGCTCTGGAGCAGAGACACCATGATGGACGGAGGCTAGAATCTTCCCGGTAAGCGCACCTTGGGGTGCTTACACAATGATTAGAAATGGGCTAAATTAATATGTGAGAATTAGCCTAGAAGAGGCTAGATAGAAATGGGTCAAGCAGTTAAATGAATACAGTTTGTGTGTTGTTATTTCGGGCATAAGCTAGCCAAGCGGCCGGGGTGTTGGGGACGCAGCCCCCGCCGCTTCCTATTACAACATATCAGGGCACAAAAACTTTTCAGCCACCTGGGCCTTTTTTTTTTAATTGTACTTGTTTGTTTATTTTTAGTGTGTGTGTGTGTGTGTTTGTATCTATGTGTGTGTATGTGTGTGAATGTCATGTGTATGGAGGTTCTCTCTGAGGCCAGAAGAAGACATCAGACTCCTAGGAGCCTGTGTTCCAGGCAGTTGTGAACTCTCCAAGGTAATGCTAGCAGCAAAATGTGGGTCCTCTAGAATAACAACTGTTAGAGGCTGACTCCCCCATTTCGGCCTTCACTGTTGATTTTAATATGGGTGAAATAATTTATTTAATTTGCTAAAAAAATAAGTCTCCATTCCTCTTATTATTCAGGTCCCAGACCTGTTTCTAGAATCTCGATATTATATCAGTAAAAGACCTATGTAAGCTTCTCTCTGTTCAACTGAGGGCCACTTACACTCTTCTGTTCCCGAGGAGGGGACTGTAAGTCAGGCCAGGCTGTGAATGAATTCTACCCTGCAATATCTCAGGGTTTGGGTCCTGGTTTTCGACACCATAACATATCAAGTTCTCTTAACCGTCTCCTGGGCTTTTGTCTGTTCTCCAAGTTCAGCCCAGCCATTCTGTGGCCCAGAACAAAGACCACTGTTCAAAGACCATTCTTTTCTTTATGGGGCCCAGTGCTGCGACACCAGGGATCAGTGCACATAAGAGAAGCTTCCCTTACTCTCTAAGGAGTGCAAGCAGCCTTCTTCTTCTTCTTTTTTTTTTTTTTTGGTTTTTCGAGACAGGGTTTCTCTGTGGTTTTGGAGCCTGTCCTGGAACTAGCTCTTGTAGATCAGGCTGGTCTCGAACTCACAGAGATCCGACTGCCTCTGCCTCCCGAGTGCTGGGATCAAAGGCGTGCGCCACCACCGCCCGGTCGCAAGCAGCCTTCTTACACAGCCTTCTAGAAGAGGGGCATGGTGTGCTTCTGCATGGATCACCATTTCAGCAGTCGCAGGACTGCATGCGCACAGCTTCTAATTCCACCAATGGCTAGCTCGGAATGTGCACCAAGCACAAACCTGGAATATGCACTAATGCCAGGCTTTTTGCTGAGTCACTGGAGACGTGGTATTTTCCCTCTAGTTCTAAGTAAAAATAGCTCCACAGTAAAGAGGGGTATCTAGAGTTGGGGGAGGGAAAGGGTCAGTGCTAGAGAGATGGCATAGCAGTTAATGTACTGCTTTTGTAGAGGATGCAGGTTCCTGGAACACGACCTCCTGGGTGGCTCACAACTGCCTGTACCTCCAATTCCAGGGGATCTAATGACCTCGTCTTGCCTGAGTGGGGTCTTCCAAAGCTAGTACAGTTGCCTGGATGGTCATACCTGGAGCAAGGCTTCCTGAAGCAGCAGGAAGTGTACTTCAGAGGTTACAGTGTGCTTTGTGCATGGGGTGTGGTTTCTTCAAGGGGTCTGTGAAGGGTTGGAAGCAGGAAGGAAGGCATGGTGGTCAAGCTGGTTAACAGAAGGGCAACTGGAGTGACAACCTTGTGGTCCAAGCGCCAGGCACAAGGAAAGGTTTGACAACTGTCTATCTAAGAGCCAAGAGGAACAACTCTCCATTTATGAGAAGGACAGTAGATACTGAATGGTGTTCACAGTGAAGATCTATTATCCTGGGACTAGAGAAATGGCTTAGCAGTGAAAAGAGTCTGAGTTTGGGTCCCAGCACCCATGCTAGGTGACTCACTGTCTCCCAGTGCTCCAGCGCCAGTAAAGTCCAATGCCCTCTTCCAGCTTCCATACACACCTGCATTCAGATACACATACCCCTGCACAGATACACACCTGCATTCACATACATATACCCCACACAGATACACACCTGCATTCACATACATATACCCCACACAGATACACACCTGCATTCACATACATATACCCCACACAGATACACACCTGCATTCACATACATATACCCCACACAGATACACACCTGCATTCAGATACATATACCCAAGCACTCATAAACATATTCAAAAGACCCTTTTTAAAGATGTATTTATTTTCATTTTATGTGTATGAGTGTTTTGCCTGCATGTGTGTCAGTGCACCACATGCATTAAAAAAAACGCCATCGGATGCCTTGGAATTTGAGTTATTGGTGGTTTGTGAGCTATCTTGTGGATGCTGGCAACTGGGTCTTCTGTAAGCTCAACAAGTGCTCTTAACCCCTGAGCCATCTCTCTGTACCTCCCCCAAAGACCTATTACTAACATTATCATTCTTTTTCTTTTAAGTCTTACTTATTTATTACTTATACAGTGTTCTGCCTGCATGTATGCCTGCACACCAGAAGTTGGCACCAAATTTCATTATAGAAGGTTGTGATCCACCATGTGGTTGCTGGGAATTGAACCCAGGTCCTCTGGAAGAGCAGTCAGTGCTCTTAACTGCTGAGCCATCTCTCCAGTCCCAACATTAATCTTTGTAATATATTCAATAGTGCTTACCTCCTAGGTAGGGTTAGAGTTGAGTCCTCCAAACTCTTCATCATCAGTCACAAAAACAATTCCTTGTGCCGACCTTTCACCTAACCTTGTGTCTGTCAATCACTGATCTATTTTCTATCTCTTCCACCTTATTTTTCCCCCAAATGTCATACAAAGGGAAAGACACAGTATGTACCCTGGAGCGCAGCCTCTTTCACTCAGCTGAAGGCGTCCGAGATCTATGCACGTGGTTCTGCGCGTCTGTAGTTGATTCCACCCTGTGTAGAGCAACATCTCAATAACTGACTGTACCACATATTATTTCTGCACCACATATTATTTCTGCTCGAGTTGAGGGACATCCGGGTCCTTTCCAGATTTGGACAATTATAAATAAAGCTGCTACAAACATAGATTCCACTTCTCTTGGGTAAACACCTAGGAGTGGGGTTTTAGGGCTGCATGGTAAATGTGTAACTTTCTGTAAAACCACCAAACTGTGGTCCAAAGAGGCTGTGTGTTTTCACATTCCCGCTAGCAACAGAAGAACATTCCAGGTGCTTTTCATTCCTGCCATTATGATAAACACGAGGTGGTATCTCATTGTGGTCTCAACCTGTACTTCCCTAATTACTAATTGTGTTGCACATATTTTCATGTGTTTATTCCCCACGCATATACTGCCTTTGGTGAAGTATTTAATATTTACTCCTATTTTTAGAGTCAAGTTTCCTTTTTTTTTTTTTTTTGCCATCTGAGGTTTGTGAATTCTTTACATATTCAGGAATCAATTCTTTTGCTAGTAATGTTGTGTAAAATTCTCCCAGGTTTGTGTGACTCACCCTCCCTCCCCTCAGTTCTTCCTCCTGCATATGTATGTGCTTGCCTTTGTTTGCGTTTTTATTACTGTGACGAGAGACCATGACCATGGCAACTCTGATGAAGGAAACATTTAACTGAGGGGGCTCGCTTACAGTTCAGAGGTTCCGTCCATCAGGAGGAGAGCATGGTGGCATGCAGGCAGGCCTGGTCCCGAGGAAATAGCTGAGTGCCCTATATTTTGCAGGCAACAGGAAGTCAAGGGACCACCCGGAGTAAAGCTTGAGAGAAAGAAACATCAAAGCCTGTCCCCTTAGTGGCACACTTCCTCCAGTAAGACCACACCTACTCCAACAAGGCCACACCTCCTAACAGTGCCTCTCCCTTTGGGCCCATTTTCATTCAAACCACCACAGTGCTTGAGGTTATGTGAGTGTGTGTATACATGTTCCATATGCTTGTGTCTACTGTTGACATCAACCGTAGTTGATGATCGCTTTCCAACTTATGTATCAAGACAAGGTTTCTATTTTATTTATTTTTTTATTTATATGTATGTGAAAATATCTTTGAGGAGTCAGTTTTCTCCTTTTACTACCTTGTTGAGGCAGGGTTTGAGAGGGCTGGGGAACCAGATGAGGGCCATGACAGGCCCTCCTAGAGACCAGGCCTTAGTTTCAGTTGGAAACCAGCTGGAGCTGGTTCTTGAGAAAGCCGCAATCCAGGGGCAACCAAAGGGCACCCCACAGCCTTGTGCAAGCTTAAGAGAACTAGAGACAGCTTCTCCCACCCTGCAGCTGTAGCCACTAAGCTACCAACCAATCCTATAGCAACCCATAAACTTTTTGTTTAAACTCACCAATCAGGTCCCAGACTAACCTCCCTGCCCTGGAATCCCACAATCTTGATTAAAAGGAGCCTGCAAGCCATGTGCCACCCAAACACATTAGAATTTTAATAAATGCTCTTGCTGATTGCGTTCGTGACTGGGGGGTCTTCTATAGGATTTCTCATGGACCCTAACAAGTTATTTTTGGTGTCTTCTAGCTGGCTCTCTGGGTTCCTAGTTCTCTTGTTCCCCCCCCCAAGTCTCCCCCCCTGTCCCTCCAGTGTCCCTCCCCCCAGTGCCCCCCCCCTTCACAGCAGGAATCCTATCACACCTGAACTTAGGTTGTCAGGATTCCACAGTAAGCATTAGTAAGCATTGTAACACTCTGCTAGCCCTGAGTCAGAGTGTCTTGCCGAATCCAATGTTCACCTTTTGGGTTAGTGTAATTTGCCAGTTTGCTTCCAGAATTCCCTGCTCCTGACACCTACACTGGCTTTACAGACAGGCTGCCACCCACACCCAGCTTTTGAGTCGTTTCTGGTGATCTGAACTCTGATCCTCATGCTAGTTCATAAAATGCTTTACTGGGCCCTCTACCTGGGTCTTTTTATTTCTTTTTGATTGGTTATTTTTGAGCTAGGGTCTCATGTAGTCCAGGCTGGCCTACAATTTACTGTGTAGCTGAAACTGGCCTTGAACTCCTTGACCCTTCTGCCCCCTCCTTGTGGATTTTCTCTTTCCTCCCTCCCTCCCTTCATTTCATCTCTTTCTCTTTTTCTCTCTCTGTCTCCTTTTCCAGCCCTGCAACAGAAGCAATAGATCCAGGGCTTTGAGTATATTGAGCACACACTCCACACCTCCTGAACCATCCCCAGGCCTAGAAGAGGCCTCTGTTTTGATTTAAGTTAATTCTTTTCTTTCATGAGTTGTATTTTGGTAGCAAATCTAAGAAACTTTAACCCCAGTTCCAAGTTCACAGACATTTTCTTATCAAAGCTTTACCAATAAGTTTTTATATTATTTTTATTTCCTTTTGAATTTGTTGTTTTCTCAATTTAGCCATACAAGGGAATTGCATCCAGAGCCTGTGCTCTAGGAAAGCGCTCTGCAGAAGACTGCAGCCTCGGCCCTTTCGCATTTACCTTTATGATCCATTTTGAGTTATTTTATATAGGATCCGTTCCGGGTTATTTTATATAGGGTGTGGAGTAGGGTTTAAGACTTTTTATAGAGGCTGAAGAGATGATTCAGCAGTTAAAAGCACTGGCTGCTCTTCCAGTGGTCCTGAGTTCAATTCCCAGCAACCACACGGTGGCTCACATCGCCATCCCAGGGGCCCCTCACACAGACATACATGCAGGCAAAACACCAATGCACATAAAATAAAAATAAATAAGTTTTAAAAGTCTTTTTGTATGACATCTATCTGCAGATCCAGTGCTATTCCTTAAAATACCTTCTACACCGAATTATCTGAGAGGCGTTGTCAACATCAGGTGACCTTGTGTACTTGGATCTATTTCTGAACTCTACTCCACACCAACGATCAGTAGATCTTTCTGTCTTGACTCTTGTGACTTCATGGAATGGAAATCAGGTCACATGAGTTCTCTGACACTATTCTTTTTCAAAAGTATTTTTGTCTGTTTCTGTTCTTTTGACTTTCTGTGTTTATTTTACTTTATTTTTATAGAAGAAAGAGCACAGAGAATTTATTACACCCTGAGGTATACAATATTAGACTACCTCACATATGTTTTACTTGTTCTTGGAATTTTTCTTTTGAGTCACTCTGTAGCTCAGGATACTTGGGGTCTCTGTGTAGCCCAGGCTTGCTCCTAACTTGCCAAGATCATTCTACCTCGGCCCCAGTGATGGGGCTACAGGTGTGAGCCGCCACCACACTTGTTCTCTCCATGTACATTTTAGAGTCAAAATGTTCGCGGTTTGTTTTTTAAAATAGAGTCTCATGTAACCCAGACCAGCCCTGAACTCACTATGTCATCAAAGATAACCGTAAACTTCCACTCTTCCTTCAAAGCACCAGGATAACAGGCTTGTCCTGCCACATCCAGCTCAGACTCTGCTCTTCTCTAAGGGATTGCATGCTTTCAGTCGCTACCAATCAATATGCATTCTGTTGTTCATGATGCTTTCAGTGGCTACCAATCAATATCCACACTGTTGTTCATGAAGTACCAAAACAATAGACGTAGCCAGTTATGCCTTGTGGTGGTTTGATCATGAGTCTATGACCTCCATAGACTCATGTATTTAAATGCTTGGCACTATGTGGAGGAAGTGTGTCACCATGGAGGTGGGCTTTGATGTCTCATATGCTCAAGCTGCACCCTGCATAACACACAGTCTCATTTTGCTGCCTGTGAATCACGATGTAGAACTTCCAGCCCCATCTCCAGCACCATGCCTGCCTGCACACTGCCATGTTTCCTGCCATGGCAGCAATGGACTGAACCTCTGAAACTATAAACCAGCCCTGATTGAATGCTTCCCTTTAAAAGAGCTGCCATGGTAGCCAGGCGGTGATGGCACACACCTTTCATCCCAGCACTTGGAAGGCAGAGGCAGGTGGATCTCTGACCTCGTCCACAGAGTGAGTTCCAGGACAGCCAGGCCTACACAGAGAAACCCTGTCTCAAAAAGAAAAAGAGTTTCTGTGGTCATGGCATCTCTTCGCCGCAATAGAAACCCTAACTAAGACATAGCTGTAATCCTAATACTCTGAAAGTTGGGGCAGAAAAATCCCATGTTGAAGACCAGCCAAAGTAGTGCCAGCAGCGGGAAATGGGGTCTTGAGCAGGTTTGTTTGTTTTTGGTTTTGTTTTTTTTTTCCAGCTAAAGAGTTAAAAGGCAGGAAAAATCTCAAACTCAACAGGCAGCAGCCGACAGATTCAGCCTATGAAGAAAGATTTTTTAATAGGGGTCAAGAAACACACACAGCAAGGCACACCAAGGCAAGGACCCTCTGCATGGCAGAGAGGAGACTCGGAGCCTGAAATCCCACTTCTGCAGGGCTAAGGTCTGAAGGGTCTTTGAGAAGTCTTCCTTCCAAATTTAGGGTAGATGAGTTCGAACAGACTGGGCTGCTGATAGGTCAACTTTGGCATAAACAAGTCCTGATATGGCTTGACCTTATCCCCCAGTTCCAACAATAAGGGCCCCACTGGAGAAAATAAAAACTCACAAGGCCTTTGTTTTAAGCTGACAGATTTTTGTCTCAGGCCTAGAGGGTAAAGAAGCCAGACATCTTAGAGGTCTGCCATCTTTATCACCTATGTGTGTCTCTTCTCCCTACCCATCTGCCTGTCCACCCAGATCCTAGCTCTGGTACTTCCTGGAACTTGGGCAAGTTCTTCGACATCCCTAAGCCTCAACTCTGTTCTGTAAAATGGTGGAAATGCAGAATCTATTTTTATAGGATTTTGTGTGTACCCCATTGACACAAGAGGAACAGAATAGGAGCCATGGGTGTGAGTGACTCAGTGACAAAGCCCTTGCCTGGGAGGCAGGAGGCTGGGGTTAGTCCGCAGTACCACAAAACCATGAAATAATACTGGTTACATAAAGCCAGTGATAAATGTTAGTTGTATTATCTTTGTCTCAATCTTTCTCCTCTCAGAAATCCTATTAAAGCAACTGCTGAGCTCTACTGATTTTTCCATTTGAAGCCATATAATAGCCAACTTATCACACTGCCGTGGCCCTCCTAGATCAGTAGACAGCTATTGTTTGCACAGTTGCTCCTCTCCATAATCATGTTCCATAAACCATTTGCTTTGTGAGCGATATCGTTTGTCTGGTGATGAGAGACCAGGCTGAGCTCTGGCCACTGTGTCATGTGACACCAAAGCTAAAGGCTGAGGAGCGTTTATGACCTCTGAAACAGACAATGAGACCTATCCCTCTGCACTGGGAATTATCCAAGCAGAACACCCCAGGGGCCTGGGTCTACCATGGCCTCAGTAGGGAGGCACTGAGACTACCACACTAGGGTGAGGTAGCTGGGAGGGGTGGTGGGGTCTACTCTAGTGCTACAAATGTCTTTCCTAAATATCATAATGACACTCCTACCCCTGGAAAATGACCTAATCCAAGTCCAGATTCTTAGTAAATCGTTAGTATCCGGATATGTAAATATGGAGATTAAATACCTACGCACAAAAAGGAGGAAGCAACGCAGCTACAGGAGTACAGCCAGGCCCCGAGGAAGATGTACGTCCTTCAGCTCTCAAACCTCTGTGGAGATCTGGCAGTGCTGGAAATATAGGTGAACAATAATCTGAGAATCCCAGTGACGTATTTGGACCAACATGAAATCCCCTAGCCCACATTCCAGATTAACCCAAGAGGGCAATGTGCTCAGTTCTAGTTCATTAAGGAAAGAGAACGCAAGCAAGCATGAAACTGCTCACAGAATTGTTGGTAGAAGAGTGTCTGTCCACATAGACTGCCTCATTAACAACACAAGCAGCTGCAGAGACAGCTCTGCCTTGGTTTCAGTGAGTTTCCACCAATGCTTAGAAGACAGAGAAAACAAACCTTGTCACGGGCAGGTCGAGCTTGATTTCCATAGGGGAGATATTTCTCATTGAACTCATTTCCTTTCCCTGAAACCGGAATGCACTTTTGGAAGATAATAGCATATTACCATAAAAAAAAAAGTGTCTAAAGCAGCTGCAAGGTTGAAAGATGAAGATCTCTAGTTCAAGGCCAGTCTGGAGCACTTAGTAAGACACTGATTAGAAATCAAATAAGCAGGACAGATGTGGTGGCACAGGCCTTTAATCTCAGCACTCGGGAGATAGAGGCAGGTGGTCCTCTGTGAATTCGAGGCTAGCCTGGGCTGCAATGAGTTCAAGGCCAGCCTGGTCTACAGGAGACTCCGCCTCAAAGAGCAAAACCAAAACCAATGTTATTCCTTTGGTCCACGCCCCTTTCCACGCCCACTCCCAGCGACCTCCGACCACTTGCCCCTTCTGAAAACTCCTCTCTCACTTCCTGTCCCACTTTCTGGTGTGCTCCCTTTCTTCTCTTCTCTTCTCTTCTCTTCTCTTCTCTTCTCTTCTCTTCTCTTCTCTTCTCTTCTCTTCTCTTCTCTTCTCTTCTCTCTCTCTCTCTCTCCTCTCTCTCTCTAATAAATATTTTTAGCTTTATGCCTATTTCCTGTGTTTATGTGTCTTTTACCCACCACCGCAGCTGGTTTACACTCGCCTGCTTGGCTCTCCCAGACCTGCTGCGGCATGCCGGGGCCACCCGCCCGCTGGGGATGGGTCACTGCTCGTAAAACGCCTGGGGATCTTGCAGGGACCCACAACAGTCTCTGCCTGGCTGGCAGCTGCTCCGCGAACATTTTAAGAATAAAAAATGTGATTCTCAAATATACCTAAAGAGAGGTGAGTGTAGAGAAACCCTGTCTCAAAAAAAAAAAAAAAAAAAAAAAAAAAAAAAAAAAAAAAGAGGTGAGTGTGGTGGTTCACACCTTAATGCCACTACTCAGGACAGAGAGCCACCTAGAAAACAAGCCACTGGGTATGTCTGTGAGCGTTTTCTAGATAAGTTAAAGAGGTGGGACAACCTGCCCGTTGTGGGCAGCACCATCCCCTGGGCTAGAGTCCTAGACTGAACAAAACGGAGAAAGCCAGCAGCGTGCAAGCTTGCATCTTTCCCTTCTTCCTGACTGTAGGTGCAGTATCAATCACCAGCTGCCCAAGCCTCAGTGTCACTATAGAGCGACTGAACTCTCAAGCTGTGAGCTAAAGAAACTTCCTTCTCAAAGTTGTTTTTGCCAGGCATTCTGTTACAAGAAGGTAGGTGTGTACAGCGCATGAGCGCTGTATGGGGAGGCCATTAGAGAGGAAAGACGTGGGCAAAACTCTTCCGGCAGAAGAATGGAGGCTGGGAAACCACGTCACTGCTTCTCCTAGTCTTCGGCTTCCTGTCTTGACTCAGAAAAAAAAAAGTCCCTTGCAGCAAAGTGGGCCTCATGTAGAGTGTGTTGAAGATGGGAGTAAGTGTGCCCCACAGTAGGGACCCTGAGCCCAGTGGATTGGGATGAAACCCAGACTGGGAACCCACAATGCCTCACCACCGGCCTGGAGCCGGTTCTCCTTCCTCCTGGGTCTCCGCAGCAGCACACCTTAACCTCCACTAGGAGGCAATCACCATTTTCTCCTGCTCGCAGTGTTTGTTTTCATTCCTTACTGAGCTATCATTAAATCAAGGCGTACTCGGGGGGAAATCACTTTAATCTTTTCAGGGGGGTGTTACAAGCCTCTGAAGGTGATTCAAGTGCACACAGGTAATATTTCACTACTGAACTGGAGAAAGAATGGATGAGCTGTTGAAAAACTCATTTGCTGGTTAGCACGAACATGCTCCCCTCCCTCTCCAGAGCTGGTCCTCGCTGACAGGCTCACCCTCCTCCTAGTCACTTCCCTGTTCGACCAGTGAACCAACCACATTCACCTCCTTCGCTCTGCCCAGACACCGCTAGCTCCGCTGGCACCTTTGTGCTATCAATAAGCCCAAGGCATGGAAGTAAAAATACTTACCAGACCAAAATGATATAAAGGTTTTAATAAACAGTCTACTATTAGACAGACATGAGCACAGCAGGCCAGTTCTCAGGGAGAATCATCAGCTGAGAGGGAGGGTCCTTTTGGAGCAGTTCAGAAAGGCTGCAGGGCTTTGTAATGCGTCCTTTGAGTGGGATTGATATTTTAATAGCTAAGAGGAGGACAGCTCACTGTCTCGTTAGGTAGTGAATGCTAAAAGCCTCTTTGTCCTTCTGAGATTGGCCATTTAGGGTGAAAGTACCAAGGACTTTAAGTGTGAGGCTCACATTTCTTGTATAGGGCATTTATACAGGTCAGAGGCAACAGGTTCCAAAACTGCCAGTGTCTGCTTCTTACAGACTGGGGATTATTGTTGTGTGATATTTTGTTCGCATTCTGACAATAAAGTTTGCTTTGAGTCAGAGGGCAGAGCTAACCACTAGCTGACTAAAATTAACCATACAGGTCTCGGATTGAGGACACAGGAGACAGGAAGTAGTAAGGCGGGGCTGAGAGAGGATCACAGGTATCTTGGATGGAGGAATGGCAGAGAGGAGGTGACTGGTGGCTTCTCTAATCATTCAGGTTCTTACCCAATATCTGTCCATTTTTATTGATAAAAATAATTAGGTAAGTGCTTCAGATTATGATTTTTGGTTTTTCATTTTTGCCTCTTCATTTGTTGCCGCCTTTGCCAAAAGCCTACCTCCGTAGGACAGTGAGTGTCAGAAAAGCCTGTAAGAAGAGTCAGAGATGCTGTTCTCAAGGTGAGAGCAGGCAGCAGGAGTGGGTAGCTGGACAGGATGCTCTGGCAAGAAGGGCAGTCTCCTTCTTCCATTTCCTGTTCCTGCGCTCAATCTTGATGGCTCTTTGTTTGCTTGCTTTGGTTTTTATTGCATAGTCTCATATAGACCATGCTTGACCTTGAACTCCTCATGGAGCTGAAGATGATTTTGAGCTCCTGATCCTCCTGCCACCACCTCATAAGTGCTTTTAAATTTTCAGGTTCTAAAAAAAAAAAAAAAAAAGAAAATTTCAGGTTCTCCGATTATTCCCACCTTGCTGAAGTTGCTCCTACATAGGAAATATTCATGGAACAGAATTTAAACAAAAACACAGGAACAACAGTGTTCCTGCTGCACATCCTGCCAACAGCTGGGCTCTAGGCTGCCTTTGGGATCTTTCCTGTTTTCAATTTTTCCATCTATAAAATGGAAATGTTCTCTGGCTAGATTGTAGGTCCTCCTTTAGTCTAAACGGGTCATTAAGAGAAGAATAGAAGATGCTGTGATATTCTCAAGTGGAGAAAAGGGTTGTTTGTTTGTTTTTTGTTTTTCAGAGGTTTCATGTATCCCAGGCTGACCTCAAACACAGTATGTAGCCAACGATGACCAAAGGATGACCAGCCTCTCCCTTCCTAGTCTTGGGATTCCAGGTATGTATACCACAACATCTAGTTTTTAACGCTCTGTTTTTCCTCTTGAGGCCCCAAAATTACACTCCTGGCAATAATCAATAAGCTCTGCTTTCCCACAGCAATAGCAGAGAGTCTCTAGGTCACTAACCTGACCTGATCAGAGCTAGCAGTCCTGAGAACCAAAAATAACATAAATCTCTTTGTTTTTGGCCAGGTTGATCTGTTTGTCAACCCAAAGGACAAGTTGCTGGAACAAGGAGACAGATCTTTGAAAGCCAACAAAGCAAAGATGGAGACCGTCACTGTTCTCTTGCTGTGGAGAGACACCATGACCAAGGCAACTCTTAGAAGAGAAAGTGTTGAATTAGGAGTTTGCTTATAGTTTCAGAGGTTTAGTTCATGATCATCATAATGAGGAGCACACAGGCATGGTGCTGGAGCGGTAGCTGAGAGCCTCATTCTAATCTGTAGGCAGAGAGAGCGAGCCTGGCATGGGCTTTTTAAACCTCAGAACCCACCCCCAGTGACACACTTCCTCCAACAAGGCCAAGCCTCCCAATCCTTCCAATCCTTTCAGAAAGTGCCCCTCCCTGGCGACTACAATAGATGAACCTGTGGTCTTATTCAAACCACCCAGAGGCTATCACCTACAAAAATATCTTTGGGAGTTGAGAGACAGAGAGTGCTTTTTTGGGGAGGGGGAAGGGAAGCAGGTAGCAGCCAGGAGCACGACATGCTGATCAGAGTCTACACCCTCCTCAGCGAGCATCTTCTTTTCCCTCCCACCAGAATATCCAGCGACAACAGCTGACTTTTGTTGGCCAAGCCACTCTATAATTCTTTAAACAAGCACATTATTTCCCTTTGAGTTAAACATTATTCGACTTTTAATTACAGAGCAAGACTCCAAAACCTTCAGTGTTCTTGAAGACCATTAGCTATTTATTGGGTTTTGTAAATTTAGAGAAAAGTTATGGTTGAGCATGTTAGTTTACAATTTGATTTTTTTGTTTGTTTGTTTTCTGGTTGTTTTATTTTATTATATTGGTTTTGGCTTTTTTTTTTTTTTGAAACAAGTATTCTCTGTGTGACAGTCCTGGCTGTCCTGGAACTTGCTTTATAAACCAGACTGGCCTCAAACGCATAGAGATCCTCCTGCCTTTGCCTCCTGAATGCTGGGGGTGGGGGGGGAGGGGGATCAAAGGAGTGTGCCACTGTGCCTGTCCAAGGAGGTTTTTGAGTCAGTCTTACCAGGCCCATGAGCATGCTGGAGGACCGAGGGTGAAGTGGGTATTTCAGTGTGGATGTACTGCCCAGACTGAAGGGCACAACACGAGGTTTTGGAGGAAGAAGTTTGAAATTGGAGGGTAGAAACATCGTTTGTTTGATCTTAATCTGTCGTGGTCCATGCCTTTAATCCCAGCATTGATGGGCAGAGGTAAACAGATGTCTGTGAGTTTAAGGATAGTCTGGTCTACAGACCAAGTTCTGGGACAGCCAGGGCTACACAGAGAAACCCCGTCTCAAAAAACAAACAAACAAACAAACAAAAAACATAACAAACAACCCCAACAAATGTATTTTACCTCATGAGCATGTGTGTGAATGACAGAGACAGATGAAAAGAAAGAGAAGATAAAGAATTCAAATTGAATTGTGCTCCTGAGGTTTATGTGGACAACCCTACCTCCAAACCCCGGCTTTGACCTCACATTTGCCTTTGGAACCAGCGAAATATGGGGGAGCTGGTCGCCTTAGTGGGATGGGGTCCCGGGAGCCCTAGCTGAAAGACAAGTATTCCTTCATGAACTGCACCCATGAAACTGTCTGGGTTCACGGCCTGGCGAGGGCTGACCCCTGGTGGCCACACGGCGCCTTGCAGCTACCGTCAGCTTAACCCAAGCAGAGTCTTTGAGGACCTCTACTAAGCAGGTAGGTGGCAGTGGGAAGGAAACCAGGGAGTGAGCCAGGATCGGAGCCACGTAATGATTTTCAGCTTTGTCAGCTAGACCGCAAGAGACAAACCCATTTCCCCAGTCGCAGGTAATGCGGAGCAATTAGGAGGGAGGCCTGGGAAAGACAATGGGGAGGTTGGAGGGTTAGGTGTGTTGGGTTAGGTTTTTAAATTTTTGTGTGGCTTGGGATTGACTGCTTGTTTCTCCGTACAGCCATGGAAATCTCCAACCTGGAACTCAGCTGAGGATGATCTTGAATTTATCCCCCTGCCTCTACTTCCCAGAGCTGGGACTACAGGTCTGCTCCTCCTGGCGCCGCAAACAGACCTGTGGAAGAATGAGGGGCTGAAAGTGAGGTGTGCGCTACTGGGGGTAGACTGAGGGACTCAGCTTGCCTGTTACTCAGGTCCTCCTCTGCGTCTATAAGACTGCATGTCTCTTTAGGTACGGGGCAGGACACAGGTCACTGAGGTACTTCTGGGGGATGGAGGTGACCTTCAGAAGTGACCTTCTGAGGGTTTATGGCTTGACTGGGGAAGAGTCCAGGGGAGAAAGAGGGAGACAGTGGACAGGAGGAGGTTTTTCAGCTGAAACACAGACATTTGCACCAAGTGACAGTGCAGCCGACAGCTGTTTACACATGGTCCCTGAGTGCTTCACCTGGTGATGGTATACATGGCCATCTTCGTGTACGTCACCTACTCACATCCGATGGCCTGACTGCACCTTTCTCAGGACGCAATCCTGCTGGGCGGCAAGTGGTTAGACTCAGAACTGCCAGGCACTATACCTTGGCACACTTCATTTTGAGCCCTAACAGCTGCAAGCATGACCCAGCTGCCTCCTGCTTTTGGGGGGCTGTTGAGATAAGTCTGGACACAAAGGGTGTTACCGAGGCATATCTTATCTCTTACAGCAGGCCTGAGGAGACCCGCCTGCTGGCTCTTTCTTCAGAACTATAGAGACCAGTCAGGTGGAAGATGTGGGTGACTTTGCAGAGGTCTCCCCACCACCCTCTGGTCACAGAACCACGAGCTGCCTTCTCTCCCAGAAATCAGGCTATACCCCACTGCTCAATGTCAGTATCCTTGTACCTCTTGGGGACCTGGACAGTCACCTCTCTGCATATGGCAAGCAGGTCCTAATTTGTACACAAGGTCCCTTTAAGCAACAATCTCCACCCACCCCTGATTTCCCCCCAGTAGGTCTTAGCCTCTCTCTCTCTCTCTCTCTCTCTCTCTCTCTCTCTCTCTCTCTCTCTGTCTTCCCTGCCTCTCTGTCTCCTCTCTCCCTCCTCCTTCCCTGTCTCTCTGTCTCTGTTTTCTCTTCCCTCCCCATTCCCTTTATCTCAAATAAACTCCACACTCAGGCTCTCTCTGCATGGCTTATTCTGTCACCCACCACGGTCCTCACCAGACCGGCCAAGGTCCTAACTGAACACTTCATCTCACAGAATCTAGTAATTCAAGTGTGCCATGGATTTGCCACCCCCTTCTCCCCTGCAGCTGTAAGCAAGCCCAAGACAGTCTTGAATTATAATTTTATGCATTTTTAAAGATGTATTTTTATTTATGTATGTGTCTATGTGTGTCATCAATGTGCAAATACCTTCAGAGGCCAGAAGAGGATGGAATCACAGGTGGTGAGTGTGCTGAGAACCAAACTCAGGTCCTCTCAGGTCCTCTTGAAGAGCAGCAAATACTTGCATCTGCTGAGCCCTATAACTTTAGTCTTTAAAAAAACAAAATTGTCAGGCCATGGTTGTACATGCCTTTGATCCCAGAAGAAGCAGGTGGTGTTAATCCTGATATTTGCAAAAGAAAAACCAGTTCCACAATTTTGAGCCAAATTTGTAGTAAGCTTTAGTTAAATGTGGACTAGGAGGGACTTTGGTCAGGACCATGCCCTGGAATTCCCAATGAGTGGCCCCAAACTCATACGGCCACCATATTTCCCATAGGGTGTTTACAACTTCCAGCATTCTAGGAAGTTAGCTGGTCCTTGGACAGGTGGGGCTTACAGCTTAACTTTGGGTCTTACAGTGGTTCTGAGTTTGAGGCCAGCTTGATCTACAGAGCAAGTTCAGAACTGCCAAAGCTATACAGAGAAACCCTGTCTCAAAAAACCAAACAAACACTTTATTTTCTTATGTGAATAGGTGTTTTGTCTGCATGTGTATCTGTGCCCTATGTGTATGCCTGTTGCCTGAGGAGGTCAAAGGCACTGGAGCCCCTGGATTTACAGATGGTTGTGAGTTGCCACCATGTGGGTGCTGGGAATTGAACCCAGGTATCCTAGAGGTGCAGCCAGTGCTCATAACCACTTGGGCATCTCTCCAACCAACGTGACTCTTATGTCATGCCTTTCTCTGAGAGTTCTGGCACATAGTCCAGGTTACATGATGGGATGCAATGTCCCACCCCAAAACCTAGGAGAGAGTAAAGTTCCCTTTGTGCTGAGGGAGCTCCTTCTGCTCCTTCAGCCAATAGCCTTTAAGATACCAGCCCATTTGGGCGTGGTCTTTTTTGCTTTAAAAAGCAGCAGTAGCCCTGCTCTTGCTCTTTTGCTTCCAGCTTCTGCTTCCGGCTCCTAGACTCTGTACCTGTTCATTTAAAGGGCTGTTGTCTAGGACAGTGATCTGTAAGTTTTCCCCTTAAATAAATAACCCTTTTATTAATCATAATTCCAAACTGGTGTGGGATTGTTTTGTGACTTATGCCTTCATCTGGCGCCCAACGCACATTTTGTTTTAGAACCCCACCCCCAGCTCTACTACCCGCTGCCAGCTAGAAGGGTGCCTGGCTAGGCCCTCCCTCAGGTGGGCGTGGCCTCTATGTGGAGCCAGCAGTTCTTTTGGATATAGAATTCTCGCGAAGTGGTGGCTTTTCTTGCTGCAGATTGGCTGTGGTTCTTCATGTTATCTCATTACTCACCTCGTAGCGGCTTCCAGTCCTCCCGCCACCACACTGCATGGAAATTCAGACTGGATACAGGCTTTCCTCAGTGCCTGCTGTTATCTTGTTATCCCTGTGCTCCTGCAGCTGTTGACTGATCAGGGCCCACCACAGTACACACAGTTTGTGATTTCTAGTAATAACTATTTTTTGATCTAAGCATATCTTTTAGCATTTCACACTAAAATCAGATTCATACCAGTCATGTGACTCCAACTGCATCTCCAGGCCCAGCTGGGTTAGTTTTGTAGGTGGCCTGAGACATCTACTGGCAGGTTATGGTTATTGCATCTAGTCCAGCTAATTAAACCACAAGTAAGATTTAATATCCTAAATATAGATTATTAGTTGCTAATTTAAAAGAGCAATATGTTAGGCAACCTAACTGTCCAAGGTTTAAATGGCCTCTTTATTTACAGCATGTGTGGGGCTTTACAAGACTTATATGATGTCCCTTCTACATCATTAATCTTAACTCTGGGGATTAGCTTTGTCCTCAATATTTTTTTCTTAAAAAAATGGTTTGACAATAGGGCTAAGAATGAGGCATTTTTAGAAATGGTGCAGTCTTTACAGACTAAGACCATGTTTCTCAAGAAAGAGTTTGGAAATCTGAAGAAGAATATGACTTCATTTAATGGAAGATTAAGCACTCTGGAGAAGGAAACAGATGATTTGGCACATAAAACCCAATCAATGACAGTGGGTGCTGAAACATTATTTAAGAGAATTTGTACTGTTAAATGTATTAATAGCACTCTGTTAAAGGGGTATGGCAGACTGACTGATAGAATGTTTTCCAGGAAGGTAATATGCATGCTATGAAGATTATGTCCAAGGATGAGACATTATCCTACTGGGCAGACTTCACACCTTGGAATCCTCAATGAGAGGATTAGAGCAGAACACTGGACAGGAGATCCAGACATTACAAAAGGCAATGGTAAACAGATTTGAAAAATTGAGGAAATTATTGAATTTGATGACCAGGAATAAAAGGTACAAAGGCAAAAATTTAACCTCGTCAGTATGCAAAAATCTCCAGAATAGCTTCCCCAGAGTTCTGCCTGCCTTTCCAGTAATAATAACAGGAAAAAGTACCTGGTCCTAAGTACCCTAAGGTTGCCAGAGATTATACATGGGAACCCATATGAATGACTGATCTAAAGGAAATCAAACAAGCAATTGTAGCTTACAGACTACATTCATCTTTTGTTAGGGAGATGCTCAAAACCTGGGCTTTCAGTAACAAAGCAATGCCTCAATATTGGGCTCAATTAATCTCAGCATTCCTAGAAAGTGAACAGCAATTACTTTGGATGTGATTTTTTTTTTAAAGAGGAGGCAAGAATTTTAGAGCAACAAGAAAAAGCAAATGGACTTGAGATTTCCCTAGATCAAATTCTAGGGAAAGGACCTTACTCTGATCCTAAGGATCAAGCTCTTTATGATGAACACACCTTGTCCCTATGTAGCACAGCAGCTTTAAAGGCTTGAGATAGGATTCAGGAATAGAAAAGAGAGTTGAATCATATGTTAGGGTTAAATAGGGTCAGAGAGAACCTTTTAGTGACTTTTTGCAAAGACCAACTAGGGCTGTACAAATAGGGGTAACTGATCTAGCAGCTAGACATATAATAATTGAATCTTTGGCTTATGAGAATGCCAACATTGAGTGCAAATGGATCCTTGGGCCTTTAAAGATCAGATCAGTACCCATGGATGAATGGGTCTTGCATACAATGAACGTCAAGATACTTGATTATGGTACTGAAGCATGGGTAGGACAAGCAATTTCCAATGGTCAAAGAAGACATCAAAATACCAAATGTTTTAATTGTGGTAGAATGGAACATCTGAGAAAAGATTGTAGACAAGGGATTCCTAGGAATAATGTCTCCTCTGGGAATAGCAGAAATAGGAGGACTCAGCCTTCAGGTGTATGTAGGCGTTGTGACAAAGGTTGACATTGGACAAATGAATGTAGGTCAATGAAAGATAGACAAGGCAACCTGATAACATCGGGAAATGCAAGGGGGAGATCTCACAGGCTCCTATGATGAATGTGGTCCAGTCATTCCCAGTTACAGTGGAGAACATGTTTCACCAGGAATATTAAAAAAAAATCCAATGCCTGCTGTCAAAAGCAATACTGGTCTGAATGATGGGTTAAATGTGGAAGATGAGTCCAAAAATCCAGTAGGACATAGGAAACGTATATTCTAGCAGACTTCTATAAATGATCAAAGATCAAAGCTAAGAGTTTGTATAAATGGCATTTTTATTGAAGGCTTATTAGACATGGGTGCAGATATAAGTATCTTGGCATCTGAATTGGCCTCTTCAAGAGGTAGATGTTCAGGTCCTAGGAATTAGAACCCTATCTCAGGTAAAACAAAGCATGAGATGGGTTGAATGCATAGGACTAGAAGGGCAAATAGGAAGACTAAGGCCATATATAGCCAATATTGCAGTGAATTTGTGGGGTCGTGACCTACCCAGATTAATACTCCTGCAGCCCGAAAAACTTATGTTTCTGAAAAAAATATTAGAAGATATTACAGACGATGGAACCAGCCATTCAGGCTGTACAAAAACACAAAGCAATTGATAAACCTTCAGAGGTACCAACAGCCCTACCTTTAAAATGGTTAACTGAGAAACCAATATGGGTTAAGAAGTGGCCTCTAGCTGAGGAAAAGTTGCAGGCTTTAGAACAGCTGATACAAGATCAACTAGATGCTCACCATATATAAGAATCTACCAGCCTTTGGAATTCTCCTGTATTTGTTGTTAAAAAGAAATCTGGAAAGTAGAGAATGGTGACAGATCTAAGGGCTATCAACAAGGTTATTCAACCTATGGGCCCTCTACAATCTGGAATTCCTCTGCCTTCTCTGTTACCAAAGGGATGGCCTCTCATAGTTATAGATTTAAAGGGTTGTTTCTTCACTATACCTTTACAAGAAAAGGATAGAGAAAAGTGTGCCTTCACAGTGCCTACTTATAATAATTCTCAGCTTACTAGACGATATCAATGGACTGTCCTCCCACAAGGAATGCTCAATAGCCCCACTCTGTGCCAATACTTTGTCAGCCAGCCATTGGAAATAATTAATAAACAATTTCCTAAGTCAATAACTTACCATTACATGGATGACATTTTGTTATCTGATTCAAATATAGATACTTTAGAAAGGATGTTTGAAGAAGTAAAGTAAGTCTTGCATAATAGGGAGGTGCTGCTGGAGCTCCTTCTGCTCCTTCAGCCAATAACTTTTAAGATACCAGCCCACTTGGGCATGGTCTCTTTTGCTTTGAAAAGCAGCAGTAGCCCTGCTCTCACTCTCTTGCTTCCGGCTCCCACTTCTGGCTGCTAGACTCTGTACTTATTCACTCAGAGGGCTGTTGTCTAGGACAGTGATCTGTAAGTTTTCCCCTTAAATAAATAACCCTTTTATTAATCATAATTCCAAACTGCCATGGGACTGTTTTTTGACTTATGCCTTCACCTTTGTGTTGTGAAACTGTCTTTTTCCCTTCAAACCATCAGCTACATCATCAGCCACACTGTCTGTAAGCTCTATCTGCAAAGGCAAACTCTCCCAATGATGCTTCTTTTGGACCCAAAGCCTTGCTTTCCCACTTCAGGCTGTGATGCAGGTGAGGATCTGGGCTCACTACTCTGATGTCAACTTAATACAAGCTATAGTCATGTGAGAGAAACAACCTCAAATGAGAAAATGCCTCCATAAAATGAGGCTATGGGCAAGCCTGTAGAGCTTTTTCATAACTAGTGATTGATGGGGGGGTGGCCCAGCCCTTTGTGGGGTGGGGACACTCCTGGGTTTGTGGTCCTGGGTTCTATGAGAAAGCAGGGTGAGCATGCCATGAGGAGCAATCCAGTAAGCAGCTCCCCTCCACGGCCTCTGCATCAGCTCCTGCCTCCAGGTTCCTGCCCTGTTTGAGTTCCTTTCCTGACCTTTGATGATGATGAGCAGTGGAAGAGTAACCAAAATAAACCCTTTTCTTCCCAAGTTGGTTTTGGTCATAGTGTTTTTTTCACAGCTATAGTTATCCTAATTAAGACAAGGTCCCAGGTTGCTAAGTGCTTTGTTGGTGAAGGGATGGGGCTCTAAGTTGTTATTAGAATGTCCATCCTGAGCCAGGCAGTAGTGGCACATGCCTTTAATCCCAGCACTCAGGAGGCAGAGGCAGGCAGATGTCTGTGAGTTCCAGGCCAGCCTGGTCTACAAGATCTCGTTCCAAAACAGGCTCCAAAACTACAGAGAAACCCTCTCTTGAAAAACCAAAAAAAGAAAAAAAAAAGGAATGTCCATCCTGTCTCAGACACACAGCTGCAAGAAAATAATGTAGAGAGTAGCCAAAGACCTCACTCTATACCTGGGGCCTCCTTGTGGAGTGATCCATCAACCCCTGGCTTCCCGCCTAGGCAGAGAAAGCAGTGCAGCTGACGTCTTCATGAAACACTTCTCTTGGACTACGTGGAAAGGGAAATCCCATCAGTAGTCATTTAGCCAACAAATGAGTATTAAATCACAGAGACTGCCCCGGGAGCAATCATGCCTTAAATCCCATCCACAGTGTCCCTAAAGGGCTAAAATTCCTAGCATGCAACAATGGAAGGCTGGGTAGTACAATAGCATTAGCTTTCTAGAGTATTGTTTTATCCTCTCTACCTTCACTCATCTGCTAAATTCAGAAGCCCTTTCCCTCTAAGCTCAGAGATCCCCACTCTCTAAGCTCAGAAACCTCCACTCTGAAATTCATAATAAATTCCCTTTGTTCTGTGAGTTATGGTGGGTCTCCCAGCCTTCCCACATTCCCCAAGATGTGACTACCCGGCGTTATTAAAGAGCCTGATTGAAAGTCAGGGCAGGGGTGGCACATGCCTTTAATCTCAGCACTTGGAAAGCAGAGGCAGGTGGATCTCTGGCAGTTCAAAGACAGCCTGGGCTATAAAGCAAGTTCCAGGACAGTCAGGCCTGTTACACAGAAAAAACCTGCCTCAAAATAATAGATAGATAGATAGATAGATAGATAGATAGATAGATAGATAGATAGTAGAACAAGAGCCTGCTTGCCTGGAATCCTTCTCAGCACACTCTCTACTGAACCTGGAGAGACTCTTTAATACTGAAAACATCAGGGACTGTATCAGTTTTTCATTCTGATAGTCATGCTCTGTGATATATCACGCATGGTGCTTTGGTTTGAATGTACACCCTTCAAATCCATTTGCTGGAAACTTAATCCTCCAAATAACAGTGGTATGGAATGGGCTTTGGGGAAGGTAATGGAATGGATTGGTCAAAATAAACTTGACAGACTGCGTCTGTGGTGGGAGTATCACTTGAGCCCACAAGTTCATGACCAGGTGGGAAGCACAACAACTTCATCCTAAAAATAGAGACGGGAACCAGCAGAGTGTGGGTTCCGCTCGTCTGCTTTCTGCCATGTAATTTTTCTGCACTTTCTCAATGTAACCTGTGTAAATGCAGCAAGCAAGGACCACACCACAGCCTGGATAGTATCCTGCTTTAACATTTCCTCCACAAGGAGTTGGAGAGATGGTTCAGTGGTTAAGAACACTGGCTGCTCTTCCAGAGGACCTGGGTTCAGTTGCCAGCACCCACATGACAGCTCACAACTGTCTGTAATTCCAGTTCCAGGGAATTTGACATCTTCACATCAATGCACATAAAATAAAGTTAATTATTAAAAAAACATTCCCTCCACGAACCTCTCAGTCTCGTTCAGCATCTCAGAACACAAATGAAAGCTGCCAGATTCCTCACCAGAGTATAACATGAACAGCTTCAGTCCAGTTCCTGGTAGAATCCTTGCTCCCTTCTCAAAAGTCAGTCCAGCAGCTGACTTTTACCCTCCAAGTCACTATCAGCATTCTAGTCCTCTATGGCCCTACCAGAATGGTTGGTTCAGCTTTCCTTATAGCACTTCAGGGACTTTCTAGTTTACAGATCCAAACTCTTTCAAATGCCTCCTGCAAGCCATTTCCAGAAGTTTAGACACCACATGCTCAGCCAGACTTGGTGGCACAGGCTGTTAATCCCAGTACTCAGGAGGCAGAGACTGGCAGATTTTGAGTTCAAGGACAGCCTGCTCTACATAGTGAGTTGCCTGACAATCAGGACTACATGGAGACCCTATCTTAAAAACAAAAAATGAAACACATGGTCAGGTAGTTCCTGAAGGACCTCATTTTCTGCTATCACCTAACAAGAAGCCACTTTCGTGAGGCAAGGTTAGTGTGAGGTCATTGTACTGAGGGAATACGGTCCATCGTGGTGGGCAAGTGTGCTGGTGAGCTGTTCACTTGATGCAAACTCAGCTAGAGCAAGGAAGAGGGAGACTGGCTGAAGAATTGCCTTCATCAGATTGGCCTGTAGGCAAGCCTGTAGCGCATGTCTTTGACTACTAATTGATATAAGAGGACCTAGTCCCCTGTGGGCAGCACCACCCCTAGGCAGACTGATGGAGGAAGGACATTGGTTAATTATAATAAAGAAACTGCCTTGGCCCATTTTATTGGATAGAAAATTAGGTAGGCGGAGTATACAGAAGAGAATTCTGGGAGAAAGAAACTGAGTCAGGGAGTTGCCATGATTCTCCCGCTCCAGACAGACGCAGGTTAAGATCCTCCCTGGTAAGCCAGCTCGTGGGCTACACAGAATATTAGAAATGGGTTAGAACAATATGTAAGAGCTAGCCAATAAGAATCTGGAACTAGCCGGGCCAGGCAGTGTTTAATAGAATACAGTTTCCGTGTAATTATTTCTGGGCATAAGCTAGCCATTCGGGCGGCCAGGTGCGGGGGATGCAGCCCTGCCGCTCCTAATGCAACAGCAGACGGTCCTGAATTATATAACTGAGCAAGCCAGAGCAAACAAGAGTAACATTCCCTGGTGGTCTCCACTTCCTGGCTTGGCTTGGCTTTCCTCAGTGATAAACTATAACCTGTAAGTCGAATAGTTAGGGTTTCATCACAGTAATACAAAACCAAACTAGAGCTGGGCGGTGGTGGCACACGCCTTTAATCCCAGCACTCAGGAGGCAGAGGCAGGCAGATCTCTGTGAGTTTGAGACCAGCCTGGTCTACAAGAGCTAGTTCCAGGACAGGCTCCAAAACCACAGAGAAACCATCTCGAAAAAACAAAACAAAACAAAAACAACAACAACAACAAAAAAAAACCAAACTAGAAGAGGAAGTCACAACAACAGATGGCTCCTTAGTGGCAGGAGCATGAGGCAGGTGAATCGGGGAGCCGAAGGGGGACAGTAAGTGGGGCCAGGATATAGACCTCAAGGCCTGTCCATAGTCACTCTTCTGTGAGGCTCCACCTTCAAGGGGTTCCGCAGCCTCTAAGGACAGCACCCGCAGCCGGTGAGCCAGGCTCACACACCTGCAGCTGCTGTCTTGCCGCATTTCTCATGCTGCTGTAAAAGGCCCCACCCCAACCTTCCAAGTAGCTAGGATTACAGGTACAGGCCACTGTGCTGGCAAGCGGCTAGCCTCCGTGGCTAAACCACATCACTTATGGTTTACTTTTTAGGAGCAGATACTTTCTAAAGCAAACCGTTGAGTTATTTCTACTTAGTATAAACCTGGAACCAAGAGATGGGAAAGTGTTGTTTATTCCGTTTCTGTTCATTAGCAATTAACCGAGGGCCCTTGGGCAAATGCCTTGCTTTTCCCAAATCATTATTAAATGGTACTTAGTCTGTGCTATACGGTTCAGAGCACTTCATGGGGAGCCATTCGCTGAACTCTCTCAACAACCCTGTGTGATGGGTACCATTATCTGCCCAAGGGTGGCCTTTGGGGGGGGGGGCAGATACTGGGAACCCAGGCCTCATACATGCTAAGTACACTCTACAGCTGAGCCGCATCCTAACCCCTAGAAATGCCTCTTTCAAGCACAGAGAGGTTTAGTCACCTGCACAAGGTTACACAGCCAGCCTATCAGCCAGAGTAATCTAGGAAACAGACCAATAGAGTGCATATATACTATAATGGGATTTATTAGATTGGCTTACGTGATAGGGGCTGGGTAATCAAAAATTGACAGTCTATGTGCTGGAGAGGCAGAGAACCACACAGCTGAATGTCTCGGCTGTCCCAATGGGCGCTGAAGGCAATACACAGATTAATAGAAATGGGTTAAATTAATATGTAAGAGTTAGCCAATAAGAAGCTAGGGCTAATGGGCCAAGCAGTGATTTAATTAATACAATTTCTGTGTGGTTGTTTTGGTTCTGGGCAGCCTGGACAAACAATCAGCTTCCCCATACAACGCAAAAACCTTGATGTAGAGGGAGATGTAGGAGAGAAGTGCATGTGTGCTCATGTCTGTGTCTGTGTACATACACTGGAAGGGACAGGCAGCTGAATGTGCAGAAGAGGAAGCGGGAGAGGCGGAGAGAGCAGTGCTATGTAGCTGTGTGGAGACGGAGAGAGAAGCACTGTGTAGCTGTGTGTGAAGAGATGTGGCTGTGTAGAGACGGAGAGGTTTTCAGAAAGGGATTTTTTCAGTTGAAGTAAAAGAGAAGGTTACCATTAGGAAAGCATGTGATTGTTCCTGTTTTAAAGTTACCATCAGGAAGCATGTGTTTCCTTATTTACCCTCAGAGAGAGAAGAATTTTTCCAAAGTCCTGCTGCTCTGAAGGCATTCTTCGCTACCCTGGGTGTAGTCCTGGGAGCTGAACTCCCGGCCTCGGTAGAACAGGATGCAAGCTCCAGGAAGCACTCTGCCTGCTCCCATGCTCCCAGCTACAACAGCCATGGACTCTTAATACTCTGAGACTGTAAGTCCCAATAAACTCTTCCTTCTATAGAGTGCTTTTATCATGGGGTCTGAACAGCAATAGAAAAGTAACTAAGACAAAGACAGACCACCAAATTGGTTTACTCATCTAGTTAGATCTGTGGATATATTAGTCAGGGTTCTCTAGAGCAGTGACTCTCAAACTGTGGGACGTGACCCCTTTGGGAGCAGAATGACACTTTCATAGGGGTTGCTTAAAACCATCAGAAAACACAGATATGCCAGGTGGTGGCACATGCCTTTAATCCCAGCACAAGTTTGAGGCCAGCCTGGTCTACAGAGCGAGTTTTGGGACATCTAGAGCTGTTACTAAGAAACCCTGTCTCAAAAACCAAAAAAGAAAAAAAAAAAAAAAAAAGAGGCATAGCCACCCAGGACACCTTCAAACTCATAATTCTCCTGCTTCAGCTTCCTAACTGACATGAGGTCTGTTGATATCAAAGTGTCTCTGAACCAGGTCTAGACGCTCACCCCACAAGAACTGCTGTCTGGAAGTTCACCCCACGGGAATGGGTGCCTGGAGGCTCAGCCCACGGGAATGGGTGGGTGCCTGGAGCCTCAGCCCATGGGAATGGGTGTCTGGAGAATCCTTGTTGGAGATGTAGGAAGGCCAAAGAATGGAGAAGAGAGAGCTTTGCTCACATATCAGATTCTAACTCTTGGGGGTTGAGGCCCAAAGAGCCAGGATAGGAATAAAAAGGGAGAAAGGCCAGATAAGAGGATTTTTTTTAATGTTTATGTCCTTTCAGAGAATAGGCAGAGCTTTTCCTGGTGTTCCTGGTTACCATGGTCAGTATCTGCCTTTAGGTTTGAAGAGGAGAGAGACTAGATACATCTGGGTTCAGTTAACCTGTTCTGGACCAAGTGTCCCCCAACAGTTCTGTAAATGTACAAGCTTAGCTAAGGAGGAAGTGGCCCCGGGTAAAGGCAATAGAGAGGATTGGTTCTATACCTTGAGGCTGTGAGTCTTGTGGGGTATCCACCAGAGAAGACTACTCAGACATGGATTTAAGCCAATAGAAAGTCTTTATTAGCCACCTGAGGACTACACTGGGTATTTTGGGATGCCAGGGTAGTTCCCAACCTTTCTTGAGGTGAGCTTTATGCATAAACCAAACAAACAAACAAAAACAAAAGCAGTCGACAAGGACAATTACCCAGAAGCAGAACTATGGAGCTAAGTTAGTAGATACAGAGACTTTCACAGAGCTATAGACTATGATGGAGTAAGTCTTTGTTTTCATTTTGGCAAGTGGTACTGTCTACATTCTGAGTTTTATAACCTGAATGGCACTTCCATCATGGAGTCAGTTGTGCTAACTTCAGGGGCCTGCTAAGGTCTGGAAGCCTGGTACTTAAGTTTAAAGCCAAGATTACATAGTACGTCCAGGGCTATCCTGGACTCAGGAGAGTGAGATAGACTCTGTCTTTAAAGACACAAAAGATGAAGAAGAGGAAGAAGAAAAAGAAAAAAAGAGAAGATCTCCCATGCTCATGGATCAGTAGGATTAATATAGTAAAAATGGCCATCCTACCAAAAGCAATCTACAGTTTCAATGCATTCCCCATCAAAAGTCCAACACAGATTTTGAAAGGACACTTTTCAATTTCATATAGGAATACAAAAAACTAGGTTAGCTAAAACAATGTGGAATAATTAAAAGAATTGTGGGAGGTATTACCATCCCCAATCTCAAAGTTGTGGTACAAAACTATGATAATAAAAATAACATAGTATCGCCACAGAAGCACACAAACACCAAATAATGGAATTGAATTGAAGCCCCAGACATAAATTCACACACCTATGGACATATGATTTTTTGATCAAGAAGCCAGAAATACACACTGGAAAAAAGACAGCATCTTTAACTGTAATGAGCATGGAAACAGATTCCTCTGAATGAATAAATAAAAAGGGAAATCTGTAGTGTAGATAGAGCAGGAAATTTATACAATAAGAATGAGTGCAACTTGATGTAGTGTAAAAGCATTTCCTCTTGTGTGTGGTGTGAAAAATTACTAAGGTGAAATATTAAGAGAACATTTTGCCCACTTGAAGGCTGCCACACACATCTGGTCCTGCCAGATGGGGAGGCTGCAGCCAGCAACCTTGGTAATGAAAGTAATCTTGCCACATGAGAAGGACCCCTTCTGTGGCCAGTCCATACTGATAACTTAGGATATCTGGTTATCAGAAGGATCAAACGAGAGGCAGTTTCAAACTGACATAAAAAGAGAGGGCAGAAACAGGGCAGTTATTGCACTTCTCATGATGGCCCGGGCACACTGAGCCTCGTAGAAAGAGATCCTCCAAACCTGCCTCCCGAAAGCAGAAACATTTAATGCTTTGCCATCCTGAGAGGAGAGCTTCACCTCCTGACTCAAGAGCAGACAGAACGCTTTGCCATCTGAGACTTGGTCACCTGAAAGCAGAGTCCAAAGGCCCTGCATTCCGAGATAGACTAGCACCAGACCACAGACTATGCGGTCAAGAATTGATCCAGAACCCGATACCAGCCTGAGAGCAGGACATCGAATGCCTCATCTTCCGAACGCAGACTACGGGGTCAAGACTTGAGCCTCGCTGTCAAGACCCCAGTGCTCTCGGGCATCCAGCCTGAAGAAATCCAAAAATTCCTTTTTAAAGCTGAAGAATACCAGGTTGTATGATGCTATTTAATGTGTGTATGAAATGTTAAGAGAAGAGCATAGATGTGTTAATACATATGTTTAGTGTGTGAAATATTAAGAGATCTCTTATGGATAATTGATAAGATTAGGAAATGTTAATTGATAAGTTGTATTAAGGTTAAGAAGTGTTTTATAGGTAACTGATAAGTTGTATTAAGGTTAAGAAGTGTTTTATAGATAAGTGATAAGTTAAATTAAGGTTATGAATTGGTTTTATGTATTAGGATTAGTAGGAGTGATAATTGTGATATTGAATTGCCTGTGTGTTGCCCATCATCAATCCCCCATGCCTATTAAGATTGTAAACCCCAATGATACATTGGATATTGAAGTTGCTAGTAAAGAATCATTATAGGGGGCTGGAGAGATGGCTCAGTGGTTAAGAGCATTGCCTGCTCTTCCAAAGGTCCTGAGTTCAATTCCTAGCAACCACATGGTGGCTCACAACCATCTGTAATGAGGTCTGGTGCCCTCTTCTGGCCTTCAGGCATACACGCAGAAAGAATATTGTATACATAATAAATAAATAAATATTTAAAAAAAGAATCATTATAAAGACAATTCTCTTGTTTGGTCTGGTTACTCATCTATCCCTGGGGAGAAGGGCACTGAGTCCTCATTGTACTACTCGCAAAGAACCTGGAGCTTGCTGGGCAGTGGTGGCGCACGCCTTTAATCCCAGTCCTTGGGAGGTAGAGGCAGGCGGATCTCTGTGAGTTCGAGACCAGCCTGGTCTACAAGAGCTAGTTCCAGGACAGGCTCCAAAAACCACAGAGAAACCCTGTCTCGAAAAACCAAAAAAAAAAAAAAAAAAACCTGGAGCTGAAGCCCCCCAGCTCGTGACACTAACAAATGGTGCTGGTCAGACTGGATGGCCGCATGTAGAAGAACCCACACTTATCACCCTGTACAAAATTCAACTCCAAATGGATCAAAGGCCTCAACATAACACTGGAAAATACTTTCTGAACAGAACACCAATAGCACAAGCACTAAGATCAATAATTAATACATGGGACCTCGTGAAACTGAAAAGCTTCTGTAAGGCAAAGGATACTGTCATTTGGACAAAGCAGCAGCCTATAGAATGGGAAAAGATTTTTACCAACTTCACATTCCATAGAGGACTAATATCCAAAATATATAAAGAACTTAAGAAACTAGTTATTGAGAAAACAAATAACCCAACTAAAAAACATGGTACAGATCTAAACAGAAAATTCTGAAAAGAGGAGACTCAAGTGGCTGAGAAGCACTTAAAGAAGTGTCCCACATCCCTAGCCATCAGAGAAATGCAAACCAAAGCTAAGACTCTGTTACACTCATCAGAATGTCAGATGGACTTGGCCATCACTGGGCCACTTTCTTCGTCCCCACTGAGGACACAGTGAAGAAGTCTCTTTAGTCTGTCCTTAAGTGTTATTCGTCTCTCACTGGGGTGTAGGAACTGCTGGCCAGGCCCAAGAGTTAGGACTGCTAGTTCCAGACTTTTCCTCTAAACACTCCTATATATGGTTCCAAGCTGGGTAGTGGTGGCACACAACTTTAATCCCAGCACTAAAGCAGAGACAGGTGGATCCCTGTGAGCTCAAGGCCAGCCTGGTCTACAGTAAGAATTCCAGGACTGTTCCCTTTAAGAGACTTAAGAGACATGCCCCCCGACACACACACACCCAGGCAAGTTGAACACAGGCCTTCTCTCCATCCCCTCCCTCTCTGTCCATCCCTCTTCTGAAGAGGTGACTACTGCCTCCTTCCTTTCCCTGCTCTACCTCTCTCTCTTCTTCCCCCTTCTCCCTTCTTTTTTCCCTCCATAACCCACTAAATAAACTCTATATCCAAACTCTCTGTCTCTACATGGCATATCTGTCTGTCTCTCACCCCACTGTGGTTTCCTACCCACCAAAGGGATCCCTTGAAGCCTTGGGTGACCCACCACTGCCCCTCGTGGGACCAGTCCCCCACCATATCTTTATAAATAATAACAAGGACAGTCAGGGAAACACAGAGAAAACCTGTCTCAAAAAAGCAAAACACAAGTTCCATATCATACCTGTTATTGTTTATTATTAAATTAAAATATTATTACTTAATTCTCATATGAGACAAAAACAAATAAGAAACAACTTGTAGGGCTGGTGAGATGGCTCAGAGGTTAAGAGCACTGACTGCTCTTCCAGAGATCCTGAGTTCAATTCCCAGCAACCACGTGGTGGCTCACAGCCATCTGTAATGAGATCTGGTGCCCCCTTCTGGTGTGCAGGTGTACATGGAAGGAATGTTGTATATCTAATAAATAAATAAATCTTTAAAAAAAAGAAACAACTTGTATTCTGTAGGAAATGTCAAATATGATTTTTTATTTAATTAACTGACCTTTTTTAGTCTTTGCTATGGTCTCATGTACCCTAGGCTGGCCTAAACTGGCTGAATTTGAACTCTTGTTTTCCTGCCTCTGCCTCCCAAGCACTGGGATAGCACTCTCTTTCCCTTTCATTAAAAATAAATTTTCCCCCTCACATAATACATCCTGATTTAGGTTTCCCCTCCCTCCCTTCTTTTCAGTTCCTCCTCATTTCCCTCTCATCTGGATTCGCTCTGTCTCTGTCTCTCATTAGAAAACAAACAGGCTTCTAAGGGATAATAATAAAATATAATCAGATGAAACAAAACTAGCATATCAGACTTAGACAAACCAAACAAACAGAAGGGGAAGAGCCCAAGAGAAGGCACAAGAAATCACTGTTCTCACACTCACAAATCTCATAAAAAACGCTACACTAGAAGCTGTAATATACATGCAGAAGACACAGTGAAGTCTGAGCAGACCTTTCTGCTTGCTGCCTCAGTCTCTGAATTCACGTGAACTCTGCTCTTGTTGATTTAGAGGGCCTGGTTTCTTTGTCTTCCTATATCCCCTCTGGCTCTTATACTCTTTCTGCCTCCTTTTCTGCAGATTCCCTGTGCCTTGAGGCTAATGAGGCCAGAGGTGGGGGTTCCACAGAACAGTCCAGGTTTCCTGGGGCTGGCTGGGGGCTGGCTGATCCTTATCTTGGGCCATTGTTTTAGGATCCACAATGTAGAGCTACGTAAGTGCCAAGAAGGTCTCTATTGCTTAGAAAGTGATCTCTTTGTTTTGTTCCACAGTCAGACTTGTTTCTGGAAAGACTGGAGAATTCAGAACTCAAAAGGAAAGGAATAAGGTAGGGTCAGAAAGGCAGAGGAGTTTGGTAGGTCAGTGTAGGCAAATAAAGAAACCAATGAAACGACCGCTCATGGATTGAAAAGTTGACGTTTATTCCAAACTGCCAAGGCTATCTATGTGGTGTGTGTGTGTGAGAGTGTGTGTGTGTGTGTAAATTATGCAGGTTATAAGGAGGATGAGTAGCTGGGGGTAGGAAAGTCTGTGTATTGAATCAGCCTGGAAGATTTCAATAGGAGTTGGTGGAAAGGGGTGGGAAGGGCCAGGATGGGCTCTGAAATGTGCCCATCATACTACAAGTATGCGTGAATAGAGACCAGAGGAGTCTGAAGGCTTCTATTGCCTTTAGTATACACAGTATGTACATGTCGGGTTTTTTTTTTTTTTTTTGGTTTTCGAGACAGGGTTTCTCTGTGGCTTTGGAGCCTGTCCTGGAACTAGCTCTGTAGACCAGGCTGGTTTCGAACTCCCAGAGATCCCCCTGCCTTTGCCTCCCGAGTGCTGGGATTAAAGGCGTGTGCCACCATTGAGGGAGTCAGATGCCTCATCTGCCAGGGGAAGAGGAGATGGGGAAGTGGCTCTATGCATACAGAAACCATTTCATAATTTCCTGTGCCTGCAATCCTATAGTCCAGTGTGATCTGAACCAAGATTGTCATTTCTGGACATATTCACTGCCTTTTGGGATCTGGGGAATTGGAGATTCCTCTGGACCTGACAGAGCCTCCTCTCCCTCTCTCTCCCTCCTTCTTTTCTTTCATTTTTAAATTTTTGGAACAGGTTCCTGTTGGACCCTAGAGTCCAGTTACCGAGGAGGAGTCACCCCAAGAATACACTCTCACACCTCAGTTGATGTAATAGCAAGAGGATTTTAATTCTGCCACGGTAGGTTCACTTAGCATTTCAATGCCAAGGCCCCCAATGCCTGTTACAAGCCGTTTTTAAAGCAAAAGCCATAGAAACAAGGGGGGAAGGAACTTGGGGGTTGTTTTCCAACTATTAGGATTGGCTTATTCAGGGGGGCTTCTAATAACAAGTGGTCTGAGCCAGGGCTGGAGAGCAGTTGCCAGATGGGGGTCATTCTGACCCCTTTCCAGGGACAGTCAAAACATTTGTGGACATCTGTGGGTTATCTTGTCCCAATTCTAGGAACAGAGCTCTATTTGGAGAACATCCACAAGGACACAGGGAGATGGAAAGTTCCCAAATATCTCAGTACATGCATGTATAGTGGTTAGATTCCTGAGGGGGTAGGGAAGCACTAAGGCACTAAGACTGAGGGCTCAGTAATGGCCTCAGAATTGTCTTAAAGTTCTACAGTTCCCACTATATATTTTGGCTGACCTGGATCTTGATATGTAGACCAGGCTGGCCTCGAACTCAGAGAGATCCATCTGCTTCTGCTTCCCAAGAGATGGGATTAAAATGTACGCCATTGCCCCCAGCTGTGCCTCTTTTAAAGCCTTCACTGTTAAGCTGTCGTCCGAGTCTTTCCTTTTTCTTTCTTTCTTTCGTTTTTGAACACTTATTTACTTTGAGTGTGTGTGTCCGTGTGTGTTTACACAAGCATGCCGCTACACGCATGTGGAGGTTGTCAGGTTTCAGACTGGCTATTTAACATATTCAAAGAAGACAACTTTAGAGCCAGTCCTCTCCTTCCACCACAAGGGTGCGGGGCAGGTGTTAAACTCAAGAATATCAGGCTTGGCAGCAGGCACTCTTTCACGATGAGCCATCTTGTTGGCCTCCATCATTCCATTTTTATGGGAGGGTTCTTAAATGTAGGCCCAGCTACAACTCTTCTTTTCTTCCCCATTCCTCAATCTTAAGGGACTTGGTCACTGTCATTGACTTGGCTCTCTAGTGCTTGACTTGGTACTGAAGTGAGAAAAACACATTTGCTAAATCCTGACCCGACCTTGTGCTAAAACAGAAGGCAGCCTGACCCTCAGGAACTTCTGCTAACATGCATTGTTCTGCTTCTATGACCAGAAGGCTTTCTGCTTCCTGATCAAACAGAAATTCCATGGTATCTGAAGCGGTTAAACTCTCTGACTTTTACAACTGAATTCAGGTTTCAGTTCTTGGCGAAGCACACACACAGGTGTCTCTCCCAACAGAGAGCCAATTATCCACTGCATCCTTCCATCCAGAGCCAAGGGGGAGAAGAAACACAGAGGGGTTAAGTCAGCCTCAGGATCTCAAGGACAAAACCAGCAGCACCCTTCTGAGTCATGTCCAAGCTTGTACATACATGTCCAAAAATGATAACATGAAACCTCAGCTAACTAAACATATACTAATGTAACTACTGCTTGCTTAACCAGCTAAGTCTGAGATGACCTGACTGCTCCTAAACTCCCCGTAGCTATGCTTAAAAGGAGTCTACACATTCTTCTCAGGGTTTGTGGCCATTTTGTACAGGTGAACAAGCCCACATGCATTGGCCTACTAAACACTCTTTGTCCTCCATGCTATTTGAGTCTGGGGTCTTCAGCGTTTCCTCGAACCCTATAACCCTACTTGGTGACATAACTGTGGCCTAGTCTTATTAAAAGTTTATATCCTGTCATGCTTGCTGACAGCAGCTACGTCAGCAGGAGGTACCAAACTTCCGCTTTCTTCACCTTTATAACCCTCTGCTCACTCAGCTCGGGCTGCATCTTTAGACCCTAGACCCGTGGTCACAAGCCTGTGAGCCCCCAGCCGGGCTGTGGGGCTCAATGAAAACTCAGATTCACAGACTGTCCTGGTTGGTCACCCTGTCTTGAGTGAGAGCAACCGAGCTACAACATTGTAGAGATTCCATCAAGCATATCAGTGCCACCAGGTACATCAAAAGGAAGCAAAGGCCAGGTGTGATACTACATACCTTTAATCTCCACACTCAGGAAGGAGGCAGAGGTAGCAGAACTTCTCAGAGTTTGTGGCCAATCTGATCTACATAATTTTTTTTTCTAGTTCCAGGATAGCCAAGGCTACAGAGAAAGGATGCTCTTTCTTTCTTTTTTTAAAAAGATTTATTATGTATACAATGTTCTGTCTGCATGAATGCCTGTTGGTCAGGAGAGGGTGCCAGATCTTACTACAGATGGTTGTGAGCCACCATGTGGTTGCTGGGAATTGAACTTTGGACCTCTGGATGAGCAAGCAGTGCTCTCAACCACTGAGCCATCTCTCCAGCCCCCTTGTTTTTGTTTTTGTGAGGCGAGGTTTTCTCTGTGTGGTCCTGGCTGTCCTGGAACTAGCTCTGTAGACCAGGCTGATCTGCCATTGCCTCCTGAGTGCTGGGCTAAAAGATGCATGGCACCACTGCCAGGATTTTTTTTTTTTTTTTTTTTTTTTTTAGACAAAGTCTCTCTCTATTAAATAGCTCTGGCCATTCTGGAACTCCAGGCTATCCTGGAAGTCACAGAGAGCCAATTGCCTCATCTCCTGAGTGCTGGGATTAAAATTGTACTATCACCACACCCAGCTAACAATACACACACACACACACACTTTTGTCCAAATTGGGCAAGAAAGGAAGTTTAGATAGACTGGCCCAGGAACTGGAAGTAGTGGGGGCCTTTAATCCCAGTACTCAGGAGGCAGAGACAGGTAGATGTTTTTATGGGTAGAGGACCAGCCTGGTATGTAAAGCAAGTTTCAGAACAGGGAGGAGGGTCTCACACTACAGACCAGGCTGGCCTTGAACTCACAGAAATCCACTGGCCTCTGCCTCCCAAGGGGGAGGTTTAATCAGCATGGGGGGGGAGAGCCTCTGGTTTAATCTATTTGACCATGATTGTTTGGGTTAGTGGTCTTTCAGGATGTGTTAGGTTTTGGGTAAGGTTTACTTAAGAGGAAAGTGAGGCAGATTACCAGGAAACTAGGCATTTATTAGAAGAGTTGATGGCGTAGACAGGCAGAATGAGGGACAATGGCAGGATACCAACCCATTGGGGTGTGGTCTCTCAGCCGCTATTGGCTGGAGGAGCCGAAGGACCTCCCACAACAGCAGGGGCTTTAAGGAGAGCTCAGGCCCCAGGACCAGAGACAGACAGCAAGGTGGGGTCTCTGAAGAGATCCAAAGCTGTTCTGTCAGAGGAAGGAGCCTCTTCTAGCAAGCTCTCTGGGGATGGAAGATTTCATAGCAAGAGTTGGTACCAGACAGGAGGCACGGAAGTGGGAAAATACAGAACTAAACATAGAACATGGTATCCCTTGGATGTAAACTCACTTCCCAAGTCAATGACGTGACCCTGGGAGGTCAGTTAGCTAGGGACTCATAATGTCTCTGTAGGATATAGAGTGTGACGGCTGTGTGTGTGCATGCGTGCGTGTGTGCGTGTATAGGGGACACTGCTGTGAAGCTGTTGGGGTCAGGCCAACCCAAGGCTTTCCTGAAGGCTATGATGTTTGGAGAAGGATTATGTTTCCTTGTGTAAAATCAGGAACATTAATGGCCTGGGGCCAGGATACTGGGGAAGCTTTGATTCTGGAACCCAAGTCCTTCCCTTAAAGGTTAAGGTATTAGTACCAAGAATGATGTGAGCTGGGTCTGTAATTCACTTGAGAAACCCTGTGTCCTTTTTGTGCAACATTACTTGATTAGCTTTCTGTTGACCTTGTCCCACTGTGTGATGGTTTTCTTCTGACTGTTCAATTTTTCCCTCAAAAATAATATATATAATGCTGTACTTAGTAAATAAGCTGGCATAGTCTTTGGCTCATTCAGACCTGATCTCAAGGTTCCTGTCTTCTTAATTTCTGATCTCCTGAATCAGGAACAGGATCCTTAGGAACCTTATTGAAGAATGACCTGCTAGTCCTGTGACAGGGTAAGACAGTACAGAAGTTCCTCCATCTTATATCCTCACTGAGGCCTTTTCAGATTTAACTAGAATTTGATCTCCAGCGGAAAACCAGCCAACTCTATTCTAGGAACCCAAGGTCAAGATGTCCCAGCTAACTTAGCTATGCTGGGGAGTGGTGGCACACGCCTTTGATCCCCGCACTGCGGAGGCAGAGGCACGCACATCTCTGAGTTCAAGGCCAGCCTGGTCTGTAGAGTGAGCAAGTTCCAGGACAGCCCAGTTCCAAGCAAATGTTTTCTTTTTTTTTTTTTTCCGAGACAGGGTTTCTCTGTGTAACAGCCCTAGCTCCTACTTTGTAGACCAGGCTGGCATTGAACTCAGTGAGGTCTGCCTGCCTCTGCCTCCCGAGTGCTGGGGTTAAAGGCACGTGCTACCACTGTCCAGTGTCAGAACAAATCTTATTACCTGTTGTGCCCAGATTACAACCCCCCAGAGACCACCAGAGAGGCCCAGACTGTAATAAGCAAGGTTTAATCAGCATAATACAAACATGTTTGGAACCCCTGTCTACTGACCCCACTATAGTGATGTAGAGAGAGGAGTTGTATCTCTTCTGGGGTAGGCTTTTAAAGGCATAACTACAAAGAGGCTTTTTGAAGTTGCTTTGGCGTGGGTGTAAGGTCTTTTGCTTCCTCCCATTCTGCTAAGTCAGCTTTTTCCTTGTTTCCTGGCTGGCTGGGCTAAGTGACCTCACACTTGGAATCTCCTGGATGGAAGAGGGGAAGGCCACTATCTTCCTGGGAAAACATTCTGCTAGGAAATTTCTTCTCTTCCCTTTGAGAACAAGGAGTGAGGGTCTTACATACCCTTTTGCCACAGTGAAGTTGTTGGGATTGATTCCATATTTACTTATAGCTGGTTTAAGAGATCATAGGATCACTATCCTCCCAATTTCTTTTTTCTTTTTTTTTGTTGGGGGGGAGCGCGGCTTGGTTTTTGGAGACAGGATTCTCTATATGACAGAGTCCTGGCTGTCCTCAAACTCACTTTGTGGGTCAGACTGGTCTTGAACTCAGAGAACCACTCGCCTCTGCCTCCTGACTGCGGGGATACACCTGGCTCCAACAGCTTTCTTGAATTTGAATAGGAGTCTTATAACCAACCTGGCAGGAAGCCCTTCTGAGAGGCACTTAAACCCCCCTTCCCTTGAAGCAATTGAAACAATGGATCCCAAGGAATTGGTATTTCTCCAGGAATTTCGAGGTGGGGACTGGACGGGACAGGACGGGGGTTGGGAGGCGAATTCTGGTGTTGGCCAGAGGAAAACTTGTTGGTGGGGGGGGGGGGGAAGAGGTTTCACACTTTTCTAAACCTTGTTGTGTCAACCTTGCAGGTCAGGAGCAGAGGCCTTGATGGGCCAGATTACCCCTTCCCAAGGGCTGTTTTGGTTTCTCTTTAAATCTAAACCTCATGTCAGTACCCCAAAGATGAATTTAGAGGGGGCCTCCGAATTTCTTTTCTTCCTGGTTTTTGTTATTCTCTTTTATTCAGTTATTGAGGATGGGTGGGAAGAGCCTAGTGTGTCAGGGCTGCTAAGGCTCAGATTTCGACTCTCAACATTACCTTAACGTTCTCAGTTTCTAAAATAAAAAAAAAAAATCTGAACACCTATGCCAAAGGACTCTGATATAAGATTGTGGATTTTAGCGGTCTGCTTCAGAGATTACGAAGCATAAACTAGTTGAAGCAATGATGGGTGACGGAAAGTTTTGTGGATAGCTGGTTTGAAATACAAGGGCCTCGCACTTGGCATTCACAAGGGCCACTCTGCACACCGCTCTTCGAATAAATACACCGTCCAGAGGAAACGGTAAAAGTCAATTTCTGGGCTCTGGTCTGTTCAACCGCAGGGCCGCCCGCAGCGCCAGGTGTTTCCGGGGAACGTTTTTTGCGGCCTCCTGCAGGGTGAGTCCCGCCGCTCCAGCTTAGGCTCCGGAAACCACGCTCGCCACTTCCGTCTTAGACGGGTGGACTTCCCAAGGTGCCCACCGCAAACCCGGCAACTTTCCTGCCCAGAGTTTCAAGGCCCGCCGATCCCGCCGGTCCCGCCATGAGGGCGGGGCGAGGCGACTAGACCCCGCCCACCGACGCCGGGGCACGTCCGAGGTGGGGCCCCGCCCACCGCCCCGGCCGAGGTGCGTGCGGATTGGTTGCCGGGCTCCAGGCACTCGGGTCGGACGCGCCTCCTCCCGACTTTCCCGCCAGCTGCTGCCGCGCGGCGGAGGCGGTACCTGTAGGCGCTCCGAGTGGCGGCACGGTCGGGCCCGCCATCCTCCATCATGTCGCGACAAAGCACCCTGTACAGCTTCTTTTCCAAGTCCCCGGCGCTTGGCGACACCAAGAAGGCCGCGGCCGGGGCCTTACGTGAAGGGGGCGCCGCCGCCGCCGCCGTCTCCGGGGCCTCCGCTTCCCGCGGCAGGGATGCGGCCTGGAGCGAGACTGGATCCGAGCCCCGGCCCGCGGCGGTGTCCGCCTCGTCGCCCGAGGCAAAGAACCTCAACGGGGGACCGCGGAGCTCGGCCGTGCCGGCGGTTCCCGACAGGTAGCTGCTTGGGGGCGCTGAGGCGGCGCGTGGGCGGCCGGAAGGAAGGGGAGGCTGTGCAGGGCCAGGCGGCCGGCTGGCCGGAGGAGGGGCGGCTTGCCCGGGAGGAGCGGGGCTAGTGCCTGGGACTTTCGGGGGAGGCGCGTGGCCACTGTGGGGTGGGGTGGGATGGGTCGGGTCAGGTCAGGAGGCTCTGGGGCTGAGACCCCCCCCTTCGGCTCCGCGGGCGGGGGCGTGTCCCCCTGCGGGCCGGGGCCTGGAGGGGGCGGGCTGGGGCAGACGTCACGATAGTGTGCCTACAGAAGAAGATAGCCGGGAACTTGGGCTGCAGGTGGAAGTTTGTATCTGGTGAAAAAGGTGTTCCGGTTTGGGACGACGCAGTTTTTAAACGCACGATTCCATACGAGGGAAGGGTGCGGAAGGTTTTTCGGTTTTGTGGGCCTTGGAAGTATTGGAGTGTAGTGCCTTTGGCATGAAAGTTTGCTGGGGAAACCAGCCTGGGGTTGTCATATCACTTTGTGAATTTGTCTTTTTTGTCTGTTTGTTATTGTTGGGGTAATTAGACATTCTGGAAAGCTCGCTTTTATTGTTTTAAACACATATAATGTGGTGGTGACTGTTTAAGCCATGACTTGGCGACTCAAGAAAAATCAGATCAAATCTCTAGCCAATGGTTCTTAGCAGCGATTTTTGATGCCCTGTGTTCAAGGTGTCCTACAGGAATTGTTGGATTTTTCAGAGTTTAACTGATTGTAGAGGCAGTCTCTGTGTATTGGGAGAGGGGTTGTGGTTCTGGGCCTGGAGCATAAGACTTTGCATGCAGTACTACTGAGTTTTAATGTCCTTCCCTGCATGCAGTACTACTGAGTTTTAATGTCCTTCCCGCAGTTGTGTATTTAAATGATCGGAAAAAGCCACTTGAGTAGTCTAGGGTTGGAGGTTATAATTCGGCGCTTGCTGTAGTGTGTTCAAGGCCCTCGTTGTGTCTGACCTAAAGAATTATTAGTAGTCTCTGCTTGTGGGAACTTGAAGGGAGCATCTGCTGAAGAATGCATATTTATTTGGCTGTGAATTGATTTTGTGGCATCCAAAATAAAGGGTCGCATTTACTTTACTGTAAGGTACTTTATGTATTTTAATGTATCCTGAGTAGAAACTGATCCCAAAGTAAAATAGGAATTTTTTTGTGCGTCGGAGGAAGGAGAAGGGTGGTTCAGGTTAACCGATTCAGTTCTGTGAACAGACTAAAAAAACAGTTGGTTGTTGTTGTCGTCGTCCCCCCCCCCCNCCCAGACAGGGTTTCTCTGTGGCTTTGGAGCCTGTCCTGGAACTAGCTCTGTAGACCAGGCTGGTCTCGAACTCACAGAGATCCGCCTGCCTCTCCCTCCCGAGTACTGGGATTAAAGGCATGCGCCACCATCGCCCGGCTAAAAGAACAGTTGGAACTAGCCAGATTTGAGTGGCTTCTGGTTCTGGAAGAGAGTCTGCAAACTAGTAAATGAAGGAGGGTCAGAGGACAACTTGCAAGAGAATGTAACCGGTCCAATCACTGGACTGATAGTCCAAGACTTGAGTGTAGGATGGGAGCAGAAGATAACAGCATCATGTTTGCTGTTAATATTTCCTTTTGACACCCGGGTGGTGGTGGCACACGACTTTAATCCCAGCATTCGGGAGGCTAAGGCAGGTGGATTTTGTGTTCAAGACCTGCCTGGTGTACAGAGTGAGTCCCAGGACAGGCTCCTAAGCCACACAGAGAAACCCTGTGTCAAAAAACAAAAGGTTTTCTTTTATGCTGAAGTGTTGCTAATTTGCTTGTTTACTGGTTCTTTATCAGCTACCTGTAAAGCAGATGGGTCCTTCCATTCTGCATTGTCCTCTCATTCATCTCTGCCCTCCCCTGCCCCCCTTTTTTTTTTGTCCTGAGACAATCTCTCTGTAACCCTGGCTATCCTGGAACTACTTATGTAGACCAGGCTGGTTTTGAACTCACAGAGACCCGCTTGCCTCTACATCCTGAGTGCTGGACTTAAAAGCATTTGCCATGCTTGGCTCAGGGTATAATGTCGTCTTTGTCTATCATTTTTCCTTGTTTACCTTTAATTTTTTTTATTTTTAGTTTATCTTAATATAGCATTTCCCTCTTCATTTTCCTCTCTCCAATTCCATTTTTTAAATTACAATCTTAATTTACTATAAAAACATTTTAATTGCATACATACTTATATGTGTTCGGATGTTTATATGAGTGCAGATGCCCATGGAGGCCAGAGGCACCGGAAGTCAGAGTTAGGTGGTTGTGAGCACCCAGCGTTGGGTGCTGTGAACAGTACTTATGTGCTTTTAACTGACTCTGGAGCCATCTCTCTGGCTTCCTCTTTTTCCTTTTTTTGGCTTAAAAAATACATAGAAAAATATTAAAAAATATTTTAGACTGACTCATAATACATTTACAGACCTACTTGTGGGTGTTTTTGGTGTGAGTTTTCTTGAATTTTGGTCACACTAGAGCAGGCTAGCTTTTAACTTGGGCTAGCCTTTAACTTTAGCTTTCTGCATTAGCCTCCTGAGTGCTGGGGATTACAGGCATGCCATGGTCTTTTTAGTTTTGTTCAGTCCTCCAATCCCCCAACACAATGTCAGAGGTTAGTCTGGATAGTTTATTTATATGGTATCTCTAGATCAGTATAAATTTTGGAGGTGAGTCTTGCTCTGTACATCACTTGGTCATGAACTTAGCAGTCCTGCTCCCCGTTGTTTCTGGAACATGGTCCTGCCACCACCTGGAATGCACCACTTTCACGGTTTCTGTGACTGGCTGACTTTGAACCCCAAATTCTTTTGTTTTCTCCTCTCGAGTGCAGGGATTACAGGCCTGTGCTACCACATCTAGCTTTATTTATAGAGGCAGATACTAGCTTTGGTCAATTAATGGATTCTTTTTTCAAATGTAGGTTAAAGTTGTTGATGAGGTTTATAAACAGCTAGTAGTTGGTACCCACATGCACTAAATGTTACCCGAATATCAGGGAAATGCTTTGCTACCTAGCTGCCCCCTTAGTAGGTCATTTCTTAGTTCAGTTAAAATGCTTTTGAAATGAGTATGGTAACACCATTTTGTGTCTGTCTTGTTGCAGGACATGTGAACCCTAAGATTGCATTATTTACTAGAAAACCCTCTTCTAGTTGTGGTGTGGCTCAGCCCTCACACACCTTTAACTCCAGAGCTTTCTGCTTGAATACTGTAAACAGGATTAAGTTAAGTCAACCATGGGTCAAGAGGCCTAGCAAGCAATCAGTTGACAGAAAAAAGCCATAGAGTAAGAGGGAGTCAGGAGGAGGGATAGAGAGATGCTTAGGAAGTGGATGGGACATTCATTCAGTTTGAGGTTTGTTGTTGGAGATGTGTAGGAAAAGGGGTTTGGGGAAGTCGGCTGGGTGCTTTCTTTGCCTCTGAGCTAACAGGCTTTCACCCCAGCATCTGGCTCCCGAGTCTTTATTGGTAAAATTGCACGATTGAGATTTTGTTAAAAAAAAAAAAAAAAAAAAAAACCAGTGCCTAACCACTTCAGCTCATCCCGCCAATAACCACTTCCACCTTGGCAATACTGTTGGGACTGTCAACCCTGATCATTGGCCAGATATATTAACCAAAGTAATTAATGTTTGTGCAAGCTAAAACATAAAATAACTAAGAAGAAGCATTAATAAAATGGAACTCTACTTTTGGGTCTGGAAAATACTTCTAAGTTCTGCAGAAAGACATATGTTACACAGATACTCCAAACCATCCCTCCCCCAAACACTAATGTAACTGGTTTGCCCTTAAAAAGACTACTTCTGAGTTGCACCCAAGAGACATTTTGGAGGCATTAGCTCACTCTTGGTCTGGCCGTTATTAAAGCACTCTTATGCTCTTAATTGACTTAAATAGCATGGTTTTGGTTATCTTAAGCAGATCACTTCACTATTATTTAAATTTTAAGTTAAATAATTTTTTTAAAGGCTGGCATGGTAACAATCCTTTAATCCCTGCACGTCGTGGGCAGGTGGATCTCTGTGAGGTGGAGGCTACTTTATCAATGTAGAGAGTCCCAGGCTAACTCATGTTACATGTAAAGGCTATTATAAAAGTTAAGTTTTACTTTTGTTTATGTGTGCTGTGTTTGCATGTATGCCTGTGCACCACATGTGTATCTGGTACCCGTGGAGGATAGAAGGGTTACAGATAGTCATGAACTGTGATCTGGGTGCTGAGATTTGAATCTAGGTCTTCTGGGAGAACAGCCTAATCTCTGAGCCTTATCTTCAGCCCACTAATTAATATTTGAGACAGTCTCAAATATCAAAAGCTAGCCTCAAAACTTGTTGTGTAATGAATCTCTGACCTCCCCCCACCCCACTTCTGGATACTAAGCATTACAAGTATCTGTCACTGCGCCTGGCATTTATTTTTACTATTAGCTTTTATCCGAGCATAACTTATTTAAAATTTAAAACCTTATAGCATCCAATATTCTGGCATTTCACCTTTGGCATCATGAAGAGCCAATATATGTTACTGTGGGAGGGGATAAGATAATTTTAGCTTGGGCTGGAGAGATGGCTCAGAGGTTAAGAGCACTGGCTGCTCTTCCAGAAGTCCTGAGTTCAATTCCCAGCAACCACATGGTGGCTCACAACCATCTATGAGATCTGCTGCCCTCTTCTGGTGGGCAGGCATACATGCAGACAGAACATTGTATACATAATAAATAAATTAAAAAAAATAATTTTGGCTCACTTATTTCCCACTTTTTGTTTGTTTTGATAAAGGACACAACTCAGGAACAGCTAAATATAAGAGATGCCTATATATGTGTTTTGTGTGTATGTATATGTACTCATGTGCATATGTGGTGCCTGAGGAAGGCCAGAGGAGGACCTCAGAGCCTCTGGAACTGGAGTTACAGATAACTGTGAGCTGCCATGTGTGTTCAGGGAATTGAACCTGGTTCCTCTGGAAGAGTAGCCAGTGCTCTTAATTGCTGAGCCATTTCTCCAGTCCCATTATTTCTATTTTTTAAAAATTACCTGTTAGAATATGCGTGCCGTAGTAGGTTGTGAAAGTCAGAGAACAGTTTGGGGTAGTTGGTTCTCTACTGTGTGGGTCCTGCAGATAATAGAGCTCGGGCCATCCAGCTTGGCAGCAAGTGTGTTTACCCTCTGAGCCATCTCCTCTCCACTGTCTTGACTTTTGGGAGACAGGGTTTCTCTGTGTAGCCCTGACTGTCTTGGAACTCTCTCTGAAGACCAGGCAGGCCTGGAATTTAAGAATTTCACTGGCCTCTGGCTCCCACACTAGGATGTCTTGGCTCTTTTTTCAAAAGTAATTGCACTTTATATGTGGGGCTCTGAGAGATGGGTATGGCTGTGCTCACGGCATGGGGTGTGTATGGAGTTCAGGACAACTTGTGATGTTGGACCCTAGAGTCCAATCACTGAGGAGTTGCCCCAAGAGACCACCCTCACACCATGGTTGATATAAAAGCAAGAGGATTTGATTGATTCTGTTGCGACAGGGTCTTTCAGCATCGAGAAGCCAAAAAGACCCTGAATAGCTGGTACAGGCTACTTTTAAAGTAAAAAGCTACAGAAACAAGGGGGGAAGTCTGGAGGTTGTTTTCCAACTATTGGGATTGGCTTATTCAAAGTGCTATTAACAATAATTGGTCCGAGCCAGGACTGGAGGGCGGTTGCCAGATCAGGTGAGGAAACTTTTGAGGGTTACTTTGACCCCTTCCCAGGAACTGAGTCAAAACATCAGGAATTGAGTCAACATCTTAAGGGTTATCTTGCCTCAATTTCAATAACAGAGTTCTATCTGGAGAACATTCACAAAGACTCAGGGAGATGGAAAGTTTCCAACATTTCAGTACGTGTGTGGGTAATTAATTGTTAGATTCCTGGTTCCCAGGGAGGGGTGAAAGCACTAAGCCTGTAAGGCCTCAGAGTTATTTTAGAATTCTACAGTGAGAGGCACCCTTACCAGGTACTTTGACTTGCTGAACTATCACTCTGGCTCTGCTGTAGTCCCAGATGTAGTCCAGACTGCCTCTGTGTCTCAGGTGCTGGGATTGAAGGTTGCATAATCAGTATATGTGGGAACTGGGGAGGTTGGATGGTAAAGAACTTGCTTTACAAGTATGAGGATCTTAGTTCATTACACAGAAACCACCTAAAAAATAAACCGGGCATGGTGGCATATGCCCTTGGCATTGGGGAGGCAGATCCCTGGGGCTAGCAGGCTAGCTAGCAAGCCACGCAGCCTAGCCCATTTGGCAAGTTTGAGGGCAGTGAGAGATTCTGTCTCAGAACAAAAAATGATGGCTGGTAACAGGAGTGGCACCTGAGATTGACCTCTGGTCCCCACATCCTTGTGAATGTATAACTATACACATGTACTCAACACACAAAGCTTTTAGTATTGCTAGAAAAACCTGAGAGCCGGGCAGTGGTGGTGCAAGCCTTTAACCCCAGCATTTAGGAGGAAGAGGGAGGTGAATCTCTGAGTTTGAGGCCAGCCTGGGCTACAGAGCAAGTTCCAGCGACACTTGACCTCATTGGCATCTTTTTCCCTACTGCAAAAAAAAATTGTCTTGGTTGGCAACAGGTTAAATGTGCTCCACATTGGGAAATACAGCCATAGACATCTGTTAGCGATAATAAAGGAATATAGAGAAAAAGTCCTCTTCTTCCTTAGAAATCAAAGCCAGGCGTGGTGGCTTTGATCCCAGCCCTAGGAGGCAGAGGCAGACAGATCTTTTGTTTGTTATCCAAGTATCCTGTGGAGTTCCAAGACAATCTGGGCTACACAAGAAAACACTATCACGAAAAAACAAAATTAAGGAAAAAAAGATTTTAGAGAGAACTCAGTCCAGCTTTTCAGTGGCTAAACTGCTTGAGTGAAGGAAGGGAAGGCCAGCCCTCACTTGGCCCTAGGCTTAGTGTTGAGGGCTAGGCCTTTATCTAAGTCCCTGAGAGTGGAGAGGAACTCATTGAAAACCTGGCAAGGTCAGTAATAGCCTGGGGACAGGGCATTGGGGAAGTTTCCGGATCCTGGAAACATCCCACCCCCACCCTAGCCACCAAGGGCTTCAGTGTTCAGTTCCAAAGCTGCTGGGTGCACTTGAGGTGTCTTCTATCCCTTTTTACAGCATTGCTTGATCAGCTTCCTGCTGATTTTGTTCCACTCCCCTCTCCCCCCAGCTGTATATTACATGCTTTATTTAATAAACTTGCTTGGTATTAAGGCACAGTTTATGCAAGACCTCCTGACCTCAGTTTTCCTATCTTTATTTTTTGGTCCCCTGGTTCTTCCTTTTGGGAATGTGTCACTGAAGATAAGGAAACAGTTATCTGTTTGAATTGTGCAGGTACCGCTTCTTCATGGTGACCGTGTAGTGAGCCTGATGTGATATGCATAAACTTGTACTGGTCACTATAGAATCTGAAGTTGTGCCAGGCATTGGTGGGGTCTCACACTTTTAGTCCCATCACTTGGGAGGCAGAGGCAAAGGATCTGTCTCTTGAGTTCAAGGCCATTCTGGTCTATAAAGTGAGTTTCAGGACAACCAGAGCTACACACACACACACACACACACACACTCTGTTTCAAAACAACAGCAAAAACCAAAGAGTGAAATTGTAAGCCAGTCCTTATAAAGATACAGAGACAATACAAGATGATACTCATATTCTCTTACTATTGTATTTTTTTAAATTATTTTATTTAATATGTATACAGTGTTCTGTCTGCATACTTGCCTGCACCACAGAAGAGGGCATCTGATCTCATTTTGGATGACTGTGAACCACCATGTGGCTGCTAGGAACTGAACTCAGTACCTTTTAAAGAGTAATCAATACTCTCTTAACCTCTGAGCCATTTCTCTAGTCCTCTATTGTATTCTAAAAGTATCTGTTTTCCCTCTTTGAGTGCCGGAATGGAACCCATAGCTATGCCCGTGATAGACAAGTATTGTACCATTGACCTATGTTTCCCAAATAAATGTGTTCTTGTGTGCATGTAGACACATTTTTGAGCAGGTCTTGTAATCCAGGATGGCCTTAAAATCCTTGTGTTCCTCCTGCTTCAGCCATAATTTATTTATTATTTATTTATTTATTATGTATACAATATTCTGTCTGTGTGTATGCCTGCAGGCCAGAAGAGGGCACCAGACCAGATGGTTGTGAGCCACCATGTGGTTGCTGGGAATTGAACTCAGGACCTTTGAAAGAGCAGGCAATGCTCTTAACCGCTGAGCCATCTCTCCAGCCCGCTTCAGCCATAATTATGGGCTGGGATTGCAGGCATATGCCCTCATGCCTAGTTGGGGAAGTGGTTTTTGAAGAAATACTGCTTCATGATTGGGTCCAAGTCAGTTGACTTCAACTGACTGCTCTGGAAATGTCTGAACTATTCTTACTGTAGTAGTGTGCTTATCTTAATGCCGGGGCCCACTAGGAATGTACAGCAGACGATGGCTATTCAGCTGGTCGGGCCCACCGGATGAATAATTGTGATGGGGAGCTCCACTGTGGGGCTGGCTGTAGGTGGCATTTGTTTCTGCCTGTAGTCTTCTCATGCGCTGCCACAATTCTTCCTAAAAAGAATAGCTGTGGGGTTCTTTCCACAGCCCACTGGTGGTGTGTTTTACACTTTTTGGGCATAATTATATCTGAATTGACAGAAGGATGACTTGTTCTTATACTGTATAATTTTGGGGAATAAAATATACTTTCATGCCAGGCCTTTATTCCATGGCTTCAAGACAGTTTCATACAGTTGGCTGATTTAAAACCTCAGAGCGAACCCAAAGTAAATGAAATGCATAAGGACAGATTCCCAAGTGTCCATTGCTGCACCAAGGTCAAGCATGGAACAACTATTGTGCCACTTTTTTTGCTTGCAAAAGCCTGGCAGATAACTTTAAAGACACAACTCCTTGTACAAACCCTCTCAGCAGCTGCACATACTCCTCACTTTTATTATACGACGTCCAGCCAGCTGTTCATATTGCTTAGGTCCTGAATTTCAGTGTCACTTTGTATGATGTCTCTCAGGCTAAGTACAGAGAGGCTTTGCCTCCTGCCTCCATGACCAAGTGCAAGCGTTGTCATGGTTACACATGTCCAGCTGGTCGGTGTGACATTCTAAGCCTGAGAGAAACTTGTGATTCCTTGTGTGTCAGAATGGCTGTTTTCTTACGTTTACTGAAAAAATGATGTTTCTTGAGTGTGTGTTTCTTACTCCCCTCAGATAGAAAAGCTGCATTCCAGGATTTTTTACATACCCTGGGTATGATCTTGGAGCAGACCCTCCAAAGGTCGCAATATTTTAATATTGTACGTGCTGAGAAACTTTTAATTGGGCCTAGAGAATACTGCTATTGAATGCACTTGGGCAGGAATAGTTATTAGTAGCCTTTCTACCATTGAGGGGGTTCTTGAATGGTCTGTGCTCAGAGACAACCCACAAGAGCCAAATCATTTAGGCATGTGTAGTCACTATTTCTCTCTCTCTCTGGACTTTTGAGACAGGGTTTCACTGTGTAACAGTCCTGGCTGTCCTGGAACTAGTGCTATAGACCAGGCTGGCCTCAACTCAGAGAGCCGCCTGCCTCTGCCTCCTGAGTGCTGGGATTAAAGGTGTGGACCACAGTTCGAGACCAGCCTGGTCTACAAGAGCTAGTCCCAGGACAGGCTCCAAAACCACAGAGAAACCCTGTCTCGAAAAACAAAACAAACAAACAAAAAAAAGGTGTACACCACACTGCCCAGCCACTGAAGTCTTGTAACTGACAAGATAACTGTCTGAATTTTCATTTTAAAACTTCTGAGAAACAGTTGTCATCTAGTACCAGTGTATTTGTTTTAATTGTTAAATAAGCATTGTATTAGTTTGCTTACCTTATAAAAGGTGAACCTTCTGACTTACCAGAAGTTTCTAAAGTTTTTTTTTTTAAAAAATAGATTTTTTTAAATGATTTAACTTTATTTATTTATTTTAAATATTTATTTATTATGTATACAATATTCTGTCTGTGTGTATGACCTCAGGCCAGAAGAGGGCATCAGACCCCATTATAAATGGTTGTGAGCCACCATGTGGTTGCTGGGAATTGAACTCAGGACCTTTGGAAGAGCAGGCAATGCTCTTAACCTCTGAGCCATCTCTCCAGCCCCTTAACTTTATTTTTTTATGTGCATTGGAAGGAAGGTGTCAGACTCCCTGGAACTGGATTTCCAGACAGTTGTGAGCTGCCATGTGGGTGCTGGGAATTGAATCCAGGTCCTCTGAAAGAGCAGTCAGTGCTCTTAACTGCTGAGCCATCTCTCTAGCTTAATGAGAGCTTCCTTAAAATTGTTTATTTGTGGGTAATTGCCTTTGAAGTAAGGTAACTAAATATTAACCAAATTCTATATTTCTTTTTGGCAACAGTTCTTGTGACTTTTCACCAGGCGATTTGGTTTGGGCTAAGATGGAAGGTTATCCCTGGTGGCCTTGCCTGGTTTATAATCATCCCTTTGATGGAACATTCATCCGGAAGAAAGGGAAATCGGTTCGTGTTCATGTCCAGTTTTTTGATGACAGTCCAACAAGGGGCTGGGTTAACAAAAGGATGTTAAAGCCATATACAGGTAAGAGATACAGGGTGAGTGGGAGAGGAAATACTGATTGTCCATTATATAGTGAAATTGTGTGTAAGAGAGAGAGATTCCTCAGCAGATTGTAAAAATAGCAGTTGTAATCTGACATTAAAGAGATGGGATGCAGCTGGTCTGTGCTCCTTCATTTTGTATGGAACCTTTATTTTTGTCTTTTGAATGACATACAGCAATTAAAGCCCTTCATGAAAAATTTGTCTCTTGATGGGAGTTAATTGAACTATGAAACAGACAGGAGAAGTGTAAAAAGTTCTGTTAGCTCTATTTTGAAGGAATAAGTGGGTAATGTAAGCAGGATAATAGTGTGGGTCAGTGACATTCTCTATGACAGATGCATACCACATGGCCTCCAAAACTGCAGCCTATTGAGTATATTTGAGTTGTGTATCACACCAGAACACCAGCAGTGCTGCAAACTTCATCTCACATGGCCAAATGCATCTCCTGTCTCTTGTTATATATAGTATACATACAGGATACAGTGCACTGTACATTACCTGTGGGCTGTTGAAATAAGAGCGGCGGGGCTGCGCCCCCAACACCCCAGCCGCTTGCTAGCTCATGCCCGAAATAACAACACACAAACTGTATTCATTTAAAGAACTGCTTGGCCCATGAACTCTAGCCCTTACAGGCTAATTCTCGCACCTAGACTAGCCCATTTCTAATGATTGTAAGCACCCCAAGGTGCGCTTACCGAGAAGAGTCTAACCTCCTCCGTCCATCCTGGTGTCTCTGCTCCAGAGAGCAGAGCTGTCCGGTCTCTCCGGGAGTAGAGCAGAGTCTGACCTCACTTCCTCTTCCGCCCAGCATCCTATTCTGTTTATTCCTCCCACCAATGCTTTAACCTATCAGGGCCAGCTAAGCAGTTTCTTTATTGCTCAGCCAATGAAATCAACAGATTGATATGACACTCCCACATCAGTGGGCAAGTCCACATCCTTTATTCCCAGCATCCCAGGTTAGCACATTGAACTCTCTAATATACGGGATACAACAGGGTCAGTTTCCCAGAACTCTTAAGAACCATACCTCTTGCTTAGTGTGCTTGTCCTGCAAAAGGTGGTAGGTTCACTGAAAAATACCATGTCAGAATGGTTAGAGAACCAGGAAGTTGATTCTCTTACTTAACCTCTGCTATATAATCTTGGTGAATGATACTGGTTTTTTTTTTGTTTGTTTTGTTTTTTGGGTTTTCAAGACAGGGTTTCTCTGTAGCTTTGGAGCCTGTCCTGGAACTAGCTCTTGTAGACCAGGCTGGCCTCGAACTCAGAGATCCACCTGCCTCTGCCTCCCAAGTGCTGGGATTAAAGGTGTGCGCCACCACTGCCCAGCTCCGATACTGTTATTCATATATAAAATGCCTTCTTATGGCAGCCAATGATAAACGATTCTTTAGAAATAAATGTAATATTTTAAAACTGCCTGGGCAAAATCAGGAAAGTGTTTATGTTGTCAGTGTGTGTGAAGTGTTATGTCTTGGTCTTTAAAATCCCATTTGTTGGGCTGAGTGTATATTTTGGTGATAGAGCCCTTGCCCAGAATGTGCACAAGTACAAGGTCTTGTTTTTTCCTGTTAGTGTTGGGGAAACTGCCCCTGGTTGTCCTGGATACTGTTGACTAGGCTGGCCTCAAATTCACAAGAGATTAAGGGAGTAGTGGAGGGCCTATTTTACTTTTTCAGACTAAATTGTATAGGCTACCTTCAACTCACTTTGTAGCCTAGGCTGACTTTGAATTTGTTTTTGTTTTTGAGACAAAGTGGTTTTTTTTTTTTTTTTTTATAGCTCAGGCTAGGTCCCATCAAGTGTGCGCACACACACACACACACACACACACACACACTTGAAATAACATGCTTGTTTTAGTTTGCTAGCCAGGAGCATGAATGGAGAGGCCTCTTGTCCAAATTCTGTCTTGTAGTTACTGGACCAAGTGTTTATGTGTGTGGTGTATGCAGTAAAGCTATAGGGGGCACTTTGGGAAAAGTTCAGGCCCCCTTCCAGTTGATAATTCTTGTTGCAGGTTATAGCTTTTTTTTTTTTTTTTTAAAGAGCTAGGGAAAGGGTAAGTTGTATCTTCTTAGATGGTTTGTCTTAGATGGTTCATAGAAGTTGTTAGTTCCCATGAAGTTCAGGTAGTCCTGTTTCCATGTGCAGAAAGAAGGTAAATATAATAATGCTTTGGATTTGTTAATTTAGACATTTGGCTTTTCTTTTCCAGTCATGGTTCTATTTTGGCAGAAGAACAGATCAGAGACATTTCAGTTTCCAGTTAATGTCTCTTTGAAAAGTAATTTTTAGCATTAAATTTGTGATGCGAAGTTTTTGTTGAATAGATAAAAATGTTTTCACTTAAGATAATGAAAATCAAGTTCTAGGGATTGAACCCAGGGTTCATGATAGGCAAACATTCAACCATTGCACTGCATTCCTATGAAATAAATTTTAAATGAAGAGTTTTATTTTAAAGCGAAGGTCTTTGAATATTGCATTTGTTGTTGGGAGGAAAACGTATTTAAATGATAGGCACTTTGTTAAAGAACTGCGGTTTGGTTCTTTTTCTGAGACTGAATTTTATGTAGCCTAGGCTGGACTCCAGCTCTGTAGCATCTTGAGCTCCTGACTCTCCAGATGTCTGCCTCTCAAGGGCTGGATATTACATTTAGTATTACCATTTCTGGTTCTGGTATAATGGCGTGGGGGGTATGACCCAGGGCCTCTCATGTGCTAGGCATGCATTCTACCTACCAGTTGAGTTACATTCCAGCCTGGTTATCCAGCTGCTTATTTAAATAAATCTGATCTGTCCTTGGGACAATTTTAGAAAGAGTCCCTAACCAAACCACATTGGTATCTGCTTCACTGTGAGGTTTGTCATACTGTGGCACATTCTGAGACCTTAGAAGAGAGACTTAAGTGGCCTGGGATGATTTAACAGAGCAAATTCAAAGTAAAATTGGTGATTCCAGTTTTACTGCTAGCTTTTCCCTGAAAATTCCTTCCTATAAACTTTTGACCTATGTATATAAAAAAATGGGGCATTAAAAAATTATAACTGATTGTAACCATTCTTGTTCACAGTGTAATTTGGCCAACTATTCAGCCACTGTGTTCTCATTGTAAGTATATTTCTAGGTTCAAAGTCCAAGGAAGCCCAAAAGGGAGGTCATTTCTACAGTTCAAAGTCTGAAATCCTGAGAGCAATGCAACGCGCAGATGAAGCCTTAAATAAAGACAAGATGAAGAGGCTTGAGTTAGCAGTGTGTGATGAGCCTTCAGAGCCAGAAGAGGAGGACGAGACAGAGGTCAGGCATTCTGTTCTCTTAAAGTGTAATGAGGTAAAATGATTGTATGTGATGTGCATACCTTTAATCCTGGCGCTGGGGAGGCAGAGGCAGGCAGATCTCTGAGTTTTGAGGCCAGCCTGGTCTACACAGAGCAAGTTCAAGGACAGACAGGGATACACAGAGAAACCCTGTTTTGTTTTTTTGAAGTGACTGTCCAGTGTATGTGTGTATAAATATCCATCCATCCATCCATCTGTACTTTCCTAGATTTTAACAATTACCCCCCCCCCCTTTTGAGACAATCTTTGTAGCTGAAGGCTAGCCTCAAGCTCAGAATCTTCTTGCTTTTTGCTTTTCAAATATTGGGATTGTGGGCTGTTACATGTTATCTCCTAGTCCTTGGGATTGAACCCATGGTCAGACGTCAGACCACTGCTCTACCACTTGTCTTTTTTATCACTTCTTTATAGAAAAAAGCTATTTTTTATTTGAGATAGGGTGTTGCCGAGTTGCCCAGGTTAGCCAGAACTCCTGACTTAACATCACAAGAAGTTGGATTATTGACCTGATGTATCAGGTTCAGTTTATGTTTAAATTTAGGTTAAATAAATAGCCTTAAGAAAGAACATTTTCTCAAGATGTGTGCAACATTGCAGCATACAGGTAATATTTCACTGTAGCATTGTTTTTATTTCTCTAAGACAGGCCTTGAACTGACATGTATTGGGGATGACTTTAGTGATTCGCCTGCTTCTACCTCCCAAGTGCTGGAATTACAGGTGTATGCCAACATTCCTGGTTTATGAATTACTGGGGATCAAACCAAGGAATTTGCATGTTAGTTAACTGAGCTATGTCCCTGCCTCATGCTGACCTCAACTTTCTGGTAATGTTTATGCCTCAGCCTCCGAAGTACTGGTGTTATGAGCCTGAGTCATAACGTCTGAGTTCTACACAAGGGTTTTTCAAGTTTTGTTTTAAAATTTTTTCCCTCTTTGTCTGGCAGGTGCAGCATGCAGCTTACGTATCCGATAAGAGTGAAGATAATCAAAGTGAAAGTGAAGAACTGCAGCCTAAGGTGCAGGGGCCTAGGCGAAGCAGTCGGCAAGTAAAAAAGCGAAGGATTATATCAGATTCTGAGAGTGACATTGGTGGCTCTGATGTAGAATTCAAGCCAGACACTAAGCAAGAAGGAAGCAGCGACGAAATGAGCAGTGGAGTTGGAGACAGTGATAGTGAGGACCTAGGGACCTTTGGTGCTCCAAAGCGGAAGAGAGCAATGGCTGGTCACGGTGCATTTAGAAGGAAAAGTTCAAGGAAGGAAACATCCTCAGCCACCAAACGAGCAACTCGAATTTCATCAGAAACCAAGAGTACCTTGAATGCTTTCTCTGCCCCTCAGAATTCTGAATCCCAAACCCATATTAGCGGAGGAGGTGACAATAGTGGGCCCACTATTTGGTATCATGAAACTTTAGAATGGCTTAAGCCAGAAAAGAGAAGAGATGAGCACCGGAGACGCCCTGATCACCCTGATTTTAATTCTTCCACACTGTATGTGCCTGAAGATTTCCTTAATTCCTGTACTCCAGGGATGAGGAAGTGGTGGGAGATTAAGTCTCAGAACTTTGATCTTGTTATTTTTTATAAGGTGGGGAAGTTTTACGAATTGTATCACATGGATGCCGTTATTGGAGTCAGTGAGCTGGGACTAGTATTCATGAAGGGCAACTGGGCCCATTCTGGTTTTCCTGAAATTGCATTTGGCCGATTTTCAGATTCCTTGGTGCAGAAGGGCTATAAAGTAGCACGAGTGGAACAGACTGAGACTCCAGAAATGATGGAAGCACGATGCCGGAAGATGGCACACGTGTCTAAGTTTGACAGAGTGGTGAGAAGGGAGGTTTGTAGGATCATCACCAAGGGCACACAGACGTACAGTGTGCTGGAAGGTGATCCCTCTGAGAACTACAGTAAGTACCTTCTGAGCCTTAAAGAGAAAGAGGAAGATTCCTCTGGGCACACTCGTGTATATGGTGTGTGCTTCGTTGACACTTCACTGGGCAAGTTTTTCATGGGTCAGTTTTCAGATGATCGCCATTGTTCCAGATTTAGGACTCTTGTGGCACACTATCCTCCAGTACAAATTTTGTTTGAGAAAGGAAATCTCTCAACAGAAACTAAAACAGTTCTGAAAGGTTCATTGTCCTCTTGTCTTCAGGAAGGTCTGATACCAGGTTCCCAATTTTGGGATGCCACCAAGACTCTGAGAACACTCCTTGAAGAAGGATATTTTACTGGGAAGTTAAATGAAGACAGTGGTGTAGCACTGCCTGGGGTACTTAAACGTATGACCTCAGGGTCAGATTCTATTGGCCTGACACCAGGAGAGAATAGTGAATTGGCCCTCTCTGCTCTAGGTGGTTGTGTTTTCTACCTCAAAAAATGCTTGATTGATCAGGAGCTTCTATCAATGGCTAATTTTGAAGAATATTTTCCCTTGGATTCTAAAATGGTCACCACAGTAAGACCCGGTGCTGTCTTTACTAAAGCCAATCAGCGAATGGTGCTAGATGCAGTGACATTAAACAACTTGGAGATTTTCCTGAATGGGACAAATGGTTCTACTGAAGGGACTTTGCTAGAGAGGCTTGATACTTGTCATACTCCCTTTGGCAAGCGGCTCCTAAAACAATGGCTTTGTGCCCCCATCTGTAGTCCTTGCGCTATAAGTGACCGCTTAGATGCTGTGGAAGACCTGATGGCTTTGCCTGACAAAATCACTGAAGTTACAGAACTCCTAAAGAAGCTACCAGATCTTGAGAGGCTACTGAGTAAGATCCATAATATTGGATCTCCCCTAAAAAGCCAGAACCACCCAGACAGCAGGGCTATAATGTACGAAGAAACCACATACAGCAAAAAAAAGATCATTGATTTTCTTTCTGCTCTAGAAGGATTCAAAGTAATGTGTAAGATTATAGGGCTTATGGAGGATGTTGCTGATGATTTTAAGTCTAAAACCCTTAAGCAGGTTGTCACTCTACAGACAAAAAGTCCTGAAGGCTGTTTTCCTGATCTGAACACAGAGCTGAACCGATGGGATACTGCTTTTGACCACGAGAGGGCTCGAAAGACTGGACTCATTACTCCAAAGGCAGGATTTGACTCTGATTATGACCAAGCACTTGCTGACATAAGAGAGAATGAACAGAGTCTCCTGGAGTACTTAGATAAACAGCGCAGTCGGCTTGGATGCAGGACCATAGTCTACTGGGGAATTGGTAGGAACCGTTACCAGTTGGAGATTCCAGAGAATTTTACTACCCGCAACCTACCAGAAGAATATGAGTTGAAATCTACTAAAAAGGGCTGTAAACGATACTGGACCAAAACGATTGAGAAGAAGTTAGCTAATCTTATAAATGCTGAAGAACGTAGGGACATGTCTTTGAAGGACTGCATGAGGCGGCTGTTCTATAACTTTGATAAAAATTACAAGGACTGGCAGTCTGCTGTAGAGTGCATTGCAGTATTGGGTAAGGCTTTAAACAACCCTGTTCCCTGGGCTTTGTGTCTCAGCTACACATCTCTAATCATGGGTGTGTATATTGACATGTATGCATACATTTTTGTTTTGAATCAAATGAACTACGTTGCACAAGGCAATTGAAGTAACTGAAATTTGGATTTTAGCCATTAATAACTTTGTGACAGTTTTTGGAATAGCTGAATTATTGAGGGAAGATTTTTTTTTTCAGATTTCTTTTAAAAATGTTTATTGGTACTAGGTCATTTGCTTTTTGATTCGAGACAGAACCTCTAGTTTAAGCTTACCTTGAACTCTTGGCAATCTTCCTGCCTCAGTTCCTCAACTGCTAGGATTACTTGTAGAACCAAGCCACTGTTGCCTAGTTTTACCATTTAATTTGCCATGTTAGGAATCAAATCTAGAACCTTGCACATGCTGGGCAAACACTGTCACTAAGCCAATTCTTGACCCCAAATTGCTTTTGTGATTGAGGTTTTAATTTTTTTTTTTTCTTAAAGTAGAAATTTGGTAATCTTCAGATATCAGGGCTAGTGCATCTGTTTTTTAAAGTATGGAAACCAAAATTTGTTCTAGGTTCCTCCTCCCCTTCTTTTTGATGGTGGGGGACTGAAGCTAGTGCTTCAAGCATTTGTCCACTGAACTACAACCCTAAGGTACTATCCTGAGACTGTAACCCTCATCTGAACACAATTATTAAATGGACTGAATAGTACAATCCTTTCACAGCACAGATTTCTAAATTGGTTCATTTGTCTCTGCTGTTCCCAGCACTAGCTACAAGGCCCTATCACAATGTGTGCTGGCCTTGAACTCTGAGATTTCCCCCACGCCTCTGTCTCCCAAGTGCTGGGACACACACCTTTAGATAGACCTCCCAGCTGATCTATCTCTTATTCCTTATTATATAAGCAGCCACCCTCATGTGGATGTGGAGAAGAGAGGACTTAGAGAACTGCTGAAATGGAAACTTCCATAAGAAGTTTTCCATAAAACACCCAGGCCAATAACTTGGTTTCAGTCACAGCATTTTGTTCTAAAATGGGCTCTACTACAAGGCTTTCCAAGTGCTGGGATTAAAGGTGTTTGGTATCATGCCTGGCACTAAGAGCATTTTAGGACAAAATAGAACATAAAGTAAACATACTTTACTGAGTAGTACAGTACCTTTTGTGTGTGTTAGGTGTTGGGCTTGGTACAGTTCCTGTGGAGATGATAGCTTAGTGGGAATTTGCTCTCCTACTGTGCAGATCCTGGGGATTGAATTTAGGTCATTGGCCTTGGTGGCAAGAACCTTTGGCCTGCTGAACCATCTTGTTGGCACATTTTTAAAAAGACATTTTATAGTAGCTAGAAAAAGTACTGTGTAGTGGGTATGATAATGTATACCTAGCAAGAAATGAACAAAACGATGCTTTTAACTTCTTTTGACAGATGTCTTACTGTGCTTGGCTAACTATAGTCAAGGAGGAGATGGTCCCATGTGTCGCCCAGAAATTCTATTACCGAGAGAAGACAGACACCCCTTCCTAGAGCTTAAAGGGTCACGGCATCCCTGCATTACCAAGACTTTTTTTGGAGATGATTTTATTCCTAATGACATCCTGATAGGCTGTGAAGAAGAAGAAGAAAATGGCAAAGCCTATTGTGTGCTTGTTACTGGACCAAATATGGGGGGCAAATCTACACTCATAAGACAGGTAATTTACCCTTCATGTTCTATTAATTAGAAAGTAGTGAGGGGCAAATATACTCTAGTCCATTTTCCAGATAGCACAAAGTCACATAAGGGAAGCAGAGGGAAACTGTGTAAAGTTGCATTTGTCTCACCAGAGAGAAACCTCTTAGCTAATGTTAAGGTGGTAAACACACAATGAGACCCTGGCTTTGCTTTTCATGACCTTGACAAAGACAGAGAGGGGGAGGGAGGTTTTAGGTGATCTTTGACTTGACTAAATTTAGAAGGTACATTCAAAGTGAACAAAATTGTAGAGATTATATAATAAAATAATGATACTGATTTATTTTGATTCTGGGGATTGAGTCCAGGGCCTCATGTGTGTACCTGTTCTTTTTGTTGGGTTTCTCTGTGTAACAGTCTTAGCTGTCTTGGAACTAGCTCTTTTAGACCAGACTGGCCTCGAACTCAAAGAGATCCTGCCTCTGCCTCTGCCTCCCAAGTCCTGGGATTAAAGGCGTGTGCTACCACTGCGGCATGTGTACGTCCTTCTAGCTGTACTGTTGTTCTCCTTCCCCAGTACTGTTAATTTTATAACTACTGAGAGGAAACAAAGCAGCCATTCTGACATACTTGTCTTTCCGATTACTCACTAGACTTAGCCAACCACAGAGCTAAAATTGGCCTTTTAAATTTCCAAAAGGCTGTAAAGAAGTCCAAAATATTTGTTAGGCTTTACTTATATGGAGTGCCAGATTCCTCCATAAGAACTCTTGAGTCAAATGTGTACTACGTATAGGTTCTCTAATACCAGTCATGACATTCCTTTCTTCCATCGTCACAGGCTGGTCTATTGGCTGTAATGGCCCAGGTGGGTTGTTATGTACCTGCTGAAGTGTGTCGGCTCACACCAGTAGATAGAGTGTTTACTAGACTTGGTGCCTCAGATAGGATAATGTCAGGTGAGTTGTTCTTTCTCCTCCACCCACCCCTAAGGCATTATGTAAAAGTCAAACTTTAAAAACATGTTAAAACTTAAATTTTTGTGTTTTTACCTCTTGCTTGTCATTATTCAAACAAGATATAATCTGTTAATAGTCCTGTTTCCTTTTTTAGGTGAAAGTACATTTTTTGTTGAACTGAGTGAAACTGCCAGCATACTTAGGCATGCAACAGTACATTCTTTGGTGCTTGTGGATGAGTTAGGTAAGAAGAAGCAGTTTTTGTTTCCCTCTTTCTGTAGTGCCCAGGCTGCTCCTGGTACCCTGTCATGAGGTGTACATCTCTTAATGTACAGTACATTTCACTTTCACAGGAAGAGGTACTGCAACTTTTGATGGGACAGCAATAGCCAATGCAGTTGTTAAAGAACTTGCTGAAACCATAAAGTGTCGAACATTGTTTTCTACACACTATCATTCATTAGTAGAAGACTATTCTAAAAATGTTTCTGTGCGCCTAGGACACATGGTATGTGGAATTACCCAGGCATTTTTCATTTGGCAGCACATAAATCATAGAGCTGTAATAAAATAGCTTTTCTTTCTTGAAGGCTTGCATGGTAGAAAATGAATGTGAGGATCCCAGCCAGGAGACTATTACCTTCCTCTATAAATTCATTAAGGGAGCCTGTCCCAAGAGCTACGGCTTTAATGCAGCAAGGCTTGCTAATCTTCCGGAGGAGGTTATTCAAAAGGGACACAGAAAAGCAAGAGAATTTGAGAAGACGAATCAGTCATTACGACTATTTCGGTAATTATTTCCCAGTAAAGAATATAATTTTCCTATAGCTGACTTAGTTGGAAGGCTGGTACATAGACAAAAATGAAATAATTTTTTATTTATTTTTTTTTAAAGGGAAGTTTGTCTGGCTAGTGAAAAGCCAACTCTAGATGCTGAAGCTGTCCATAGGTTGCTGGCTTTGATTAAGGAATTGTAGACTACATTGGAAGCTGAGTTGACTTTTGACAAAGGTGGTAAATTCAGACAACATTATGATCTAATAAACTTTATTTTTTAAAAATGACCATTTTTCCATTTTCTTTCTAGGAAATTAAACCCTTTTAATTCTCATCTACCTTCTACATTATGGTTATTGAATACTCCACAATATATTAAGTCTAGATGTTATGGTACATGCATACACTTTCAGGCTGTTTATACCCACTGTCACCAATACACATAAATGGGAGGGGGAGCTATGAAACTGTATAGGGCTGTATATATACTGGTCTCAGCTTAATGTAGGAAACTGCTTTAATTTCCAGCCATTTTGTCTAAACTGTTCAAATAAAAACTATGAACAGAATTCAAATACAGGCCTGTTTTGAAGAGACTTTCTAAAGTGAACTTTAAAACATAGTAGTTTTTACCTTTCACAAAACTGAGATACAAGAATACTTTTGTTTACAGTGCATCCCTTCCTAGGAAGTCTCATTAAAACACACTCAACTTTTTTCTAGGGATGATTTTTTTTTTTTTTTTTGAATGCTGCACAGGAGAGGGAAGGAAATAATAGTCTTAACTTTTCTTAAAGGATACCAGAAACATTGCTGGATATAATTTAAGATTAGTGTTTTTCTCTTTCATAGAAAGAACGTACATACTGGGACATGAGTACAGTTACAGCAAGTCTAGGTGTGCTAACAAAACAGGGCACATTCAAGTACAATAAGATTTTGCTTGAAATTAAAAACAAACTACATGAGATTAAAGCATTAAAATCATATTCTCAATCTGAATACATGTTAAAAAAAATCAATGCAGAAGTGCTAGCTCACATTTTTACCATATTACAAAAGCAATTGGTACCCATGTCCATAAAGGCAGCAACAAAGCTGCTTGTCTATTTGAAGATTACTACTGCAAATCGGACTGCATTCAATGCTAGCTGTAAAAACACCAGCTTTTTCAGAAGTTGGTATCTGTACAAAATTGCAGCTTATTTTCTTCACTTCTGTCCCTTCAAAAGTCTTTACACAGTAATGCTAAAATACCCAGCTTTGAGATCCTGAGTCAATATATTGCCACTTTCTTTTTGGTAGCTTGAGCTTCATAGTGTCAACTGACCTTGTGTATCCATCTTTTCAGTACAGTCTCTTTCTGTAGCATGGGCAAGTATTTTAAATCTTCCAAAAAAATGTTTTTAAGTTACGATGTTAGAATGACAGGACTTTTTCTTTAGGGAGGAATTCAGTTGTGCTGCAACGTATTAGATTCTATAGGTGGAGCAGAATCATATAATGTGTCTGTATCGTGTGTAGGCTCACCAGCTAATGTACAAGGGTTGGACAGTGTTCCAGCACCACAGTCACAGAAAAACCTAAAGCAAAATGAAAATCCAAAAATTAGCAAAGTGAAGGGAAGTAACTGGGCAATATAGCAACAAGTATTCTACGTACCTATCATGTCTAATAAATTCTACATCATGTCCCTGATGGCACTTCTTAATGCAGTTCACACATATGGCATTTCGATCTGTGGTGTTACAAGTATGACATCTAAAAATCAAAACATTGTATTACTGAGCTTGTCAGGAATTTAAAACAGTGCATTTTATCACTCATGACCTTTACCTGAATTCTGTGGCTGGCTATAGTCTAGACCAAAAGGAAACTGTAGTATTGTGTGTGTCTTAGGAAAATGGAACAACCTGAGTTATAAATAACACAGTAGAAATGTTACTTTAAAACAGTCCCAGCCAGCACTTGAAAAGCAAAGACAGGTAGATTTCTGTGAGTTCAAGGCCAGCCTGGTCTATAACTTAGTAAATACTTACATGATGACATCAGTTAACAAGTACTGCTTTCCCTCCCCAGTGACAACAGAACAAAAGATGTCAACTTAAAGGGAATCACTAACTTCCACTTTTCTGTATTCAAGTAATTTAGAAATATACCTGTAGAAGTCATGCATGGGATAGCTGGTATAACTTGATATTTTATATAAACATTGTCCTCTACTAACAGCCTTTTCTATGGCATCTTGATTGTTCATTATTTTGTTATCTGTAAAAACAAAAGTATTTTCAACAGCTAGCCAAGGATACAATTATATGTAAGAAACTAAGAACAGAAATATTTTTTCTTTGTGTAAAATATCCCAACTCTTAAAACAAGCTTAAGGCAAACTCAAAACTGGTCACTTAAAATTGCTGCTAATGTAGAAAGTGACAGAAGGAATTAACAATGACTTCCAACTCCCATTTTTAGAGTGCTTAGAAGAACAGACTCCAACATACCTTTCATTGTCACATTAACACCAGATGCTAAAAATAAGCCTCCAAATCGGTTGTTAAAAATTTGATTGCCTTCTAGTGTTGCAGTTGCATGATTTGTAATTTCAATACCTGAAGTGAAATTTACAAACAAGTAGATGCATCATCACTTTACACTGTTCATTTGTTATTTGCTTTTTGGATTTTCAAGGCAGGGTTTCTCTGTCTAACAGCCCTGGCTGTCCTGGAACTCTCACTGTAGACCAGGCTGGGCTCGAAGTCATAGAGATCCACCAGCCTCTGCCTCCAAAGTACTGGGATTAAAGGGGTGTGCACCGCTACCAACCTTATACTGGCCACTTATTCTTAAATAATCTCCAAATTAGGACGGATGTAAGCTGGTAGTTTCACATTAAATTAGTTTGCTTACTATCTAAAGAACAAACTGCAAGTATTTTAATCATCAACGGTAACGTTCACTTTTCCCTGCCGACAGTGACATGGTCACAAGGATAAGCAAACTGGGGAATAATACTGAAAGAGAAAGGGCCTATGAGTGTAAAAACTCAGACGTGCAACAGATAAAGGGAGATTGGGATAAAGGGGACAGTACCCAGAAGTATGCTGAAAGTTTTCATATTAAAAAAGAAAAGCTGCTAAATGGTTATTTGAAGTAATTAAAGTAACCATTTTTTTCACTTTTAAATATTTTAAAAATCACACGACTCAAATTTATCTGTATTTCCAATCTTTTTTTTTTTTTGAGACAGGGCTTCTCTGTGTAACAGCCCTAGCTGTCCTGGAATTTGCTCCATAGACCAGGCCAGCCTCAGAGATCCACCTGCCTCTGCTTCCTCAGTGCTGGGATTAAAGACGTGCACCACCACTGCCCAGCCTGGCTATAGATTTGTTCCAGTTAATGTGCAAATGTTAGAATGTTTCCTTGAAGCAAGGTTGGTGGTGGCACACATCAAGGTAGATGGGTATGGATCTCTTGAGTTTTAAGACAGCCTGGTCTACAGAGAGAATTCCAGGACAGCCAAGGTTGCAGAGAAAGGTTGGCCTAGAATCTTAAATAGATTCATTCTTACTAACCAAATAAAATACAAGAAAACCTTTAATTACAGGTTTAAAATAAGTCACAGATAAAGAATACAAACCTGCTGCAAATCCATCAAATATTCTGTTTTTCCTTAAGACTGGATGACTATTAGTGCTGATAAGAACACCTGCTTGAGCGTTCCTGAAAATATCGTTTTCTTCAAGGAGACCTATAATTAAAATACTCAGATTAAAGCTAACGTATACAGCAAACATTGTTGAAACAGGGTCTTACGATGTAGCCCAGGGTTGGCCTCCTGAGTTACAGGCATGTACCATCATCATGCCTAGAGCATATAGGGGCTAACTTGACTAGCATCTCATGGTATCTGGCTCCCTCCTGTTTCTTAATAACTATATTATAATTTATAGACTTCTGGTCATTTTCCTCATTCCTGTCTGACACGCTCTTTCTCTGTTCATAAAACTAATTTCTGAATGGTCTGAAACCAACTCGCACAGTTGATTTGTCCTGTCTGACTGACTACGTTACTGTGCATTTGTGAACCTTTGTTTCATATTATTCCTGGAATGCCTTGCACTCTTTTTCGTTCTGTCACTTCCTCTGTGAGGTTTTCACACCTTACACCACTATGCAAGGGCCAAGGACTTCATCCTTCAAATACTTGTATAACTAGGTATGAGTTGGTAAATTACTTTCACGGTAAAGTACACTACTAACAGTTATTACATGGACAACCTGTTTTTGGGTGCTGAAGAGATGTCTCAGCAGTTAAGAGAGCTGGCTGCTTTTTCAGAAGTCTTGGGTTTGATTCCCAACACCATATGGTGGCTTATAAACCACTTCTAACTCCAGTTTCAGGGGATCCAAAGCCCTCCTCTGTCCTCTGTAAATATCAGGCATGCAAGTGGTGTGCAGACTTTCATAGTAAGACCACTATCTGTTTTTGGTACAGTAAGTAATTATACACGGGTGTTTTTGTTTCCAGAAAGTAGACATTTGACCTCTACTATTTCCGGGCACTGCATTGTATCTCACTGCAATGTTCTCTCATCTTTCTCTTTGCAGTGTTAATTGTATTAACCCAATCTACAACTGAACACCAACACATTCCCTCCAATTTTGTCTGTATTTTTGTGTGCCATATGCAAGCCTGGTGCTCAGAGAGGTCTAACATGGACATTAACAGAGAGATCCACCATGTATATGCTGGGACTTGAACCCAGGTCCTCTGCAGGAACAGATAGTATTAATCACTGAGCCATCTCTCCCACCCCATTCCTACCCTTTTTAGACATACAGCCCTTATAATCTTTGTTCATGTATTCTTAACTTCTCGCCTATATTACACCAAGTCCCTCCTTCTAACCGGCTTGCTTGTCTTCACTCATTTATTGAAAATGTATATGAATGTAGGTGTGTGTATGTTGAGGTCTTGGGCTACCTTGTGGGATATGGGGACTAAATTCAGGTCCTCAGGCTTGTGCACAAGCACCTCTATACACTGCTGTCTTCATAGCTCTCTAATGCTGTGAAGACAGTTAAAACCCCCACTGCACATAGAAAACCTCTTAGCCACCCTCAGCTCTCTTCACTTCTTGCACCTTCTAAACCATTTCAGTTTCCCTCAGATTTTGTAAACAATGTGCCTTTCCATTTAATTGTAGATTTTATGGTTATCATATTTATGGTCTTTAGCTACCAGTGCTTGGTACAAATATTCAATGAGGTATGACAAAATAGGTCAAAGGCAAACAATTATACTTGGAAAGCCCTCCCTCTACCAGTTGAGTATTTTGAGATAGCTCATTTTACTGTAAGAACTTTTGCTTAATACCCCACAATTAAAACCAGCCCCTCTGTACATCTTATCTCCCCCGACCCACCACCACCAAAACAGGGTTTTTCTGTGTCCTGGCTGTCCTGGAACTAGTTGTAGACCAGGCTGGCCTCGAAATCACAGAAACCCACCTGTTTCTGCCTCAAGTGCTGGGATTAAAGGTGTGCACCACTGCCTGGCGCTCACACTTTCTGGAGACAGTTTCCACTAAATCACAGGCTTATGGTGCTTCTGATTAAAACTTCAAAGTGCTGAGACTAGAGGTGTAGGCCACTACAGTTGGCTTGTCCTCACTGTATTTATAAAAGACTATCAGCATGCCAATTTTGAATTATTAAATCTAACCTCTTTGAGAGTTTACATCACTGCTATTATAGTATCTCAAGTGCTGGTATATTTCTTTCATGCTGGGTAATACAGAATTTTGGGTGTTGGGTTGTTGACATTGTAGGAACTGTGCTTTGCTCTCAGCACTGTCTCACAGTCTCTGAACATTTCCTCTGCAAGGGTGACCAATGTAGGACTAATGCTTCAAGGCAAACTGGGCTGGCTTTATGGACCAGGATCAAGTTGGCTTTGTTAATTTAGTTCTCCAACAGTTACAAAATCAACACGTTTGCTATAAAGAGTTGCATGTATTTTACATACTTATTTGTCACATCTACTCCTGTAACTTGATTTAATGTTTATTAGAATAATAAACGGACCAGAGTGAGGATGTGCAACTCTACTTTCAAAAAGCTTTACTGACAACTGGCACAGAGTCAAGGTAGTTACAAAAGATGGAAATACTTTACATATTCATTTATTTAATTCTAGGCACTAGTTTCCTAACCATCTAAAAATAAGGAAAACGTTCATCCATTTGTAACATTTTAGTTGGCAGTGTCACTGATCATTAAAGATATAGAAGAACAACAGAAAACTGGGTTTTTTACTAATGCAAAATTAACAACAATACCTCGACCCCCATTAAATATACAGATGCCACCATCTCTTCCATCATGGATTTTATTTCTTCTTAGTGTAGGATTACTATCTGTCTTAATCCAGACTCCAGCCATTGCATTGTCAAATATTTCATTGTCTTCTATACAGCCTAGACCTATAAATGTAAAATTTAGGTACATTATTTAGAAAGCATATTTCTAAAGTTTATTAACACAGAAAAAGATGTTGGATTAAACATACCAGAATTATAAACAAGAATTCCACCATTCTGTCCTCCCCAAATTTTGTTGCGTCTAATTTTAGGGTTGCTTCCAGTCCTATGGATAAGAAAATACCATTTAAGTCAATCATTCGCATTCAGTAACTCTTCTATAACTGACAAGCATCACTAATCACGGCAAGAATGAGCCAACAGGCCAGTGACATGGCTTAGCACCTGACAGCAATGCTAATGACCTGAAACCACATGGGGGAAGCCGAACTGGGGTGAAAGTTTTCTCTGAACTCCACTTCTGTGCCTTTGCACATATACCTGCCCATATGCATACCCAAAATAAAAATTCTTTATAAATGGTTTGATTAATCTTGTTTTTCCCATAGAACTTCACCTTGTATTATTCTGCTATAGATTATCACTACAGAGCTCTATAAGCTAAGCTGAAGTTCTATGACTTTATATCTCTTCATATATGAATGAAGTTAAAGGATGAATTTATAATCATTGAGACTCTTAGGATTCTAGGGACAGGCATGGTGAGTGACATATACCTTTAATCCCAAAATTTGGGAGGCAGATATTTGTGAGTTTGAAACAAGCATGGTCTAGAGACCCTGTCACAAAAACCAAAGTTAAACAACCACACCCAAAGACTTGTAGTTTCATAAAGTATTACAGATGCAATATAAAAATTTATGCTGGACATGTGATGCATGTATTGAATCCCAGCACTAGTACTGTGCAGGCAGAGGTAGGTATTAGCAGACTGGTATCCATAGTGAGTTTTTAAAAACAAAGCATAAAAGTAGAAGTTTCCATTTTACCGAATGCCAATGACATGCCAGACATAGGGATAAGAGTAGGTAGCAGCTGAACTGCTCTAAATTGCAGAACAGGGAAATGAGCTAGCTCTTCTGGCCTATGTTATCAACTCCTGATCAAGAAAAGCTACAAGTGCGAACAGAATATGAATACACATTACAGAGTGACTGATCATTAAAACGAACAATTTTTCACAGTCTGCGTACTCCCAAGTCCTTCACAAAAGAAGCCAAGAAAACATTTACCTTATCTGAACCCCTGAATACATATGATTATAGATGTCATTATCTTCTAGCACACCGTGTCCATTGTCATAAAAATAAACACCAACCTAAATTGGAAGGGAAAGAAAACAATTTTTTCAAATGATACTTTTTAAAAAACAAACAGTAGTGACCCAAAGAAGACCAAGTAAGTGATCTTGCCTGCTTGCCACTGTGTATCCGATTTCTTCTCAGTACTGGTGTGCTGCCAGTTGTCACCCAGACTCCAGCCAGAGTATTGCTGTAAACTTCATTCTCTTCTATTACACCTTGTCCCTTTTCATGCTGAACAGAAGATAAAACTGGTTACAGTATATGCTGTCTAGAGCAGAATCTGAAGATGGGCCTCCCTGAAACAGTTCTGCCAACAGCAGGTAGGTAAGGAAATGATGAAAACTTTTCTAGCACTGGTAACTGAACCTAGGGCTCATGAATGCTAGGAATACGCTTTACTACTAAGCAGTACCTTCCATCATTCTTTTCTCCCCTGGTCTTTAAAAATCTTTGTTATTTACTGTGTGTGTGCATGATGTGTGAGGGTGTGCACATGCCATGACACAGCTCTGTGGAGTCAGTTCTCTCCTACCTTTTTACATGGGTTCCAGGGGGCCCAGCTACCCCACAGGCCTTGCCCTGGACTTTTCTAAAGTCAAGCTTGTACAAGTGCCTTTAACAGCTGCACCATCCATCTCACTGGGCCCCAAACTGTCCTTCCAGCTTGAGACATGTGGGCTGGAACTCCTTAAGTAGACTAGTCTGAACTCAGAGACACCTGCCTCTGCCGCTGGGATTAAAGGTGTGAATGGCCATTTTTCTTTAAAACAGATTTTTAGCTCCTTTTATTTTTTTTTAAATACTTTTATCAAACTCAAGTTATTATGCTTGTAGGGCAAGTGCACTGTCACCAATGCCACCATGCAGCCCCTGCCCTGATTCTCCTGTCCTAGCTCTGTGCTGGAATTATAGGCCAACACACCCAGCTGCCACCAGTCCCCTCCCTCCCTCGCCCCCCCATGAAAGGGTTGGTAATTTAATAGTATTTAATTAATTAATTTATTTATTTTTTGATTTTTCGAGACAGGGTTTCTCCATAGTTTTTGGTTCCTGTCCTGGAACTAGCTCTTCTAGACCAGAGATCTGCCTGCCTCTGCCTCCCGAGTGCTGGGATTAAAGGCGTGTGCCACCACTGCCCGGCTTTAATAGTATTTTAACGTAAGGCTTGAACATGGGAGTTAAGACAAACAGAGGCATTTAGAAGATGTAGCCAAGAGCATATGTGTAGGCATCAATGAGTCACTTTTTGTACTTTTCTCCTTCTTTCTCTCCTGTTTTTTGAGTCGGGTTCTCATGCTGTCCAGGCTAATCTTGATTTTTGCTTATATAGCTGACAATTACACTTGAACTTCTGATCCTCCTGCCTCTTCCAAATTCTGGGATTATATAGGCTTGGGCTACTAGGCTGGGTTTAAGTGGTGATGGAAACGAAACCTGCTCTCTCTAGCTAAGCACTCTACCAATGAAGCAGATCCCTAGCCGCGGGCCTTGACTTCATACAAGGGTTTACATAAGTATATACATTAACTTACCACATAAATCCCACCGTGTTGCCCATCATGAATTTTGTTATGTCGAACAATAGGACAGCTGTTTGTCCTAATCTGAATTCCTGCTAATGCATTGCCTATTTGAAAATAAAATTTACAATGTCAATGTTTAGAGTCTAGTAGTACATCAAGCAATACTAACAATTCATCTACTAGATTTTTAGTGAGCATTACAAGACAACACCAATAGGACTAGAATATAGTAGATGTAGAACTGTTGCAGTTAGATTAGAGGTCAAGCCAGGTTACCAAATATTCATTTCCAATGTGAATTTGAGTCAGTATTTTAAATTCTTCATGCCTGTGTACTGATTAGCAACTAGACATATTTAATATTATGTATCTCGTAGAACTGTGTCTGGCACACAGGTATTTAATCAGTTGCTAAATAAAAGTTTCAGTGAGAAGTACTTCCCTTCTCTACTGAGCTCAAAGTAGACTAAACTTCAAACAAAACTGTTTATTATTAGATATTTAGTGATTTAGTGAATGTAAAAAAAAGTCATACATATTCCTTAAGACTAGGGTCTTATTTCTATTTTCCTGTGGTATTTGGCTTAGTGCTTTGCATATACAACATTAAATGTTTAAATACTAGAGAATAATCTTTGAGAATTTATTCTTTTTAAAAAGATATATTATTGTTTTGTTTGTGTGTGTGTGAGTATTTTGTTCTCTTGAATGTTTGTGTATCATATACACCCTGGATATGGAGTTAGAGATAGTTGTAGGTGCTGGAACTTGAACCTGGGTCTTCTCAAGAACAGATGCTCTTAATCACTGAGCCATCGCTCTAGCCCCTTCATTGAGACTTTAAAGGAACTAGATCAGTTCTCTCCCTTAGATAATTTCAGAACAGTCTCCTGCTGACGTGAAGAAGGTAGGCTAGTTTTACTGTCCTAGTCCTTGCGAGTTCAAGAGCCAGAGCTCTGCACTACAGCATGGCTGTGGGCTTCTACAAGGCCACAAAGTAATAAAGTGTACGGCAAGTTGAGGCACAGCTGACTCCATGGCATCTCACCAATCATACCAAGTTTATATAGGACATGATCTGGCAGGATGTGACTTCATACTCTAGTGCACTATGGAACTGCTCAAGATCTCCAAGGACAAGCAGGTATTGAAGTTTATCAAGAACGTGGGACACACATCCAGAGGAAACAAGGAGTTGAACAATGTACAGGCAGCCATGAGGAAAGTAGAGGCCAAGAACTGAGCCTGCCTCATCTGTACTCTCCTTCATTCAATAAACCTGTATGTGTCTGGTGCACACATGAGAAAAAAGCTAACGTCTAACTTTTATACAACAAAATCACATGCTTACCATAAATGTCATTTCCTTCAATAAGTCCTCGTCCATCGCCAAAGATGTAAACTCCTCCTTGATTTCCATTAAATATAGAATTCCCCCTATAATGTAAATAAATTTTTAAAAAGTCATATACTTAACAAAATTTGTTTTAGACAATTATAAGATCATCCATGGTAACATGAAAAATCATTTAGCTTCTATATTCAGAAACTTAGTTTGTCAATTTACAAAACAAACAAAAACCCAAATAAGCTACCTGATATTTCAAAATTCTCTTATTATTTAAGATGAAAACGCATGTATGTATGTATGTTTATTCTGCAGTGTTGAACTAATCTAGGGCCTTCTATATTGCTGGGTAAGTTCTGAGCTATATCCGAAGATTCCAAATAATATTTTTTCCTGTTTTGATTTGGTTTTAACTTTTTCAGACAGTCTCATTATGCAGACAGGTTGGCCCCAAACTTGTAGGGCTCTTCCACCCTCTGAATCCCAAGCAATGGGAATACAGGTGTTTGCTACCATACCCAACTCCAAAATAGTATTTTAAAACATTTCCTTGAAAACCTCAAAACAATTTCTTTTAGCTGTTTTAGAAACATGTGGTGAATATTAGCAATATATTTTTATAGGCAGGGCAACCAGCCTAGGGAAGGCAGAGAGTCAGTCACTACCCAGACACAGAGGAAGCAAGATGAGAATGCCTTTCTGAAAAAAGGTACCAAGCCACATGGCTACACATAGATAAGAATTATAGGTTAATTTAAGTTGTGAGATCTAGTTAATAATAAGCCTGAGCAACAGGCCATACAGTTTATAATTAATGTATGCCTCTGTGTATTTCTTTGGGACCTAATGGCTGTGGGACCAGGCAGAAAAGAAATTTTTGTCTATACATTTTCATAAAATCAACAGACAACTTGATAATTAAAAATAAATCAGCTGGGCATGGTAGTACACACCTTTAATCCCAGCACTCAGGAGGCAAAGGCAGATGGACCTCTGTGAGTTCAAGGGTAGCCTGGTCTACATAAAATTTGAGGCCAGCCAAATATACAAGGAGACCAGAGACCCCATGCTCTGATTAAATTAAAATAGCTTTGTACTACAGGGCTGACCAATGATGCTTTTAAGACTTGCTTTCAGTTTGTTTGCTTTCTTACTGTGACCAGAGTGGGCCAAAAGCTTTTAGAGACTCTTAGTCTCCTTGTCCTAGTATCTTTGAGATAATTAGGGTACTAAAGCACATTATTTGCTGTCTTTCATTTAAAAAAAAAAAAAAAAAGATAAAGGCATTTATGTTCTAAGACAGTTATAGACCTATTTAATAACCTATAACATGGGCAGTTAATAACCTGTGCTAACACCTATAAACGTTATCTATGTTTTCCTACATGTATGCCTGTGTGTGGGTGTCAAATGCCCTGGAACTGGAGTTACAGGCAATTGTGACCTGCCATGTGGGTGCTGGGACTTAAACCTGGGTCTTCTGGAAGAGGAGCCAGTGAGCCATCTCTCTCTCTCTCTCTCTCTCTCTCTCTGTATATGTATATATGGGTATTTTTATTTAACTTTTTTATGTGCATTTGGTATGAAGGTGTCAGATTCCCTGGAACTGGGTTACATACAGCCATGTGGGTGCTGGGAATTGAATGTGGGTCTTTTGGGAGAGCAGCCAGAGCTCCCCCAATATATATATATATATATTAAAATATTTATTTATTTTGTATACAATATTCTGTGTGTATGCTTGCAGGCCAGAAGAGGGCACCAGACCTCAATACAGATGGTTGTGAGCCACCACGTGGTTGCTGGGAATTGAACTCAGGACCTTTGGAAGAGCAGGCAATGCTCTTAACCACTGAGCCATCTCTCCAGCGCCCCCTCCCCCAATATATTTTTTAAGAGTTAAGTTCAGCATCTTTTCTCAGATGTAAAAACAAACAAACAAAACCCCCAAAGCAAAATAAACCCAACCTGTATCTGTAATGATGCAAATACCTTATTGTTGGGTCACTATTTGAGGTAATCCATACTCCTGCGAAGTTGTTTGCATAGATTTTATTCTCTATAAACTGTCCTCTTCCTTTCTCATGGACATATATTCCTCCAGTCTGCCCATGGTGAATTTCACATCGAACCACTGTGGGATTAGCATAGGCTTTCACTTCAAAGCCTGCTATCCTGTTTCTGTGTATGTTGCAACTTTCAAAGTAACCCTGAAAAACATGAGTTAAAGTCTGTATGTAAAGGATACTTTCTGAATAGAAATGACAAAAAAAAGAAAAAGAAATATATTAATGTTCAAATGATAATACAGAAACAATACAAATTGTCTAATTATTGTAAATGCATTCAATGGTAGGAAAGAAAAACATAAAGAACTATTCAATAAATGTAACCACTTACCTAATTAATATGTATTATCCTTTTAACAAAAGGCTGACGTCATTAAAGAAAATACATGTTTATTGTCTTAAAAATATCAACAATTTGAGGCTGGAGAGATGGCACAATGGTTAGGAACACCTGCTCTTCCTGCAGAGAACCTGGGCTGAGTTCCCAGCACTTATGTGGTGTTTCACAAACATGTATTTTACTCAAGTTCCAGGAGATCCAATAATGTTTTCTGGGCTCTGTGGGCACTAGGCATGCATCTGGTGCATATACATACGCAGAGACAAAACACTTGTACATATCAATTAAAATTTAACAACTGGTTTGAGGGTGGGGAAAATAAAATGCCTATTATGCTTGAAAAAGAGAAAAGGAAAAACAGCTTCATAAATCACTTTCTAAAAGATGACTTACAGTTAGGCACAAGGGCTCAACCTTCTAAAAAAACCTGCAGTTAGGCACAAGGGCTCAACCTTCTAAAAGACCTGCAGTTAGGCACAAGGGCTCAACCTTCTAAAAGACCTGCAGTTAGGCACAATGGGCTCAGCATCCAACCCTAGCTACCTTGGAGGCTGATGCAAGAGGATTACATAATCTGATCCCAGCAGTTCCTGCTAACCTGCATCAGAGAAGCCTAGTCTCAAAACCAGTAGTAATAAACAAAACACTGACCTAAAACCAACTGTTAAATATTGTGGCCTATGACCCTAGCACTTGGCAGGCAGAGACAGGAGGACGTAGAGTTCAAGGTCAGCCTTGGCTATGTAAGATGTTTGAGATCAGCCTGGGGTACATAAGACCCTGTTTCAAAAAGCATTAGAAAAAACAAAAGGTTCATTCATCCTAAACCAATGGAACGAGGCATATTTTGCTTTAAAACAGTGTAAAAAATGCATCTATTTTGTTAAGCTACAACTCCAGTATAAACATAAAATGGTTCAGTAAAGCCAAACTGTAAAATGAATTTGTACAGAGCACTGCTTTGTAACATAAAACCACAAAAGCGCTAATTGTAATTTTTGGTGTAAAACCATCTTTATTATCACAAAGAAAGATATGCAAGAGACTCACGCGAAACCTTTCCAAATTAAAAAAAAAGAGCCAAAGTATAGTGGTGCCTGCTTTTAGTTCCAGACCTCAGGAGAACAAGGCAAGGGGACCTTGAGTTCAAGGCCAGCCTATGCTACACAGCAGAACACTGCCTTTAAGGAAATGGAAAAGATTGGAGAAAAAAACAACAACAAAAAAGACCCACCAAGAAAAGGGCTATTTTCATTGAAATCAACACCTATAACCCAAATTATAATTTATAAGACATATGCAAAATGTTGCATCCTCTGGAAAAAGAAGACACTAAACTAATATTACCTCAGAATGACCTATTTAAAGTGATGAGAAGTGAAAGGATGAGAGTCAGATTTAAATTCAAGAAATGAAGATTCAACCTGTCAAAGTTTAAGTTCAGAAATTTGGAATAAGTGTTTCAAAATTCTATTACAATTTGGCAACTCTCCTTTAATCATTATCATACAAAGATTAAGTCTTCAAACTGGGCATGGTGACTCACATTTTCAGTTCTAATTCCAAATGAATTAATATTCTTCAGTGCACTAAAGTAAAAACGGGGGGGGGGGGGGGGGGGGGCTGGAGAGACAGCTCAGCGGTTAAGAGCACTGACTGCTGCTCTTCCAGAGGTCCCGGGTTCTGTTCCCAGCACCCATAAGGCAGCTAACAGCTGTGTCTGATTCCACACATAGATAAACATGCAGGGAAAATACCAATGCAAATAAAATAAAAATAAATTATTTAAAAAAATAAAAACAAAGGGGAAACATCCCCAAACTGTAAATACTGACAATAGATTTGAAGAAGGAAATATTGTTATTTATTCTTTAAAAAAAAAATCCGTTTGTGTGTGCGTGTTACATCCCCCCCCCCCCCATGCACAAACACAGAACTCTTAAGAAACCTATCTCCTTTTTTGAGGCAGGGTCTGTCACTGGGACCTGCATGTTGTCTGGCTGTAGGGTCCTCCTGTCTCTTCTTCCTCAGGATTGCCTAGCACGGGTCGGTCACCAGGTCACCACTACAACTGTTTTGTTAAACAAAAAAAGCATTGGGGATCGTCCTCAAGTCCTCATGCTTGGCTTGCACAGCAAGCCGTCATTCACCAACTGAGCCATCTCACTTTTTGAGAGTCACACTCGATACTGGGGTTTGTAGAGGAAAAACTCTGACGCTGGTGAAAATCCCAGGGCTTCATATGTTCCTACCACTAAGCCATAATATTGGCCCCAGAATGCTAGCTTTTCAAAGATAAATGCTAAAATATTTACAAAATAATGCTGTCTGGATTTTACCAGTCCTGGTAATGTTCAATTCTGTTTCAAAATAATCCAGAGTATAAGGAAAGGAACACGTAAACAACGAGGCAGCGTGAACTAAATGGTATTTGTGGGCACATCAGGATTCGGGACATTATTTTCTCTACTTCTGTGTATATTAGAATTGTTTCATTTAAAAAATGTTAAAATTAAAAATGAACACCACAAAATAAAGTAAGAGAATTATATCAAACAATGGGAATGAAGGGACTGCAGACTTCAGAAAGCCACAGAACACTTAAAGGAAAGGAAGAGTAATATCAATAGTAGAAAGAGCCAAGTTTCTATAGAAAACAGAAAACTAAGGTTTTTAAAAAAAAAAAAATCAGGAAAACTGGAAAACAGCAATAAAACCAACATATGAATATAGATAAAAGCAAACCAGTGCCAGAAAGAAAGCAAAAGTTCTCAACCACAAGGATGCTAAAGAGGAAGGAAGACGGCATAATATATTAGAGAAAGATGACCCAACTGCATACTTCACTGAGTTCAAAGGTAACAACAACAGGCATTTTCAAGGGGCAGAAATTCAAGCTCCAAACCATTAAGTTCTAAGAAGGAAGGGGGAAAAAGGCTAGCTGACAAAACCCAGACTCTTATCAAGAATAAATGAACCAGAATGTAAAATTCAGAATGGAGAGTCAAGGGGCATGGGAAGGATAATAAACAAATACAAAGTAAATACAGACCAACAGCTGTAAGAACAAGATGTTTTCAACATTTACAAAACAATATATAGAGTTGGAGAGACAGCTTATCAAGAGCACTGGTTGTTCTTACAGAGGGCAATGGTTCAATTCCCAGCACACAGATGGTAGCTCATAACTGTCTGTAACTCTAATTCTAGGGGATGGCATCCTTTTCTGGACCATGTGAGTACTGCACACATGTGATAAACAGACACACATAGACAAATACCTATATACATTTAAAAAAAAATAAAAGGGTGCTCAGGAGGCAGAAGCAGGTGGATCTCTGTGAGTTCAAGGGCCAGTCTGGTCTACAGAGTGAGTTTCAAGTCAGCCAAGGCTAAATAAGTGAGACACTATCTCAAAAAAACCAAACCAAATCCCCAAAAGATTTATAAGTGATGGGATGAAGCTAGTTGAAAAGTATA